>NW_019720239.1:0-1039 GCF_002891405.2 Cryptotermes secundus
CTATTATGAGCCAGATCAATCCAATGCATACTACCCTATTCATCTCCCTAAGATCAATTTTAATATTATCCGCTCACCTATGTCTTGGGCTTCCTAGCAGTCTCTTTATTTCTGGCTTTCCTACTAACATCCTCTTCTCCAAATTCTTTCTACATGCTATGCCCATCTCATCCTCCTTGACTTGATCGTTCTAATTATACTTGGAGAAGAGTACAAATTATGAAGCTCCTCATTATGTAGTTTTCTCTAACCTCACGACGTTTCATCTCTCTTCAATCCAAATATTCTCAACACCCTGTTCTCAAACACCCTCAGTCTATGTTCCTCCCTTAATGTCAGAGACCAAGTTTTACACACATACAGAACCACAGGCAAAATTATAGTTTTGGGTATTCTAATTTTTATGTTTCTGGAAAGTAGAAGGAAAGACAAAAGGTTCTGGACTGAATGTTAGCAACCATTAATTATGCGCATATAAAAGGGCACCAAAATTAACAATTATCAATCTAATAGACTCTCCATTTCACGTAATCACATTCCAATTATAACATCCAACATAAAGAACAGGATTCAGAAAACTCATCCAAATTAACACAAACATGACGACAGAGAGAGACTATTGTTGGGAGATCCATTTACCAATAAAATTAGTTCTACTTGCGACCACTCATAATCTTATCCACTTCATTGTGCACAGATGTATTTGCGACTAGCTTCTTCATGTGGGTTTCAAGGAATTCGCGCTAAGTTGTTCCCAGAATTTACTTTCATGATAAAATAAAGAAATGCGTCAAGGTATCTCAAGTGGCCACTCTCAGGGAGGTCTCTCATTTATCTCGGCGTGCTGGGTTGATATTCCATTGTCAAGCCATTACCAATCAAAGCCAACAGAACGAGAAAAGTTTTCTGTGGAGACTATAAGGGTTCTTTCACTTTATGCTATTGCTTGCCGTGTAGAAACATGTTTCTGAAATTCACCGACGATCTGAAATAGAGGACTAATCCCTTTATGTCATAGTCAGTGACATTTTCAGTCATT
>NW_019720240.1:0-661 GCF_002891405.2 Cryptotermes secundus
TGTGTGTTGTTTGTTTGTTCACTGCCAGTCTTTCCCTAACCTCTGACCCCACCAGGTAGTGGTCATTATCACAGTCTGCTGCCCTGAATTATCGAACTTTAATGCCGTCTCCTATCGATCAAAATATGGTCGGCTTGATTGTGTATCTTCCCATCATGAGATGTCCAAGTAAATTTATTTATGTTACGATGTGGGAACATTTTACTTTTGATAGTAAGGCTTTCCGATATGGCAAACTTTACTACTCTAACTGCATTATAATTACTAATTTCATGCAAACTCTTATTCCCAATCGTTGGTTTGAAAATATCTTCCCTCCCTAATTCGGCATTGAAATCTCCTAACAAAATTTTCATAGGGTACGTCGGGAATTTAACAAATACATGTTCAAGTTCTTCATAGTACCTATCCTGTATGTCATCAATTTTATCTTCTGTTGGGACGTGAACATTCATAACAATGATATCACACCAGCGACATTTTAGTATTATATATGATATCCTATCATTAACGAGCTTTACCCTCTCAATTGCTGATACGATTCTCTTATATAAGAAAACGTTTGTACCTTATTCATGATTTTCATTTTCCTTTCCATTCGATATTCACCTGCTGGTTCGATGTCACCTCCGTCCCTTCTGACCTCCTGTACTCCCGCTAA
>NW_019720241.1:0-1311 GCF_002891405.2 Cryptotermes secundus
CTGTTAATTGCAAAAAGAAGTCAAGTGTCTATTACTCACAGTTCTCCATCCTTATCTTATGATCTGACACGCACTCCTTAATAAGCATCATGTACAGAAGTGCAAGTATGAGTGCATGAAGTGTGAGTATACTGCAAGATAGTGGGCTAGAAGAGTGTATGCACTACAAGACGGTTTAAAATAAATCATGGGCTAGAAGAATTTTGGAAGTTCCCGAAGCTCTTGTCTTTCTACATAGGAAAAGCTGATTCCTTTTGCAGAGTTAATAAATTGTCCTTCTTTCTCTCAGTGAAATTCTTAAAGAATTGAATGGTAAAACGGAACAGTCTCCAGTCGTACTCACAGCGCAGAATAATTGTGCGATGGAGCTGACAAAACGGTGTATTCAGGCAGAAGACATTATACAGGCGAAGACTGAAAACATACATGCCTTGGAGAAAGAGTTACATCTCCAGAGGGAGGTAGCAAGGGATCCTGACATGATAAAGGTGAAGTTTGTCTACACACAGTGAACATTCTCTTCTCTGTACTATAATCACAATAATTACCATAACAGTTCTAAAATCATAATAATCTTGATTATTAAACTTGAACATCTGCAAAGAGTAAGAATATAACAAAATTCTGAGCAACCAGTAACCTCGAGCACTTCAGTCGGTGCAGACAAAACTCAGAAAGGAACGTACCTCACCATTATTATAACTGAATAGAAACACAAATAAGGCAATTGGAGCCTAGACACGTCCAAAGGAACCCCAGCAGAAAAAAAAAAACCCTCACTACATTTTCATACTCAAACACATGAAATGAGGCAATACAAGCCAAACCACTAAATAAATTAGATTAAATTAAAACCCCAGCAAACCCTTGTTGCAACCCTTCTTTTTACAGGAAGAGGTTGTTAGCCTCATGCTCACCCCCCAAACTGTAGGACCAGGGACTACACCCACAACATACATGAAACGTTTTGCATAAACATCTGGAGGAAAGGGAATCACGTGGTACATGTGAATAATTGGGTTATATAATCAAGATAATAATAGCATGGATGTCTCAGGGGAGGTGGGAGGATACTGGATACTGGTCACTGCTTCGAGCCGTTCAGGTAGAACGTGGCTCAAACCCCTAAAATTTAACATAATTATAAATGAGTTGAGTGTTAATGAACTCTGTATTCTTGAAATACATTTTAATGTTCTAAGCAGTTCCAGTGAGATACCATAGTCACAGGGCCCAAGTGCAAAGATTCTGTCAAACTGCATTACAGTGAGACATGTCTGTATCAATGGAAAACAAGCTTATTTCAGGTCT
>NW_019720242.1:0-472 GCF_002891405.2 Cryptotermes secundus
ACTTCTTATATTACTCTGTATGCAATGTCTACCACTCTAAGGAATGTCTCAAATGATTTATTTCCCACGGTTCCCATGAATTTTGATTGTTGTTTGATGTTTAAAAAGACTAAAGATTTCTCACAGTTGCCTTTGTCCATTCCTTTAAGAAATATTTTGTCTTCTGTAGATGATTTACGGATGGCAAGTCACAAGGTGGATGAGGTTGAGAAAATGATTAAAGATCAAGAAGCAAAAGACTATTTTCGGTACTATAAATATGTTACTTCATGGACTGCAATNTAATGAGCACCATGATATTTTTCATTGTAACTTGCTGCTGCTGTTGTTGCTGCAGAGGATGTAGAGCTTTATGGTATAAATTATGGGATAAATGGTCACCCAAAGCATGCTGGAAAGAAACCGCCGCGAGACTATGCATCGATAATACAAATGTTCAAGGTAGACAACCTTCGATAAGATATAAAACCTT
>NW_019720243.1:0-879 GCF_002891405.2 Cryptotermes secundus
GACAAACATGGAATAGTTGTATTTAACAAAGCTGAAGGTGGGGAACCTTGAGAAAGAAAATTCTGTTTTCATCAGATACATATATTAAACCTCATAATTTTCTCACAACGTACACTCGAGAGCCATGCAGAACAGTTTTCCGGTCACATTTAAGTATTATAAATCATATATTGTAAGCAACAATACTCATGTTCCCATTTATTATTATTTTCATTAGAATGACAGAATTTGGGAATGTGAAATACACTCTTTTCAACAAGATTAAGACTGCATTTAAAGATATAAAAAAATGTGATATATTCATCTTCACTAGTTCAGTACTGGGCAGAATAATATGGCAGAAATAACAACATATCTTAAATAAATGTAATGAATACTGACAATCTGGTATCTATTCATATTCCAGTTCAGTAATGGAAAAGTTATATAGTAAACGTAACATATCTTACAAAAAATGTAACGAATACTGACAATCTGGTATCCATTCATATTCTAGTTCAGTAATGGAAAGGTTTATATGGCAAAAGTAATATATCTTACAAAGAAATATAATGAATACTGACAATCTGGTATCTATTCATATTCCAGTTCAGTAATGGAAAGGTTTATATGGCAAAAGTAATATATCTTACAAAGAAATATAATGAATACTGACAATCTGGTATCTATTCATATCCCAACCGATACTTCTCCCATCTTCACCCTACCACCACCAAGCGTCGGTGAAGTCGGGAGCGGTTCGTCGTCTCTGGCCCTCGCGTCGTGTTTACAATGCTCCCTAAGATTGTCGTGGGAAACCAAGCTCGCAGACTAGAATCATTATAGAAGTCAATAACAGACCCACAAAATAACAATAACAATGTTTAATAAACACAAAAA
>NW_019720244.1:0-215 GCF_002891405.2 Cryptotermes secundus
ACTGTCAATAACGCAAACTTATTGTTTGGGATGAATGCACAATGGTGCACAAAAAAATCCATCGAGGCTCTTCATCGATCACTGCAAGATTTGCGTGGAAACATCAGACCATTTGGGAACGCATTATTATGGCTTGCAGGAGATTTCAGGCAAACATTACCTGTAATTCTTCGATAGACAACAGCGGACGAAATAAATGCTTGCCTGAAATACTC
>NW_019720245.1:0-1191 GCF_002891405.2 Cryptotermes secundus
AAAAAAAGAACTGAATATAATCCGTTGTCTCCAAGTGTCTTCTTAAATTGATAGTAAAAAAGAGACTTTTGCTTGTTATTTTTTATTTTAAATAATATTTCCTTTCCAAGGGATTGAAATACACTAAAACTGTGGCTAGCTTAATAATTTACTCTCTGATAAAATTCATAGGTCTAACACCCCTATCTGGAGGGCATGTAGCACGGATGTGGGAGAAGAAGAATGCATGTAGGATATTGGAAAGCCAGAAGTAAGGAGAACACTGGGAATACCAAGGCGTAGCTGGGTGGACAATAATAAAATGGATCTTAGAGAGATAGAATGGTATGGTATGGATTGGATTGATCTGGCTTAGGATAGGGACCAGTGGAGAGATCTTGTGAACACGGTAATGAAGCGTCAGGTTCCATAAAATGCTGGGAATTTTTGAGTAAATGCAGATTTGGCTTCACCTCTAGAAGNCTCCGTAAGTCAGTAACACCGCTAATTATGGCAGTATGGCGGTTCTTAATACCCAGTTCTCATTTTGACGTATGTTCCTAATACAAATTTGTTATTCTCCAAAATTCGAAGTCTTCTGACCTATAGCTTTCCTAAAGAATGTATTAAATAAAATAAAATTTAATACCGTCAGAATCGTTTTAATATATATAAAAGTAAGAAGTAAAAATTTGTGACATTTTGTGAAGTTGTAGACTGTTAGGAGTTAGAGATTTCTCCTTAAGTTAAGACAGCTTATATGGGCACAAAGAGTGCAGATAACATATGGTTAATAAATCTCTAATTTAAAATAAATTGAACTAATATTCTTCTTTCACATTAAGAAAAAAGTTAATTTTTGTTCTCACAGTTAATTTGGAAACGCGGTATAGATTTAGGTAAAGTCGCTAGAAGCTTTTACTATATACAGATTTCAGACTATGGATAATAATTAATTAATCTTTAATCCAATTAAAAGGTAATTAACTCGGGGAAGGTTACACAGACCGGCGATTCTAGTTTGGGGTTACAGAATGGGTAGCTAGGGCGTACAGACGATGAGAGGCCTGTTATACGGTACAATGATTAAGTACGAGCATCTTGGCAGGAAATAATTCATTATTCACATAATAAATCGAACGTCGGCACTTGCACTGTCAGAAAGCTCCACAGACGAGATACAGTACATATTGGCCTAAGTCCATACCATAA
>NW_019720246.1:0-565 GCF_002891405.2 Cryptotermes secundus
AATGGACCAATACAGGTTTAAGTGCATGGGGAAACCCACCCTCTCAAGTAACTAACTAATTAACATATGTTCAACTCAGGCTGATAACAATTCTCGGAAATTGTGGTTGCGTTGCGGTTGCCAGTTTCCTTGGTGTGCCCTTGCCCTAAGTGCTGTATTTGGTGTCAGGCGTAAGATTAACAGTGCGTGACGCGTGTCTCACCACAAGGCGCCATGAAGGCGTGGAGATAAAGCTCCGCATTCTAAACTTTAGCGCTACATTGAGGCCACAGAAAGAAATCGCATTGATATGGATGACAGAGTTCGAGGCATTTTTCTGTGCGGAATAAACGCGCAGAATCTGAGCGGTTAAGATTACTGCCGAGAGAAAGAAACTGAGACTAAAGGAAAGCGCTAGTACGATCTGCGGCTGCGTGCAACATAATCTCTTCTTACGAGAACAGTAAGGAAGCGGTGTTGCAAGTGATAGAATTAACCCGCTCAGATTTTGTGCGCGAAATCTACGCTCTTCTGCACGAGCTACCACTGCAGCTGCGAGCGAAGGACAACACGTACTAATCACTCC
>NW_019720247.1:0-545 GCF_002891405.2 Cryptotermes secundus
ACGGCCGTTAATTTCGGTTTTCTAGACTGCAGCCGCTACTTTTCCATCCAAGTATGCTCATGAGACTGGGTGGACCCCACTCTAGACCCACTACTTCTCAGAAAATCTGGTAACGCCGAGAATCGAACCCAAGACCTCTGAATCTGTAAACCTCAGAGAGGGTCAAGAATACCTGACACTGTATCTATAGTGTTATTTCTCCCAAAGAATTTGTTCACTACACGTGGCCTACTTGACCTTGTCATCATCCAGATGATTTTGATCTTTATCACACGTATTACAACACATCCTTTATGAAACTAATTCACCAGCATCTCGTCTGAATTATTACACATTTTTATAAAATAAGAAATAACATATCCCAAATAAAATCAAAAGTTCTAAGAAAACCACCGATTTTTGTACAAGCCTTCCGCAAGTTCTGCTCATGTTAGTCAGGGATACCAACTGAACGGAATAAAATTGTGCAAAATAATTTTAGGCTTCAAATTAAAATACGGAAAACTTTTGAACATGCATCACGATTGCTACGTTACTTTCAATGC
>NW_019720248.1:0-2323 GCF_002891405.2 Cryptotermes secundus
TAATGTAGAATTCGTCAATAATTTGGACAGAATTCCATTTAATAAAACGAAATCTTTCAAATATTGTCTGTAATTTGTTATATTTACATGAATTTGTCAAAGAATATTCGGAAAAATCGTCAAGAAATACGTTGATTTCGTTCATAATTTGTTTAAATTCTTTAAATTAACTTAGATTTTCAGAACATTTTTTTAAATTCGTTACATTATACAGAAATAATCAGATATTTGAAGGATTTCCTTAAATTAGAGTAAAATCTTTTATATATACATTCAAATTTTTTTTAACGAGAACCTTTCAAAAAAGGTTTAGGTTACAATTATATATATTTCATTCAATACGTTCAAAATTCAGTTAAATTTCTTTAAACTAACTGCGGATGTTTCGAATTTTTTTAATTCCGTAAATATAAATTAAATTATAAACAAGTCTGCTAGAATTCCCAAAATTATGTGATATCTTGCAAATTATAATTAATATAATTTATATTAGGAAGAAATCGAGAAGGAATTATTGGTTAAAATTATATGAATTTGGTTTAACAAGGTCAAAAATAGTTTAGTATTCCTTAAAGAATCGTAAAATCCTTCAAAATTTGATTAAAATAGAATAATATGTAAATATCGATAAAAAATCAATAGCTTTCCATAAATTAAAGAGGAATCTTTCAAAATATGTTGAATTTCTTTATAATTACTTGAAATCTGCAATAATTATTTTTCAAATTTCCATACATTACTTTGAAATCCTTCAAACCCTGGTTTATATTCATTAAAGTAAACAAAATATCAATCAGAATTGACTTAAATTTCCCTAATATAATGTAGAAATCGTCAATTATTTGGACAGAATTAAATTTATTACTAAGAAATCTTTGACATATTGAGTGTAATATGTTATATTAACTTGAATTTGTCAAAGAATATTCTGAAAAATCGACAAAATTTGGTTGATTTCGTTCATAATTTGTTTAAATTCTTTAAATTAACTTAGATATTCAGAACATTTGTTTAAATTCGTTACATAATACAGCAATAATCAGAAATTGGAAGGAATTCCTTAAATTAGAGTGAAATCTTTTATAAATTCGTTGAAATTCTTCAATTTAACGTGAACATTTCAAAACATTTTAGGTTACAGTTATATATATTTCATTGAATACGTTCAAAATTCAATAAAATTCTATAAATTAATTGCGGATGATCCTAATTTTCTTTAGAATTACGGAAATATAATGAATTCTTCAACAAGTCTGCTAGAATTCCCAAAATTATGTGAAAACCTGCACAACATTATTAATATAATTTATATTAAGTTGAAATCGAGAAGGCGTTATTGTTTAGAATTTTATGAATTTGGTTTTAGAAGGTCAAAATTAGTTTATAATTAGTTATAGAATCATAAATTGCTTCAAAATTTGATTAAAATAGAATAATAAATAAATATCGGTAAAAATATTCAATAGTTTTCCATATTTTATAGTGGAGTCTTTGATAATTTATTGAAATTCTTTATAATTACTTGAAATCTGGAATAATAATTTTTCAAATTTCCATACATAACTTTGAAATCTTTCAAAGCCTGGTTTATATTCATTAAATTAAACAAAATAGCAATCAGAATTTTCTTAATTTTCCCTAATAAAATGTAGAAATCGAAAATTATTTGGACAGAATTCCATTTAATACTAAGAAATCTTTCACATATTGTTTGTAATCTGTTCTATTAACATGAAATTGTCAAAGAGTAATCAGAAAAATAGTCAAGAAATAGGTTGATTTCGTTCATATTCTGTTTAAATTCTTTAAATTAACTTAGGTTTTTTTAACATTTTATTTAAATTCGTTACATTATACAGTAATAATCAGATATTTGAAGGATTTCCTTAAATTAGAGTGATATCATTTATAAATTCGTTGTAATTCTTAATTTTAACGTGATCATTTCAAAGAATTTTAGGTTAAAATTATACATATTTCACTGAATTCTTTCAAAATTCAATTATAATTTTTAACCTATCGGCAGATGATTCTAATTTTCTGTTCATTTCCGGAAATATAATGTAAATCGTCAACAAGTCTGCTAGAATTCCCAAAATTATGTGAAATCTAGTACAATATAATTAATATAATTTATAATGTGTTAAAATCGAGAAGGAATTATTGGTTAAAATTAAATGAATTTTGTTTAAGAATGTCAAAATTAGATTAGTATTCATTAAGAGAATCATAAAATTCTATAAAATTTGATTAAAATAGTTTAAAAAATAAATATCATTTAAAAAATTCAATAGTTTTCCATAAATTAAAGTGGAATCTTTAA
>NW_019720249.1:0-187 GCF_002891405.2 Cryptotermes secundus
GATACACTTTGCTACCTTGTTAGCTTTTCGTTGCTAGCTTGCTAGATTTGCGTGGCTAGATTGCTTGCTTTGCGTTGCTTCCTTGCTAGCTTTCCGTTGCTAAATTGCTAGCTTTGCGTTGCTAACTTGCTAACTTTGCTTTTCTTGCTTGCTTGTTTGCGTTCTTTCTTGCTAGCTTTGCGTTGCT
>NW_019720249.1:348-460 GCF_002891405.2 Cryptotermes secundus
TAGTTTGCTAGATATGCGTTGTTAGCTTGATAATTTTGCGTTGCTAGCTTGGTAGCTTTTCGTTGCCATCTTGCTAGCTTCGCGTTTCTAGCTTGCTAGCTTGGTGTTCTTA
>NW_019720250.1:0-3170 GCF_002891405.2 Cryptotermes secundus
TTAGCAAGATAGCAACGCAAAACTAGCAAGCTTGCAATCTAGCAAAGCAAAATTAGCAAGCTATCAAAGCAAAGCTAGGGAGTGAGCAACGCAAAGCTAGCAAGCTAGCAACCCAAAACTATCAAGCTAGCAACGCAATTCTTGTAAGATAGCAACGCAAAGCTATCAAGCTAGCAAAGCAAATCTAGCAATCTAGCAAGATAGCAAAGCAGAGCTAGCAAGCAAGCAAAATAGAAACACAAAACTAGCAAGCTAGCAACGGCAATCTAGCAAGTTTGCAAGTCAAAGCTAGCAAGTTAGCAACGCAAAGTAAGCAAGCTAGCAACGAAATCTACCAATCTAGCAACGCAAGGCTAGCAAGCTAGCAACGCAAAGCTAGCAAGCTAGCAACGCATATCAAGCAATCAATAAAGGCAAAGAAACAAGCGAGGAAGCAAATAAATCTAGCAAGCTAGCAACGCAAATCTATCAAGCTAGCAACGAAAATATAGCAATCTAGCAACGCAAAGATAGCAAGATAGCAACGCAAAGCTAGCAAGCTAGAAAAGTAAAGATAGCAAGCTAGCAAAGCAAAGCTAGCATGCTAGATCGCAATGCTTGCAATCTAGCAATGCAAAATTACAAAAGCTAACAACGCAAATCTAGCAAGCTAGCAACGCAAAGTTAGAAAGCTAGAAACGCAAAGCTAGCAACCTAGCAACGCAAAGCCAGCAAGATAGCAACGCAAAGCTATCAAGCTAGGAACGCAAATCTAGCAATCTAGGAAGCTCAGCAACGCAAATCTAGCAAGCTAGCAACGCAAAGCCAGCAAGCTAGCAACGCAAAGCTAGCAAGCTAGGAACGCAAAACCAGCAAGATAGCAACGCAAAGCTATCAAGCTAGCAACGGAAATCTAGCAATCTAGCAAGCTCAGCAACCCAAATCAAGCAAGATAGCAACGCAAATCTAGCAAGCTACCAAAGCCAAGCTAGAAAGGTAGCAACGCAAAGCTACTAAGCTAGCAGGCAAAGCTAGGAATTTAGCAACGCAAAGCTAGGAAGCTAGCAACGAAAGCTTGTAGGCAAGCAAGCTACGCAAACCTATCAAGCTATCAACTCAAAGCTATAAAGTTAGAAACGCAAATCGGGCACGCTAGCAAAGCAAAGCTAGGAAGCTAGCAACCCAAAAATATCAAACTAGCAACGCAAAGCTAGCAAGCTAGCAACTCACATCTATCAAGCTAACAAGCTAGCAACGGAAACTAATAAGCTAGCAACGCAAACTAGCAAGCTAGCAACTCACATCTATCAAGCTAACAAGCTAGCAACGGAAACTAACAAGCTAGCAACGCAAAGCTGGCAAGTTAGCAACGCAAATTTGGCAAGCTAGCAACGCAAGCTAGCAAGGTAGAAACGCATATCTAGTAATCTAGCAAGCAAGCAACGGAAATCTAGCAAGCTAGCAACGGAAAGCTAGCAAGTTAGCAACGCAAATATAGCATGCTAGCAAGCTAGCAACGGAAAGCTAGCAAACTAGTAACGGAAAGCTAGAAATCTTGCAATGCAAAGATAACAAACTAGCAACACAAAGCTAGCAAGCTAGATCGCAAAGCTTGCAACCTAGCAACGCATAGGTAACAAACTAGAAACGCAAAATTAGCAAGCTAGCAACGCAAGGCTAGCAAGCTAACAACGCAAAGCTGGCCAGCTATAAACGCATAACTGGCAAGCTAGCAACGAAAAGCTGGCAAGCTAGCAACGCATATCTAGCAAGTTGGAAACCCAAAGTTAGCAAGCTAGCAACGCAAAGCTAGCAAGCTAGCAACGCAACTCTAGCAACCTAGCAAGGAAAAGCTACCAAGCTAGAAACGCAAAACTAGCAAGCTACAAAAGCAAATCTAGAAAGCTAGCAACGCAAAGCTAGCAAGCTAGCAACTCAAAGCACGCAAGCTAGCAACGGAAAGCTAGCTAGGTAGCAACACAAATTTAGCAAGCTAGCCACCCAAATTTATCAAGCTAGAAACGCAAAGCTGGCAAGCAAGCAACGCAAAATATCAAGCTAGCAACCCAAAATTGACAAACTACCAACGCATATTTAGCAATCAAGCAAGCTAGCAACGCAAAGCTATGAAGCTAGCAACGCAAAGCTAGCAAGCTAGCAACGCATATCTAGAAAGTTAGCAACGCAAAAATAGCAAGCTAGCAATGCAAAGCTAGGAAGCTAGCAACGCACAGCTAGCAAGATAACAACGCAAAGAGATTAAGCTAGCAACGCTTATCTAGCAAGCTAGATCGCAATGCATGCAAGCTATTATCGCAAAGCTAGCAAGCAAGCAACGCAAAGCTAGCAAGATAGTAACGAAAAGGGTGCAAGCTAGCAACGCAAAATTATCAAGCTAGATCGCAATGCATTCAAGCAAGCAACGCAATCCGAGCATGCTAGCAACGCAAAGCGAGCATGCTAGCAACGCAAATCTTGCAAGCAAGCAACGCAAATCTAGCAAGATAGCAAAGCAAAGCTATCAAGCTAGCAAGTCATAGCTAGCAACATAGTAACTGGAAGCTAGCAAGCTAGAAACGCAAAGATAGCAAGCTAGCAACGCAAAGTTGGCAAGTTAGAAACGCAAAGCAAGCAAGTTAACAAGGCAAAGCTACCAAGCTAGCAACGCAAACCTATCAAGCCAGGAACGCAAAGCTAGCAAGCTAGCAACTCAAAGCTACCAAACTAGCAACGCAAAACTAGTATGCTAGCAACGCAAAGCTAGGAAGCGGGAACGAATAACTAGCAAGCTAGCAACTCAAATCAGTAAGATAGCAACGAAAGCTAGAAAGTTAACAACGCAAATCTAGCAATCTAGCAAGCTAGCAACGCAAAGCTAGCAAGCTAGCAACGCAAATCTAGCAAGCTAGCAAGGGCAAGTTTGCAAGGTAGAACGCAAATCTAGGACGCAAGAAACGCAAAGCAAGCAAGCAAGCATGGAACACAAAGCTAGCAAGCTAGCAACTCAAAGCTACCAAGCTACAACGGAAAGCAAGTAAGGTAGCAACGCAATGCTAGCAAGCTAGAAACGCAAATCTATCAAGCTAGAAACGCAAAGCTGGCAAGCTAGCAACGCAAACTGGAAAGCTAGCAATGCAATGCTGGGAATCTAGCAACGCAAATTTACCAAGCTAGCAAGATAGCAACGCAAA
>NW_019720250.1:3407-6214 GCF_002891405.2 Cryptotermes secundus
CAACGCAAAGCTAGCAAGCTACCAACGCATATCTAGCAATCTAGCAAGCGAGCAAAGCAAAGGTAGCAAGCTAGCAACTGGAAATTAGCAAGCTATCGACGCAAAGCTGTTAAACTAGAAACGCAGAGCTAGGAAGTTAGCAACGCAAAGATAGCACGATATAAACGCAAAGCTAGCAATCTAGCAACGCAAACCTAGCAAGCTAGCAACGCAAAGCTGGTAAGCTAGCAACGAATAGATGGCAAGCTTGCAACGCAAAGCTAGCAAGCAAGCTTATCAATGTTAGCAAGCTAGCAACGCAAAACTAGAAAGCTAGCAACGCAAAGCTAGCAAGCTGGCAATGTAAATCTAGCAAGTTAGGAAGCTAACAACGCAAATATAGCAAGATAGCATTGCAAAACTAGCAAGCTAGCAACGAAAACTAGCAAGCTAGCAACGCTTCTCTAGCAATCTAGCAAGCTAGCAAAGCAAAGCTAGGAAGCTAGCAAAGCCAAGCTAGCAAGTTAGCAACGCAAAGCAACGATACTAGCAACGCAAAATTAGCAAATTATTTACGCAAAGCCGGGAAGCTAGCAACGAAAGCTAGCGAGCAAGGAACGCATAGAAAGCAAGCAAGCTACGGAAAGCTTCCAAGCTAGCAACGAAAAACTAACAAGCTAGGAACGCAAAGTTAACAACATAGAAACGTAAAAGTAGCAGGCTTGCATTCTAGCAACGCAAATTAGCAAGCTAGCAAGGCAATGCCAGCTAGCTAGCAACGCAAATGTAGCAAGGTAGCAACGAAATCTACCAAGCTAGCAACGCAATGCTAGCAAGCTAGCAAAGCAATGCTAACAAGTTACCAACGCAAATCAAGCAATCAAAAACTCAAAGAAACAAGCAAGCAAGCAAACAAATCTAGGAAGCTAGCAACGCAAATCTAGCAAGCTAGCAACGCAAAGATAACAAGCTAGCTAAGCAAAGAGAGCAAGATAGAAACGCAAATCTAGCAAGCTACAAATGCAAACTTAGCAATCCTGCAACGCAAAGCTGGTAGGCTAGCAACTTAAAGATGGCAAGCTAGCAAAGAATATCTAGCAAGTTAGCAACGCAAAGATAACAAAATAGCAACGCACAGCTAGCAAGAGTGCAACCCCAAGATAGCAAGATAGAAACGCAAATATAGCAAGATAGAAACGCAAATTAACAAGCTACCAACGCAAACAAAGCAAGCAAGCAACGCAAAGCTGGTAAGAAAGGAACGCAAATATGGCAGGCTAGCATCGAATATCTAGCAAGCTAGTAACGCAAAAATAGCAAGATAGCAACTTAAAGCTGCCAAGATAGCAAAGCAAAGCTATCAAGATAGCCACACAAAGATAGGAAGCTAGCAAAGCAAAGCTAGCATGCTAGATCGCAATGCTTGCAAGGTAGCAACGCAAAGATACAATGCTAAAAACGCAAAACTAGCAAGCTAGCAACGCAAAGATAACAAGATAGCAACGCAAAGCTAGCAAGCTAGCAACGCAAAGCCAGCAAGATAGCAACGCAAAGCTATCAAGATAGCAACGCAAATGTAGCAATTTAGCAAGCTCAGCAACCCAAATCTAGCAAGCTAGCAACGCAAAGCGAGCGAGCTAGCAACGCGAAGCTAGCAAGCTAGAAACGCAAAGCCAGCAAGATAGCAACGCAAGCTATCAAGCTAGCAACGCAAATCTAGCAATCTAGCAAGCTCAGCAACGCAAATCAAGGAAGATAGCAACGCAAAGCTAGCAAGCTCCCAAAGTCAACCTAGCAAGGTAGCAACGCAAAACTACTAACCTAGCAAACGCAAATCTAGCAATTTAGCAACCCAAACCTAGGAAGCTAGCAACGAAAGCAAGTAAGAAATCAAGCTACCCAAAGCTAGCAAATTAGCAACTCAAACTAGCAAAGAAGCAACGCATATCTAGAAATCTAACAAGCTACCAACGGAGACTAACAAGCTAGCAACGCAAAGCTGCAATGTAGCAACGCAAAATTGGCAAGCTAGCAACGCAAACCTGGCAAGCTAGCATTGCAAACCTATCAAGGAAGCAACGCATGTCTTGTATGCTAGCAAGCAAGCAACGGAAAACTAGCAAGCTAGCAACAGAAAGCTAGCAAAATAACAACGCATATATAGCATGCCAGCAAGCTAGCAACGAAAGCTAGCAAGATAGCAACGCAATGATATCAAGCTAGTAACACAGAACTAGGAAAGTAGATCGCAATGCATGCAACCTAACAACGCAAAGCTAAGCAGCTAGCAAAGCAAAATTCGCAAGCTAGGAAAGTAAAGCTAGCAAGCTAGCAACGCAAAGTTAGCAAGCTAGCAAAGCAAAGCTAGCAAGCTATCAACCAAAACCTGGCAAGATAGAAATGCATAGCTGGCAAGCTAGCAACGCAAAGCTGTCAAGCTACCAAACCTTATATAGCAAGCTATAAACGAAAAGTTAGCAAGCTAGAAACGCAAAGCTAGCAAGCCAGCAACGCAAGTCTAGCAAGCTAGACGCAAAGCTACCAAGCAAGCAACGCGAAACTATCAAGCTATAAACTCAAAGCTAGCAAGCTAGCAACGCAAACCATCAAGGTAGCAACGCCAAGCTAGCAAGGTAGCAACGCAATGCTATAAAGCAAGAAACGCAAAGCAAGCAAGCAAGCATGCAACGCAAAGCTAGCAAGCTAGCAAATCAAAGCAAGCAAGCTAGCAACGGAAAGCTAGCAAGGTAGCAACGCAAAGATAAGAAGCTAGCCACGAAAACCTAGGAAGCAAGAAACGCAAAGCTCGCAAGTCTACGACGCAAATT
>NW_019720251.1:0-148 GCF_002891405.2 Cryptotermes secundus
AAAATCATTCTATATATGACAGGAACCGAGTACAATGAGTCTTCTAAGTTTGAAAATGCAATCGTTTAGTTCTCACTGCTGAATAACATCGATTTTTTGCTCACCGATTTGTGCCTATGGGACTTAGAACGCTCTTATTTTCAGAACA
>NW_019720251.1:363-754 GCF_002891405.2 Cryptotermes secundus
TTTCGTTCTCACTGCTGAATAACATCGCGTTTTTTTACACACCGTTTTGTGCCTGTGGGACTTAGAACGCTCTTATTTTCAGAACATGAGTTTCAGGATGGGGACATCGGTCCTTTATCATAGCCGTAAATAAATCCCTTGAAATTACCAAAATGTACGGTGTCAAGTTATATTACATGACTACATATATATTTATACAATGTCTTATCTTAAACACGTGAACAACAGAGTTTCTTGCTTATAAAATCATTCTACATATGACAGGAACCGTGTACAATGCGTCTTCTTTGTTGAAAATGCAATCGTTTCGTTCTCACTGCTGAATAACATCGTTTTTTTACACAAAGTTTTGTGCCTGTGGGACTTAGAACGCTCTTATTTTCAGAACATG
>NW_019720252.1:0-450 GCF_002891405.2 Cryptotermes secundus
CGTCGGCCTCTTCTTAACAGGTGTTCTGTGCGCGTGCGCTTGCTACTGTGTCCCGACTGTAGTACACTTGGTCGTCGACTTACGACCACAAAAAATGAAAAATAAAAAATGATTAAAATGTAAAAGTTTTTAAAAATAAATTATAAATATGATAAAAAGATTAGAAAGTTTAAAAAATACTGTTAATAAATATATGGCCGACATAGACCAGATCGACTTACGACCTGTCACTCAGAACGGAGTGAATCGACGACCAAGTGTATTTGGAGTCTTGTAACGCCATGAGTGCTGCGAAGGTTTAGACTGCGTGAAATGTAAATGGTCGTTTATTTTACGAGTAAGGGCTCGAAAACACACAGCGACATCGGTCGTACGGAAAAATGTCGGTACGATTTTTTTTGGCCCTACGACCTCCTTTTCACACTAGAGCGACCGAATACATTTCTTTGC
>NW_019720253.1:0-762 GCF_002891405.2 Cryptotermes secundus
GTCTTACTGGTCTTCTGTTTCTGGGTCATACTAAAACACCCGACATTTAACCATTGTCGCTGACACTTGAAGTTACTTAACACACAAAGAAACCTGTGGACTTTTCCATCCCTGTGTGCAACCATCTTGCTTGAAAACAGAGCAAGTTTCTTTTCTCATATTTTGCTGTGTACTGGGATTTTTGGGTGTCATTTTGGCAGTTTGGTTTGCATGTTCATTCAGAATTTTGGTGAGAATGAATTTTACAGATCCTGTATTTATCTTTGAACCTCCTCTGTGGTCTAGTCGTCAGAGTTCCTGCCTACAGATCCAGAGGCCCAGGTTTGACTCCTGGCACTAGAAGATTTTCTGACAAGTGTTGGGTCTGGATCAGGTCCACTCAGCCTCATGATGATAATTGTGGAGCTATTTCAAGGAAATAGCGGCTCCGTTCTAGACAACCGAAATTAATGGCCATGGGGATTCATTGCACTGACCACGTGGCACCCTCTATCCACTGAAGTTGGCACTAACTTTGCCGACAAGCAACAGTCACTCGGTCGGTATAGTTTGTTTGCAGACTGAAGCCACGGAGTTTGTTTCTATTTACCTTCACTTTTGCTCCCTTCCAAACCATCAGTTGTCAGTCCTCACATTTTCCATGTTTGATTTCGTTTCTGAGCTGTAATTTATATCGTCATCATCATCAGTAATCTGTCAAGACGACAGGTTCACACACTCTTCCAAAACAATTGCTCCACTTAATGCGATCTAGAGCTTTCT
>NW_019720254.1:0-922 GCF_002891405.2 Cryptotermes secundus
AAGTCTGAAGTGGTGAATGTGATTACAAGGAAAGATTCTTCCTGCACTGCCCGAGCCAGACCCGTATAAGACCCCGGGATAAGAATTCATCTCTACCAATTACAGAACAGAACCCAGATACTGCCATCTTTCCCTACTTGCGAGGCACTTAATTGTACTAGTACCGAAACCAAACTCTCGCCTACCAGCACCAACAACCAAAATCTTCCTCCCTTCCCACCTAATTTCTCGCCATCCACGAGAAGGAGGAGGAGGGCAGTAACTCCAGTGGAGGTGTCCATAAAGAGGTGCAGGTGAATCGCAACAAAAGGAAGGAGAGGACCCGGATAAGTGGAGACCAACGTAAAGGGCCCAACGAAGTGAGCGGTTAGAATATTACGTATTATACACACAATGGCTGATGTGGTGTTCTGAGGGCCGTTGTTATGTTGCATGTTATTGCTTAAAATTTGATACCTGGAAATAGTATACCACTGGTAACTATTATTGAATTACTTAGTGTTTGTACGAGTATGTGGTATTGATTGATTTATTATGTTTATGCAGTTCACTTACTATTTGAAGGGTGACTCCGTTGTGTAAATGTCCGATTTGATGGAGAGGTAGATTACAACTGATTTGGGACGTATGTCGTTATGGAATGCTGTGTAGGTGAGAGGGAGGTGAGGTGAGGGCAAGGTAGTGTTTATGTTTGGTAGGTTGCAATTATTGTGTCGAATATTAGATTAAATGTTTCGGTAAAATTATCGTTCAACTGGATGCTTTGCTTGCTGATTTCGTATTGCTGAAATCTTTCCTGAGTATCGAACATTCGTCATTCTTTCCTATGTACAATATGTCCATAGTTTTATCTATTGTTCGATATTTGTGGATAGTGTCTACTTTGTGCTATCTCCTATGTGTTCTTTAAATTTAATTTTGA
>NW_019720255.1:0-222 GCF_002891405.2 Cryptotermes secundus
TACATGATTTTACAAGATTTTACAAGATTCTTCAAGATTTTACATTCATGATTTTACAAGATTTACATGATTTTGTAAGATTTCACATGATTTTACAAGATTTTACAAGATTTTACATTATTTTACAACATTTACATGATTTTACAAGATTTTACACGATTTTACAAGATTTTACATGATTTTACAAGATTTTACATGATTTTACAACATTTTACAAGATTT
>NW_019720255.1:326-403 GCF_002891405.2 Cryptotermes secundus
GATTTTACAAGGGTTTTACATGATTTTACATGAATTTTACAAGATTTTACAAGATTTTACATGATTTTACATGATTT
>NW_019720256.1:0-195 GCF_002891405.2 Cryptotermes secundus
GCCGCAGTACAAGGGACTTATTCCCACCCCACTAGAAATAAAAAATACTCATGGAGCTGATCCCTTCTGGAGAAGCCTCCAATTCTGCAGCTACTCAAGAATTTCCCAGCATTTTAAGGAACCCGAAGGTTCATTACAGTGTTCGCAAGAGCCTTCCACCGGTCCCTATCCTGAGCCAGATCAGTCCAATCCATA
>NW_019720256.1:314-413 GCF_002891405.2 Cryptotermes secundus
CTTCCATGCGTGCTACATGCCCTAATCATCTCCTCCTCCTTGACTTGATCATTATAATTATACTTGGTGAAGAGTACAAGTTATGAATCTCCTCATTAT
>NW_019720257.1:0-434 GCF_002891405.2 Cryptotermes secundus
AAAAAATTAAACATGGAAATAAACATTCAAAGAAATGAGAAAAAACCTCATACATTCTCATTGTCTGTTCCCATTAAATAATGTCTCTTATCTTCACCCCCGTCCTTTCTTATTTCAACTTATTACCCCTTTGTTGGTAAATGAATGTCTTATCATTAACATGTACATCATTAAGACTACACTTCCTTAATTCACTTCAAGTTCAACAGTCCTTTCACTCTTCACTGAAATTTTAATGGTTCACCTTCCTTATGTAAACACTTGTGGGTTCACTGCACTTTTACACGGTGCCTCCTTTAAAAACCTTTCGTCCCTTTAAATCTTTCACTTTCCAGAACAGCTGATTTCCACATATTCGTAGATCAGCAGTAGCAACTGACCCTTTTCGTTCTCTCTCTCTCTTTCTTTCTTTCTTTCTCTCTCAAAGCTGTTTA
>NW_019720258.1:0-1110 GCF_002891405.2 Cryptotermes secundus
CTCTTGAGAAGGAGAATCTTGGTATCGTCCTGTGTTTGTTCGTGGTGTGCTGCGTTGTTTTCACTTTAATATACCAAGAAAGCTGCTGTAGTTGTGAAAAAGTTGGATTGTATATATTGTGCATTACAAACATTGTATGCATATGTATTTTAACACTCAAAACACCCACTGTGATAGTAGTTTCCAAAAAAGTATCGAAGTCCCTCTGATGATGGTCTATAGGGACCGAAACATGTAAGGGTGCTAAGTTTTCAAGTAGTAAAAACTTCAACGGTCACACTGGATGGAGTTGTTTTATCTTTGTAACCTCTAGCTAATTCATGATTTTCATTCCCCTTTCCATAGAAAACTGTATATCTGCCTGCTCGTTTGATGCCACCTCCGTCCCATCTGACCTCCTGTACTCCTGTTACATCTGACTTATATTTTAAGATTTCTTCTGACACTGCCCTGAGTGAACGTGCCCTATACATACTTCTGACACACTACATTCACTAATAAGTTAAAAACATCTGTAACCGATTACTAGTGGACTTGAATGTGTGAGGCCCTGGAGGGGAGGTGCCTACGTGACGATAGCACGGCATTATTTCGTATGTGCAGTTTTGTAGCTGGAGAGTGGACGGTGGATCCCCGGATTGATGTGGGGAATGATGTCATCTAGGGTGTGGTGCTGGGAAGGCCCTTAGGTCTGTTAGCGTCGTCAAGCCGGTGGGAGGCAGTTGATAAGATGCACTCCTCGTGAGTGGAGGCACTGGCTATTTCCTCATAGAATCGCCTTTGTAGGCGGGACAGTGTCAATGTAACTACTATAAATAGTTAGTGATGTATAATTGAAAATGATAGATTAGTGATTGTGACAAAGAATAAGTAAATTAAACCTAAGGTTGTAAAGCCAAGGGTTCGTCGTGTTGAAGTTTCTTCGAAGAAAGACCTGTTATCGACCTGAGGAGGAGATCCATGCCTACCATTATCCTAAATCNGAGACCTGAAGAAAGCAGAAATAACATTTGGGGCAGGAGTAGGGATCGAGAAGGAAATAACCGAGAGGAAAGACCTAGAGAGACTGAGGAAAACTAAGTGCAGGGAGCCTTGAGGACCGAATTGCTT
>NW_019720259.1:0-629 GCF_002891405.2 Cryptotermes secundus
CCATCTCTACGGCGTCTTCAGTAACGCGAAACACGTTACAATATTGACATTTTATACATTAAATTACGGAATTTTTAGTAAATTCTGATTCATATTATGTTAAATTTAACGAGTATAAACCAGGTTTTGAAAGGTTTCAACGAATTAAAGAAATTTTTACCAAGAATTATTACAGAACTCAAATTAATTCAAAAATTTTGAAAATTTGTCAAAAGTTCCACTTTATATTTATGGAAATCTATCCAATTGTTTGACAATATTTAAGGATAAAATAATTTTAATCAAATTATGAAGGACTTTATGATAATTTAAGGAACACTAAACTAATTTTGACCTTCTTAAACCAAATTCATATAATTTATGCAATAAATCTTTCTCGATTTCAGTTTAATTTAAATATATCAACTATTTTGTGAAAGATTTCACACTAATTTCGGGAATCCTAGCAGACATTTCGACGATTTACAATATATATCCTGAAATTTAAAGAAACTTAGAACGATTCGAAGTTAGTTTAGAAATTTTAATTGAATTTTGAACGAATTCAACAAAATGTATATAATTTTAACCTAAAATTCTTTGTAATGTTCAAGTAAAATAAAAAATTTCAACCAACTTATGAAAGATTT
>NW_019720259.1:939-1085 GCF_002891405.2 Cryptotermes secundus
GAAGACGCCGTAGAGATGGTTAATTGGGTATATTTAACAATCTACAACTATCGGCTATAATTAATGATCACAATGTTTCGGGTTTCCACATTTTACAAACCCTACAACAAAATATTTTAATCAAGTTTTGAGGGATTTCATGATAA
>NW_019720260.1:0-471 GCF_002891405.2 Cryptotermes secundus
AAGAAGGGAACGGCTCGCATCCTGGCGTTTTTTTTGGGGGGGGGACTCCAAGGAACTTAACAGAGAAGAACCATTACACGGTTCAGAGCCTATCCACTTTTAACCTTTAATGGCCAAAATACCCCGTTTTGGCCAGTAGGGCATTTCAACTCCGCTAGTGGAAGTGTGCACACGCCGCTAGTAGAAGCACATGCACAGTCCTTAATATTTATTTTTAAATGTAGTAATTACCAGACAGACTTCAGTAAAACCATAGTAGAGGAATTAAAATGATACCTAAGTGAACAGCAGCAGAAAAGAATATATGTATGAGTTATGCCCAAACTCATCCACGAGCCAGTAGTCTTATTGCAGATTCTCCAGATTAATGTGTTAAAAATATATAGTAAAATTCGATGTAACTAACTTTTTTGTTGTTATCTTCTCGATGTATACAGTATTTGATTTCACTATGAACACACAGAAAACAGA
>NW_019720261.1:0-528 GCF_002891405.2 Cryptotermes secundus
TGCTAGATTGCTAGATTTGTTCTGCTAGCTTGCTAGATTTGCGTTACTATCTTGTTATCTTTGCGTTGCTAGCTTCCTACCTATGCTTTTGTTATCTTGCTAGATTGGCGTTGCTAGCTTGGTAGCTTTGCGTTACTAGCTTGGTAGCTTTGCGTTTCTAGCTTGGTAGCTTTGCGTTGCTATCTTGCTAGATTTGTGTTGCTGGCTTGCTAAATTTGCGATGATAGCTTGCCAGCTGTGCGTTGCTAGCTTGATAGCTTTACGTTGCTAGCTTGCCAGCTTTGCGTTTTAGCTTGATAACTTTGCGTTGCTATCTTTATAGCATTTCGTTGGTAGGTTGCTAACTTTGGTTTGATAAAGTGCTAATTTTGCGTTGCTATCTTGATAGTTTGCGTTGCTAGTTTGGTAGCTTTGCGTTGCTAGCTTGTTAGCTTTTCATTGCGCCCTTGATAGTATTGGGTTGCTACCTTGTTAGTTGCTATTTTGCTAGATTTGTGTTGCTGGCTTGCTAGATTTGCGATGATAGCT
>NW_019720262.1:0-420 GCF_002891405.2 Cryptotermes secundus
TAGCTTGCCTGTTTGCGTTGTCAACTTGCCAGCTTTGCGTTGCAAATTTGCTTGATTTGCGTGTCTAACTTGCTGGCTTTGCGTTGCTGCCTTCCTAGCTTTCCGTTGCTAGCATTCTAGCTTTGCGTAGTTTGCTTGATTGCTTTGCATTTCTTGCATGCTAGATTTCGTTGCTATCTTCCTAAAATTGCGTTGCTAAATTGCTAGATTTGCGTTGATCGTTTCGTAGTTTTGCGTTGCTATCTTGCTAGATTAGCTTTGGTAACTTGCTAGCTTTGCGTTTCTAGCTTGCTAGCTTTGAGTTGGTGAGCTTGCTAGATTGCTAGATTTGCGTTTCTAGCTTGATATCTTTGTGTAGCTATCTTGCTTTGCTTCTCTAGCTTGCTAGCTTTGCTTTGCTAGCTTGGTAGCTTGGTGTTT
>NW_019720263.1:0-723 GCF_002891405.2 Cryptotermes secundus
TTCAAATCTTCCGTTATAATATGCGACACTATGCTCTTTGCTGATCCAAACAAAGATAATTCCATCCAATTATCATAAAATTGATGAAGGTGAAGGTAACAAATTTATATAGATCTGGTGGTACGTGGTTAAGATATTGGCGAAGTATTGGGAAGGTAAGGGGTTCAAGACCACGGTGTCTTTTGTCAATAGAAATTGAAAAGTGAATAAATAAATAAATACGATTTTTTCTGCAGCTATAAACCAAGTCGTATAATATAAGGATGATCGCAGAGAAGTATACAATAGATGTCCTGGTGGCCTAGAGGTAAGACACCGGCGTAGGAAATGAAAGGTCCGTGATTCGAAACCACAAGGATTTTTGTAATGAAATTTTTATGGAATTATATAGCGAGACGTAACATAAGAGGAAGATTAAAGTTGAAAAGTTTACGTGGCTTTGGTGGCGTTGGTGGCCTATTGGTAAAACACCGGCTTAGTGTAACCAAGTTCCGGGGTTCGGAACTAGTGAAAGTTTTATAAAATACAAGTTAGAGTTAATAAGATTTTTCTGGAATTATAACCGAAGATGTATCTTAAGAGGAAGATCAAAGAATATAAATTTCAGTGGCACTGGTGGCTTAGGGGTAAGACATCAGTTTAGTGTTCAGAAGATCCCTGGTTCAAAACCAGTAGGAATTTTGTGAAAAAGAAAATGAAAAGAAGAAAACCAACGACAGTGCA
>NW_019720264.1:0-393 GCF_002891405.2 Cryptotermes secundus
CGCAAAGCTAGCAAGCTAACAAAGAATATCTAGCAAGCTAGCAAGATAACATCGGAAAGCTCGGAAGCTACCAACGCAAAGCTGGCAAGCTAGAAACACAAAGCTGAAAAGCTAGCAACGGAAAGCTAGCAAGCTAGCAAGGCATATCTAACAAGCTAACAAAGGAAATCTAACAAGCTAGCAACGCAAAACTAGCAAGATAGCAACGCAAAGCTAGCAAGATAGCAATGCAAATCTAGCAACGTAGCAAGCTAGCAAAACAAAGCTAGCAAGCTAGCATCTCAAAGTTAGCAAGGTAGCAACGCACAGTAAGCAAGCTAGCAACGAAAGATTGCAAGAAATAAATGCAAGCTGGCAAGCTAGCAACGCAAAACCGGCAAGCTTGCAACGCAT
>NW_019720265.1:0-393 GCF_002891405.2 Cryptotermes secundus
TTTCATTGGTAAAGTAAATCGCCTCTCGCTGCCAGGCACTGCTCCCTGTTGTATCGAACTGTCTGAAGGGGCCGGAGGAGGCAAAGGGGCGGGCTCATTACCGGACGCAGGAACTGTTGCTGGGTTCCACCGCGAACCCGACTCTCCCTCATATACTCTCTCTCTCTCTCTCTCTCTCTCAATTTCTGCACTGACTCTGTGCTGTTACTTGCAGAATGTGACTCCGTTTTTATCAAAATCTGTTCCAGTAGCTGAAAGTATTTATTCAAAATTTCGAGTGTTTTTTAAGTATATTTGTCATTAACTCAGTGCAACGGGGCCGCGCCATAGCTCAAGCGGTGTCCCGGGTTCGATCCCGGGTCTGATCAAGTGGGATTTATGGTGGACAAAGTG
>NW_019720265.1:4133-5278 GCF_002891405.2 Cryptotermes secundus
GTGAGTATAGTTTTGTAAATGAGAAGTTTATTTGCCAATGATAGCTTGGATTTTCTGCCAATTAACCAGCTCATGTTTTTCACTTTTTTGATAGTTGTAATCTCTTGGCCCAGATATCGTATTGCTGTATTTTTTGCTGCCCTATTAGGGTTCTTATGAGAGGACAGAATTGCAGAGTCATCTGCAAACATAGCCAATGTTATGTCGTGTGCTTGAGGTATGTCAGATGTATAGATTAGATATAAAAAGTGGCCAAGAACACTACACTGTGGAACCCCCGAATTGATGGGGTGGTAGCCGGAGTGTGTATTTCCAATTTTGACTTGAAAATGGCGGTCAGTTAAGTAAGATTTTATCAACAGGTAGATTTGACAAGGCAAGATATTTTTTAATTTGTATAGTAATCCCTGGTGCCATAGTTTATCGAAAGCTTGTTGGATGCACACATCTTCTTGTCCTCCAGGGTTTCCTTTATTTTGTTAACCAATCGGTGACACTGGCAAGTTGTTGAGTAGCGATGCCTGAACCCGAATTGGTATTAGGGGATGCTGTCTTCTGTTGCTCTCATTTGTTTTATTCTGTTTAACTGTAATCTTCCGAAAGTCTTGGACATCATAGGCAAAAGACTGATTGGCCGATAGGAAGAAGCTTCGGTTGGTGGTTTGCCGGGCTTAGCAATCATAATTACTTGTGCGAACTTCCATTGAATGGGGTAGTAACAAAGTCTTAACATACTGCTGTATATCGTTGTAAGGAGCACTATTGCTTTTGAGGGAAAGTGTTTAAGTATGACAGCTACTAGTAGGTCGAATCTCGGAGCTTTGTGGGAATGAGTTTTAAGGAGTTCATGATGGACTTCAGCTGGAGAAAAGGGTCATATTGGTAGGGAGGGTTGAAAAGGAACGTCCTGGAAATTTAGGATTTTTGCTCGATCGATGTTATCATCTTTTGCAAGTGAGAAGATTTTTGCTAGGTGATCTGCAAAGATATTCACTTTTTCTTGGTCGGTTCTTGCCCAGGTTCTATTCAAGGGTCTAAGTGGTGATGTTGCGATGATAGGCCTTTGAAACTTCTTCGTAGCCTTCCACAGTGAGTGATCCTCAGGAGTTAACTTTGATATATAATGTCTGAAGGTGTCGTTACGG
>NW_019720266.1:0-754 GCF_002891405.2 Cryptotermes secundus
ATAATTAATATGGAATCGTTAACAATTTGTTGAAATTCTCTATATTTACTTGATATGATAACTAATTTCTGGTCAAAATTTCATAAATTACGTTGAAATCATTCAAAACCTGATTTATATTCGTTAAATTTAACATAACATATATCAAAATTTACTTCAATTTCCCTAATATAAACTAGAAATCCTCATTAATTTGGACATTTTTCTAATTAATGAGAAGAAATGTTTCACATCTTCTGTGTAAATCCTTATATTCACGTTAAATATTCAACAAATTTTCGGAAAAATTTATAAATTTAATTCATTTCGTTCAAAATTTGTTTTAATTCCTTTAATCTACACAGAATTACTGAAAAATTTATTAAAATATGTTATATAATACTGTAATTAAAAGAAATTTAAAGGAATTCGTTTTTAGAGTGAAACATTTTAAATTTGTTTGAAATTCTTTATTTTAACTTGAAAAATCANTATAACTTGAAAAATCAAAGAATTTTAGGTTAATTTTATAGATTTAGTTGAATTCTTTAAAAATGTAATAAAAATTCATTAAGATACCATCGAGTCGTTGAAAATTGCATTAATATCCGAAAATAAAATGTAAATCGACAAAGAATCTCTTAGAATTCCTGAATTTATAGTCAAAGTTTTTCAAAATAATTGATGTTTTAAATATTAATTGAAATCAAGAAAAATTGTTTGTTTGAAGTTACATAAATTAAGTTGAAGTAGGTCAAAATTTCTTTATAATTCC
>NW_019720267.1:0-215 GCF_002891405.2 Cryptotermes secundus
TCCATAAATTTTTCCATGCCCATGTTGTAGCAGTCGAATACTCGACGCACAATAATTCAATTACGCATGACCTCCTCGGGTCCAAGATTTCCTGAAGATGTTCCTCTTGCGCCATGCCACTCTTGCAGAGCGGGACACCTTCCTGCTGACGACGGCCAATTTGTTCTGGGGTCCGCAATTTTCCCGTGCCGGATTCTTCTTATTTCGTCGATTTT
>NW_019720267.1:261-436 GCF_002891405.2 Cryptotermes secundus
CGTCTTGTATCCTCTCGTAGATCTGCCGCCTCAGGTTTCCTGTTCGCTGAAGTCGGCTCTTCTTCTTCTGGACGTGCCTCCCTTTCTTGGCAGGCAATCGTCACTCCGACCGGTATCACTATGGGAACCCCTTCTTGTTGTGCCGTCGCAGGTTTTATGTCCGCTGTGGCCGGCT
>NW_019720268.1:0-676 GCF_002891405.2 Cryptotermes secundus
AAGGGAGGCAATTCAGAAAGCAGTGCGTCAGTGTCGTCGGATGGCAGGAATGGAATTTTACTGAAGGGGAATTTTCAAACTCCCAGAATGCTGGGAGAAATGTGTACAAAGAAGTGGCGATTATGTGGAAAAATAAAGAAATGTCTGTAGATTAAGGTGGTGTATTTGGTTTGTCAATAATAAAGCATGTTACTTTACAAAAAATTGTTGCTCATGACTTTCAGTACAACCCTGGTATATTCCTCTAGCAAATAAATCAGCTATTGAGGGTACTGTCTTCAGTGATGTGAAGCTCTGAGCCTGGTAGAAGGCTACCTACACAGATCATGATATTGAAAACACTTCATAGCTGTGATCACAGAACTGAAAAATTCATAGTTACAAATTGTTTTAAGTAAGAGACTCAGATGTGAAATTTGTGTAAGATGAAAGAATCAAAATAATATGTTTCTCACTCACATGGCTCCCATGAGATTCCTATAGTGTACTCAAACCGAGGCACAGTCCTTGCAGAATTTGTGTAATGTGATAATTCTGAAGCTCATAATAGTACACACACACCAATATAGCATTTTTTAAAACAGTTAAGGTGTATACTAGTTTTTGTTTTGAACAAAAAAGATATGACACCGCAGTCGTGTTTACATCAGTAGCCAATGCTGCCGAGGAACCATGG
>NW_019720269.1:0-626 GCF_002891405.2 Cryptotermes secundus
TAAGTAAGACGCATGGCTCAGGATCTCCCCCTTCACAGAAGAACAATCTGTTCCAGGGCATAGCTCGAATTTACTCCAACACCGTCTAACTTCGGATGCATCTCATAACATCACTCGCTGCACCGCGGTTCATATACACACACCGCTGCCGAAATCACTAAGTTCGCTGTCCACCATGCAATGACAGTCAACAATGTGGACGTACCCTGGCGCTGCCTGGCAAGCCAGTGTAAACTCCACATACACCAGTCCATTGCCACTGTCGCCCTCGCTACGGCAATGGACTTACTTACATGCGTCTTACTTAGGCTCCGTTCAGCGGCTTCTCTTCCTACCCCCCTCCTTTTTTTCTCCTCCTTGTGTCTAGAAAGTTCTTCCGTACTGCCCTAACACGTGATCCCACCCCTCCAACTGGTTCTGATTTCATGGTAACTAGTAGGGTAGAGGGAGACGGACACTCTAGGCGGAGACGGCGGGGAAGGAGGTAACGAGCAAAATTCTTTTTTTGGGCGTGACCAGTCTAAATTCGGTTTGGTTCTTTTTTTTCAGTGAAGGTTCACAAAAAGAATAGTCGTATTGGAGGTCTGAGGATATATATATATTTATACATATCTTTATTTACATTT
>NW_019720270.1:0-446 GCF_002891405.2 Cryptotermes secundus
ACATAGTACCTCTTTAACTGCGATACATGCGCCCTCCTAGTGTAATCGCCAGTATCTGGATTTGCCAATTGTACATTAACCTTTGTCAAGAATTTGGCAATGACCATTGGCTCTGACCACTTATTGTCCAACTTGGCTGAACGATGTAGAGCTTTCGAACTCTGAGGGTGGAGCCTCACAAGAACCAAATCTCCAACCCTGCATTCTACCTCCCTCCTTGATTGGTTGTAGCGTTTCGCTACTCTTTCCCTAGCCTTCTGCAGATTATCCAAGGCTAATTTCCAGTATAATTAAGCGTCCTGAGGGGAGCGCTGAAGATCCGAATCAGTAAGCTGCCACTGCAAAACCTAAAGGATGATTCATCTCTCGTCCCAGAAATAACAAACTGGGGGTAAGCCCAATGCTCTCGTGCCATGCCGTATTAAATGCCATGGCCAAGGAGGGAA
>NW_019720271.1:0-463 GCF_002891405.2 Cryptotermes secundus
ACAGGAGACGATTGCGCTTCAAGGAAAACAAGTGCTTGAAGTTTTTGGATAGCTTTTACATTCCAAAGAAACGTCAAATTTCCGCTTAGAATGACCCCACAATCCACATCACACTTTGCGTGAGCAACTTTACAAAAAATAGTCCTGTGTAGGCTCGTCGGCATATGAATACCAGAAGTATGTTGGAAACAGAATGCGGTAATTTTGTAATTATCACGTGACGGTCTCGTTGCCAATAACGGATGGAGCATAGTATAGCGTGTAGAGCTGTTACTATGCGACAACTGCGAGGTAGGCAAATATGTCAGAGCAGTTTCTAGGCAACCACTCGGTAAACACGTCCCCGCAGCAACGAATCGACATGCAACAAAAGAGGTACTGTGTAAGGAAAGGTGTATTTCTACTTGGTCCGTGCCGAGGAGTTATAAGGAAGAGAGTTCGGGCGACCAAGTCAGTTCTGTGC
>NW_019720272.1:0-746 GCF_002891405.2 Cryptotermes secundus
TATTAGCAAACTAGCAACGCAAAGCTAACAAGATAGCAACGCAAACCTGGCAAGCTAGAAACGAAATGCTAGCAAGGTAGGAACGCATATCTAGTAACCTAGCAAGCAAGAAAAGGAAAGCTAAAAAAGCTAGCAAAGAAACACCCCAAATATAGCAAGCTAACAACCTAGCAACGGAAAGTTAGCAAACTAGCAACGGAAAGCTAGCAAGCAAGCAACGCAAAGATAACAAGCTAGTAACACAAAGCTAGCAAGCTAGATCGCAATCCTTGCAACCTAGCAACTCAAAGCTATCAAGCTAGCAACGCAAATTAGCTACCTAGCAACGCAAAGCTAGCAAGCAAGCAACGCGTATCTAGCAAGCTAGGAACGCAAAGATAGCAAGCTAGAAAAGCAAAGCCAGCAAGATAGCAACGCAAAATTATCAAGCTAGCAAAGCAAATCTAGCAATCTAGCAAGGTCAGCAACGCAAATCTAGCAAGATAGCAACCCAAAGCTACAGAGCTACAAAAGCCAAGCTAGCAAGTTAGCAACGCAAAGCTACTAAGCTAGCAACGCAAACCTAGCAATTTAGCATCGCAAATCTAGGAAGCTAGGAACGAAAGCTAGCAAGCAAAAAGCTACGCAAAACTAGCATGCTAGCAAATCAAAGCTAGCAAGCTAGAAACCAAACCTGGCAAGCTAGCAACCCAAAATTGCTGGCAAGGTAGAAAAGCAAAGCTAGGAAGCTAGCAACGCAAAGCTAT
>NW_019720273.1:0-655 GCF_002891405.2 Cryptotermes secundus
ACAAGAAGTGGCCACTGCAGCACTATAGACATAGGGCGTGTACCCTGAGAAATTTTAAAGAAAAAGAACAGAAATCTTATAGACATTTTAACTTGAATTAAAGTTTTAAAAAAGTGCTAATTTTAGAAATCAAATTAAAGCGTGCAGGTTAACAAAGATTTTATACAATTAGAAAGACTGGTGATTTTAAATTTTAACAGGCAGTGTAACAGCTACGTAAGAATACACACCTGATGATGGCCATTTAGGGCCGAAACATGTAGTGTGGAAGAGAGAAAGAAAGAAAGCCTTACAATTACATTGTTACACTTCAGACGGTGTTTGTCTCATATATACTCGTATATTGTGTGAGTGTAACAGGATGCTCAAATATAATATTGTAAACAAGACGAATATTTTAAATACGAAATGCTTATATTCTCAAACGAAGCTAATTGTTTGGTGTGATCGAAAATTGAGAATTCGAGTGCCGGCTACGTCTTCTTAAAGAGGTTTCCGCGGCAAATCGCAGGGGGGAAAAATTCTTGGGTATCAATTTAAAAAACATCATGTTAAAATGTGTTTCAGCTACAACGAATACAAATAAGACGGCAAATGCTTTATTGGATGAGGAGAGGTTGAACTTCCTGGGAAATAACCTAGGGGTTCTTTACAA
>NW_019720274.1:0-373 GCF_002891405.2 Cryptotermes secundus
ACTACCGCGAGCAGGAAAACTGACGCAGCATACATCACCGGTGGCGCATATCTGCGCTAAGGCGACAGGCCGCATCTTCATAATGGACAAAGTCAGCTAACGGCAGTTCCTGTTCGACACGGGTTCGGACCTCTGCGTGTACTCCCGCAAGCACGTCCCTCAGCGCAAGGAACGTTCCAACTATGACCTGTGTGCGGCTAACGGCACCACCATCCACACATACGGACAGCTGCCTCTCAGCCTCAACTTGGACCTACGCCGACATTTCTGTTGGCGGTTCGTGGTGGCCGACTCATGCATCCCACCATCGGCGTGGCCAGGCTGGGCGGAATCCAGCTTTCACGTATAACCGCCCACCAACCAGCAGCTAACG
>NW_019720275.1:0-938 GCF_002891405.2 Cryptotermes secundus
ATATTTTCGTATATTCCAGGTTTGATAGATTATGTAGAGAGTTTAGGAGAAAAATATATGCAAAAATTTATGACGTGAGAAATTTCGGAAATAAAATGTCCGGTATAAATATATAATGATTTACTACGCTATCAGAGGCATTCAATCGTAAGATATTGCCGACGGCCAAACCGTGCTTATCTGATCATAACGATGTGCAGAAGTCGTTTGCGCACACCTATCATAATGTACAATCACAACGTAATATTAGTATAAATTACCGAACTTGCCCCCTCCAGGGTACAGATGGATGCGCAGTAGGCTACTGCGCAAACCTAATCTGACCTAACCTAACCTAACCTAACCTAACCTAACCTAACCTAATATCAGCGATCCAAGGGCCAGCCCCCTGGTTTACAAGCGGGCGCTCAGTCGTTCATTGCGCACACCTAAGAGTGACGTCACTTACGATGCTGCTATTTAACCGAACGTAATATAGGACTGTCGTAACGTGGAATATAAGTCAAAATATGACGTTATATATAAAATTGAGCGTCTTAACTGTTTTTCCACCCATAATATAAATTTCTGTTGTTATATTCCGAGGTTATATTGCTACGTGATAGCTCAGATTGTGTCGAGAAAGCCGCACCCAGCTCAGGAGTTTGCGAATCCCCCACGGTAATATAAATGATTACTGAATGTCACATATTATGGCATTATGCTGCCCTCCAATGGCAAAACTTTCTGACGAAAAATCTTCGTTGTCAGTGAAATCGTTCCCTTATTTCTCGGTTATGGATACGCGACCAATTGAGAGAGCGGTGGGCATTTGTTTCGCCCGAATTTCCCTTCGTGGATAGGAAGTAGAATAACATTATGCACGAAAATGGGTAAAAAAATAGGGTGAAAAATTACCGTCCTGTAATCCGACTGATATTCGAATGTTTCTGTTTAAG
>NW_019720275.1:1017-1163 GCF_002891405.2 Cryptotermes secundus
TATGAAGAGGTATTTATAAATAATAAGAGGGTGTTATGCGTATGTTTGTATACATATATGTACATGTTGTGAGTAATTATCTGCCTGAAAGTATATGTTAGGAGATTCAGTGAGATAGTGCAAATGGTAGGTGTTAATGTGTGTAT
>NW_019720276.1:0-770 GCF_002891405.2 Cryptotermes secundus
CTGGGACCTACATATTTTGAGGTTTGCATTCAACATAAAAGAAACGGTGAGACCTGAAGTTAGTTATTTCTACGGGACCCAGCCGAGCAGGTGTCTTCCCCCCCCCCCTCCACCATAACGGAAACAGCTCCAGTTCCCGAAACGTCGTGTTTTCTAGTTTCTAGAACACCGAACGATGGACGAAGTCCAAAGAGAGCTCAGAGCAAACACGTGCTCGCTGCGTGCACGAACCTGCACATCAGTGTGTCTCAACCCGTGCGACGCGAGATCTCGAAAATAATAATCCATCGAAACAAAATTCCCCCACACATAACCTCCCTGAACTCTAAGCACACGCTTGTCGTTAATGCTATTTCATAATCGTACTTATGCCAACAGAGCAAAAACAGAAAGGTTCTATCTTCTGGTGTACAACGCCGTGCAGTGTTCAAGAGGGACATTTCAACTCCATCTTTAGACCCCTTCCACCTTAAAGGATACGTAATTAAAATTGATTTGCATCACAGTATAGGTAAATTTGTCCCTGTGCTCAACTAATTAAGCAGTACGCCATGAAGGCATATGGGGATTGGATGTATAGATCCACATTTTCTTGACCACGGCACTAGCTGGAAGTTAATGGTCAGCTTTACGACTCGGCCGCCCCACCCCCGGTACCCACTGGACAGGAGGCTGGGTGAACCCCAGAGTCAGTCTGTCGTCCAGCCCGCAGCCTGTCGTTATGCGGACTGCGGATTTTGATAAGAGTAATGACAGATTATGACGGTCAC
>NW_019720277.1:0-488 GCF_002891405.2 Cryptotermes secundus
CGTGACCGAGGGCAAGCCAGGCATCTGTCCATCCTTTATATTTGTTGAAAAATCGAAATTGAAAAGAGAAAATAATACCCCAAAACATGAATACCAAAAATTGAAAATGGAAAAAATTGAACCTTCTCCATGGCCCCATATTTTACCCTGCGGAGAACCACAACTCTACGACAATTATTAAAGAGCATTGAAATTTCATCCTGTCTGATCCCCAGGATAAAATTCTGGCAACGCGTATGGCCGTAGCAAGACACGGTTAACAAAACTGTACGGCCATAGAACATGTACATGGAGAAAGTTCCAAGGATTTAAATATCCTACTTGTGACTGGTCTAAAATACCCACTTTATTTCCTTAATATCTGATAGCTACAATTTTAAAAGACATTTAGTGTGTATACTCTCATACTTAACTTAATTTATCTAACAAGCCTTAACGCGCACATTACTATATTGAATTTGAGATATCAAAAACATTTAAAAAAAATA
>NW_019720278.1:0-233 GCF_002891405.2 Cryptotermes secundus
TGTTAGCTTGCTTGTTTGCTTTTTTTACTTGCTTTCTTGCTTTGCATTTCTTGCTTGTTAGATTTGCTTTACTAGCTTGCTATCTTTGCGTTGCTAGCTTGCTAGCTTTTTCGTTACTAGCTTGCTAGCTTTGCGTTGCTAGTTTGCTAGCTATGCGTCACTAGGTTGCTATCTTGTTTTGCTAGCTTGCTAGCTAGTCGTTGCTAGCTTGCTAGCTTTGCGTTGCTAGCTTT
>NW_019720279.1:0-440 GCF_002891405.2 Cryptotermes secundus
CAACGTATAAATAGCAAGCTAGCAACGGAAAGATAGCAAGCTTGCAACTCATATCTAGCAAGCTAGCAAACTTCCAACGGAAACTATCAAGCCAGCAACACAAAGATTGCAAACTAGGAACGGAAAACTGTCAAGGAAGCAACGAAAAGCTAGCAAGGTAGCAAGGCAAATCTAGCGTGCTAGCAAGATAGCAACGGAAAGGTAGCAAACTAGCAACGGAAAGCTAGGAAGCTAGCAAGGCAAAGATAGCAAGCTAGAAACGCAAAGTAAGCAAGCAAGTTCGCAATGCTTGCTAGCAAGCAACGCAAAGATACAAAGCTAGCAACGCAAAAAGAACAAGCTAGCAACGCAAATCTAGCAACCTAACAACGCAAAGCTAGCAAGTTATCAATGCGATGGTGGCAAGCTAGAAACGCATAGCTGGCAAGCTAGCAACGCAA
>NW_019720280.1:0-796 GCF_002891405.2 Cryptotermes secundus
AGTAAAGGTAAAGGTAAAAGTTGTCCCTGTACCTAACTAAGTAAGCTCTACGCAATGAAGGCGAATAGGGGAGTGGATATATAGACCAAAATTTTCTTGACCTCGGCAATAGTTGGAGGTGAGTCGTCAGCTTCATGCCCCTGTTGCTTTACCCCTGGGGAATGAGCTTTCGCTAGCCATTGGCTAGGAGGTTTGGTGGAACCCAGAACCGGTCTAAATGACATAAAAACAAACTCCGTGTCTTTAGTCCGCAAGCTAACTCTACCGACCGAGCGACCGCCGCTTGTCGGCGAAGTTAGTGCCAACTTTAACGGATAGAGGGTATCACGTGGTCAGCGCAACGAATCCCCACGGCCGTTAATTTAGGTTTTCAAGACCGAAGCCGCTACTTTCCATTCAAGTAGCTCCTCAATTAACCTCACGAGGCTGAGTGGACACCGTTCCAGACCCACTACTTCTCAGAAAATCTGGTAACGTCGGGAATCGAATCCGCGGTTTCTGGGTCTGTAGCTAGGAACTCTGACCACTGACCACGACATGGAGAAGTGAAAAATTCTTGACCCAACCGCTTCTTCGACCCCTCGGTCGTCCAGCCAGTAGGCAGTCTCTATACCGACTGCACTATCACGGCTCATTAAGTGTAGAATTATTCTAAGTGTAACGTAGGTTTATATGTGCATGATATATTACAGAATAGTACCAGAATTGTGGTTCGAGAGCCATTGAAGGTAAGTGAAATACTTAACAAATTTGACCCAGAAATATTCTGTGGCGTGCATTGTGTGTTAAGATCACG
>NW_019720281.1:0-307 GCF_002891405.2 Cryptotermes secundus
CTAGCTTTGCGTTGCTAGCTAGCTAGCTTTCCGTTGCTAGCTTGCTAGATATGTGTTGCTAGCTTGCTTACTTTGCTTTGCCAGCTTGCTAGCTCTGCGTTGCTAGATTGCTAGCCTTGCGTTGCTAGCTTGCTAAGTTTGCTTTGCTAGCTTACCAGTTTGCGTTTCTAGATTGCCAGTTTTGGGTTTCTAGTTTGTCAGATTTCGTTGCTGGCTTGGTAGTTTTGCGTGGCTAGCTTGCTAGCTTTACGTTGCTACCTTTCTAACTTTCCGTTGCTAGCTTTCTGGCTTTTCGTTTCTAGCTTGC
>NW_019720282.1:0-850 GCF_002891405.2 Cryptotermes secundus
AGCTGGCAACGGAAAGCTAGCAAGCTAGCAAAGCAAATCTAATAAGCTAACAAAATAAACCCCGCAAAGCAAGCAACGAGAAAGCTAGCAAATTAGCAAAACAAAGATAGCAAGGTAGCAACGAAAAGCTAGCAAGCTAGCCACGCAAATTTAGCAAGCTGGCAACGCAAAGCTAGCAAGGATCAACAAAATCCTAGCAAGCTAGCAACTCAAAGCTAGCAGGCTAGCAAGCTAGCAACGCAAAACTAGCAAGCAACGCAAAGCTTGTAATATAGCAACGCCAAGCTAGCAAGGAAGCAACACAAAGCTAGCAAGCTAGCAACTCAAAGCTAGCAAGCTAGCAACTCAAAGCTAGCAGGATTGCAATTTAGCAAGGCAAATCTAGCAAGCTAGCAACGTAAAGCTGGTAAGATAGCAACGTAAAACTGGCAAGCTAGTAATGCAAAGCTGGCATGCTAGCAACGCAAAACTGGCAAGCTAGCAAAGCAAAGCTAGCAAGCAAGCAACGCATAGCTAGCAAGCTAGCAACGCAAAGCTAGCAAGCTAGCAACTCAAACCTAGCCAGCAACCAACGAAAGCTAGTAAGCAAGAAAGGCAAATCATGCAAGCAAGCAATCAACGCAAAACAAGCAAGCTAGCAACGCAAAGATAGCAAGCTAGCAAGGGAAATCGAGCATGGTAGAAGCGGAAAGCAAGCAAGCTAGCAACGCAATGCTAGCAAGTTAGCAACGCAAAGCTAGAAAGCTACCAACGCAAAGCTAGCAATCTAGCAAGCTACCAAAACAAGACTAGCAAGCTAGCAACTCCAAGCTAGCATGGTAGATACGCCAAGCTAGCATGCTAGCAAAGC
>NW_019720283.1:0-444 GCF_002891405.2 Cryptotermes secundus
ACAGTTCAGTAATTTGGAAGTCAAAGTCGAAAAGGAAAAAAAAATTGACCTGACATTACACTTCATTAATAAGTCAAAAAGATTACAATGGGCTGGCCATGTAGCTAGGATAGGTAAACATCGTGTGAATTGTTACGGGGAAAGATTTTGGAAAGAAGACAAAGAGAGGCGAGAGGATAATATTGAAGCTAATCTTACTGAAGCAGATTGAGTTAAAATTTCCGTTAATACTACTACTACTGCTGTTAGAATTAATTATGTAGATACATGATTCGCCCCACTTACACTTAATGGAGTTTGACTCCATTGTCCTACACCTTGCTATTCCGCNTTATAGTATATAATGTATCTGTTATACAATAACATTTTAATTGTATATATTTTTTTCCTAGCCCTGCCTATTACTAATAATCTAACTTACTTCTCGCATTCTTTCTTATCATG
>NW_019720284.1:0-289 GCF_002891405.2 Cryptotermes secundus
GGAGCATCAGCGGCACATCCGTCTCGAACAACCGGACAAGTTGGCTGTAGCTGAACACAGCGTCGATCTGGGACACCGAATTCAGCTTCAGAATACCTCCATCCTCGCCACCAAGACCCGCTATATGGATCGCATTATTAGGGAGGCAATTGAGATGAACAGAGAGAGGGGGTTTTGTCTCAGCAAGTCTTGGAAACCTCTCATCTGTTCTCTTAAAAAAACCCCACCGGGATATGACGCCAGATCCAGGCCACACAGGCCATGACCAACCAACATAACCCCCCACCGC
>NW_019720285.1:0-732 GCF_002891405.2 Cryptotermes secundus
TTTTTTGGATTCGCTTCTGCATTTTCTGGGTGAAATCATTTTGCATTATCATTGAAAAACCGTTTACTTATTCTTATAAATTTGGTTTGTTATTACTATTTTTTTTGCCTGCTTCAGGTAGTAAACAATGATTAGAAGTAATTTTCGTTTTGTACAGTTCATTAAATTTTGCTGCCATTTGTGTGACATTCATTCATTCATCAGGAATCTGTCAGACAACAGGCCCACAGTCTCTTCCAACACAGTTCCTCCACTTGATGCGATCTAGAGCTTTCTCCTTNACCCCTCTATCTTTCCTTCGCTATCTTCTTTTAGAAGGCAGTGTAATGCCGTGGCGCAGGGGGGGCGTGGAGTCAGCCTCCTCTGCTACCACTGTAACGCTGCAAGTAGGGGGGGCGTGGAGTTACTGCGTAAGATATGACGAATCCAATTAGCCTTCCGTTTTCTTATTTCGTGTAGGATATTCCTCTGCTCACTGACTCTAATTAACACTTCTTCAGAAGGTTGGATATGAGGTCAAATTTTTCTGCTCATTTCTTGTTCCTGCGGTTTCGAACCCCGCTCCTCTCTTGCCAACTCTGCTCTGTAGATCCCGTAGATCACGTGTTCCGACATGTTCGGTTCTTAGCGTTCTTAGGGTTGGACATCACTCTGTCTGCGGCAACGGGTTGGTCGAGGTACGTTGTTCCGTTTGTGACAAGTGGAGATGTATTAGGGTTGGAGGCCTCTTCT
>NW_019720286.1:0-487 GCF_002891405.2 Cryptotermes secundus
AATAAACTGAACTGTGATCAGTTCAGATGAATTACATTACATAATAAAATCAGTTCTCAGTGCGTTGTTTGAACAAGTCTTCATCACAGAAGTGAGTCTGTTCGGAAATCTGTACAAATTAATAAATGGCAAGTCTACCACTGCAACCATTTAAAGCTATCGGCCTGACGCTTAGTGGCTCTGCCTGGACTCAAACTGCACGTGGTCACCTCAAGTTTACAGTGAAACTTTTAGTGCATTCAAATATATTATGAAATTAAAACATTTCTACATTATTTTTCCTAAAGCTGATATACGATGAGGTACCCAAAAGAAACTGAACTAATTTTTTTGTGGGCAGAGCTTTTGTAGTACCGCATTTTGCCGCTATGAGCACATAGAGCTAACATTCCTGAGTCGATAAACCGACTACCGTTGCTTCAGAAGGTAAGGACTAGTTTCAGCAGAGTTTATAGTCACAACTGTTTTGTGTGATCGTCGTTTTTGC
>NW_019720286.1:577-984 GCF_002891405.2 Cryptotermes secundus
AAAACGGCGTACAAGGACGATACTATGGGGAAAACTCAAGTGTTTGAGTGGTTTTCCCGTTTCAAAAATGATGAAATGTCAATTGATGATAAACCTCGTTCTGGTCGTCCTTTCACCGCCCGAACACATGAAAGTGTTGAAAAAATTTTTGAAATCATCAAGGAAGATCGATGATGGACCATTGAAGAAATTGTGGAGCTGTCGGGAGTGACTTGGAGCTCAGCGGCCAGATTTGTGGCAGTCGGGTGACTGGTTTTCCCATCATGACAATGCCCCTGCTCACACAGCCCTGTGTGTACGACAATTCTTGACCAAAAATGGTATAACCCCTGTTCCTCACCCGACCTTGCCCCGTGCGACTATTTTTTTTTCCTCGAATGAAAAGAGACATGAAAGGAAAAAACGAC
>NW_019720287.1:0-523 GCF_002891405.2 Cryptotermes secundus
CAAGCTAACAACACAAAGCTTGCAAGCAAGAAACGCAAACAAGGAGGCAAACAACGCAAAGCTAGGAAGCTAGCAACGCAGAGCTAGCAAGCTAGCAACGCAAAGCTAGCAAGTTCTCAACGAAAATCTAGTTAGATAGCAAGATAGCAACGCAAAGCTCTCAAGCTAGCAACATAAACTAGCAAGCTAGCAATGAAAAATCTAGCAAGCTAACAACACAAAGTTTGCAAGCAAGAAACGCAAACAAGGAGGCAAACAACGCAAAGCTAGGAAGCTAGCAACGCAGAGCTAGCAAGCTAGCAACGCAAAATTAGCATGTTAGCAACGCAAAGCTAGCAAGTTCTCAACGAAAATCTAGCAAGATAGCAAGCTAGAACGCATATTTATCAAGCTAGCAACGCGAAGAAACAAAAATCAAACACAAAAACTACTAAGCTAACAACGCAAATCTAGCAAGCTAGCAACGCAAAATTAGCATGTTAGCAACGCCAAGCTAGCAAGGTAGCAACGCAAAGCTTCCAAG
>NW_019720288.1:0-388 GCF_002891405.2 Cryptotermes secundus
GGATATATGCAGCCTTTCTTAGTATCCTTTTTTAGCTCAGCCTTTGTTGTTATTTCGTTTTTGCAGCCTATCCACTATTAACCTTTAATGTGTGGACTTCTAAATTGCCGCCAGTCCTCTGCAGCCAGTATTTAAATCACCGTAAATAATTGACATTGGAAACTTTCAGAAAAAATACATATTTTCTGTTCTGTGCAACATAGAAATACAAACTAAAAACAACCCGAAAGACTAATAAAGTTTTCTACATGTACGCAGGAGCAATTTTTACCAACGAAAATTAACTGTGATTATTTTGTCTGAAATGTAAAATATAATCTTTATTATTCATTCATTCATTCAGCAGTATTCTGTCAGACGACAGGTCCACAGTCTCTTCCAAAACAGT
>NW_019720289.1:0-900 GCF_002891405.2 Cryptotermes secundus
CACAGCAAGCCACGAACAAACACAGACAATACTAAGAATCTCCTTCACAAGATAGACAGGCAGCACAGGATCAGCCACCTCCAAGAAAGACAATAGGAGAATTGACANGGTTTATAAAATTTTTAATCTTAAACAACGAAGTTTTTAAGAAACTTTAAAAATTGTAATACCAGGAAGGCTGCTGTGACTGTGAAAGTTTGAACATTGTGTACATTGTGTATTTCAGACATTATATTTGTATGTATATAATTTAACACCTATTGTAATAGTAGTTTCAGGTAAAAGTATTGATGCCCTCTGAGGATGATCCGTAGGGATCGAAACATGTAAGGGTGATGAGTTTTCAAGTGATAAAACTTAAATAGTCACACTGGACGGTGTTATTTTTATCTTTGAAATTGTTAGTGTGACGGACCAGAATGAAACAAATCAGATGCTTGTTTAAAGTTAGAAATTTATTTCTTAACGTAATAAGCCTACTTCCGATGGTCTTGGAACGAGTTGAGCCTTGAATATGTATTAGATTAACAATAATTTCATTTAACGATGGTGCGGAACAACTTGTAGACGATTTATTTTTAATTTAAAATATGTAATCTTCAAGATGTAACGAGAATCTTTTGTAAGAAAATTTAACTTGCCTTTTGAAAAGCTGTTAGCAAACGTTACACATCTCTTAATGACGTCATCTTTATTTGCAAATAATTGACCCCAGTGATCCTTCGCTTTGATGAGCAGTGCGGCTTTTTCTGTATCCAAATAACCATCTGCGTCAACCTGAAACAGTCGTTCAACAAACATCTTTGCAGTTTCAGAACGTTAACCGCCTTCAGTTTCCTTAAAGCTTAGTATAACCCTGTCTGCAATTGTTTTCGTATTAAAATTCTGCGGTTTGCCCAC
>NW_019720290.1:0-383 GCF_002891405.2 Cryptotermes secundus
TTCCAAGGCTCCAAGGGATACCAATATGTAGCCGTGCGTGTTTTGCAGTTGTTTGGAGGTGAGAAGTAGTAGAGGCCTGAAAGTGTCTTCTTTGTCGGAAATTAAAGCCAATTTTCTTAACGTTTTCAAGATCTGAGAAGCTCGATAGGAAAAAAGGTATATATTACTTGCTCTGTGTTGCATTGTGTATTAGGATGTCAATTTTAGTGCATGTATTCTGTTTGAAGCCCCGTGTGTAATGAGGCCATAAACCACATATTAAACTTGAAAGATGTCAGTTTTGACGATTATGTGGAGGATAANCGATAAACAACGAATAATTTCAACTTTCATAATCACCAGGATGGTAATTAACAATACGACAGACTTAGCGGAAATGTACG
>NW_019720291.1:0-223 GCF_002891405.2 Cryptotermes secundus
CACCACTGGCACAAACGGGGCACTTCGGCACTTAAAGGTGGGCGGAAGAATTCAGGGAACAGGTACTCCGGGAGGGACTTTAAGCCGTGTGTCCCGTGTCGTAGATTTAGGGCACGTAAAATATACTCATGTCTCTAGGAGACCTTTGAACTCTGAGCAAGTAGTTTCCAATTCCTCCGCTAAATGGGGAAGTATCAGGTATCACTACCGGAGAGGGCCGACC
>NW_019720292.1:0-497 GCF_002891405.2 Cryptotermes secundus
TCCCGGTAGATAAAATTTGGTTTAATTTCGTCCAGTTCTAATGGCGCACGTATGGTCAATAAGACGGGGTTGTGCTCGGATGTGGAGAGGCTACCTAGGGTGCGTACGGAGTGACCTTGACAGTACATTACTGAGGATGGCAAAGTCAAGGATTTCCGTCCCTGCTGGGATTCTGTCTGGAAAATGTGTAGGCTGTGACGGAGCGGAAATTATGCAATTATTTTTGTAATAATGAATTAAAAGGGATTGTCCAGCGGCATTTTTCTGCCTAGCGTGCCATGTTACGTGATTGGCGTTGAAATCGCCTGCAACTAATACCTTGTCTTCCGTTGCAAAGAGGCGGTCTAAGTCACGTTCTATTATTTTTCCTGGCGGAATGTAGACCGAAATTAATACTATGGATTCCTTATTAATGTTGATTTGAATAGCTGTAGCTTCCATATGCTGCAAGTGAGGAAGTAGAATTTCGGAGTGCTTGAAATCCTGACGTATTAGAA
>NW_019720293.1:0-212 GCF_002891405.2 Cryptotermes secundus
TCCCCACAGGAGATTGTCAACGACCAGACCCCACAGCAGAGGCGAAAGTACGCCCCCCAGCAGACATCCCCTAGACGCGGACACCCCCAGGGTTTCTCCTGATAATGTAACAGCTATGGTTCTGCTTTCCAGCATAGCATTGATCCATCTGCATATTGCAGGCTCTATGCCATGCCTTCCAGCAGCCTGTTTGATTACATCAAATGAGGTTC
>NW_019720293.1:246-398 GCF_002891405.2 Cryptotermes secundus
AAGGCAATATCCTTGTGTTCAATTGCACTTTCTATGCGTGTTACCACATTGTGTAGTACACTTTCGGTAGATTTACCTGTTTGGTAGGCATGTTTGTTTCGGTGAACAGGATATGTCCTCAATACCCCGTCCCTGATATGCCTATCCACTAT
>NW_019720294.1:0-1143 GCF_002891405.2 Cryptotermes secundus
ATCCTCATTTTATGCTACTGCAACGTTATTCTTTTACTTCTATTTCAAAGAAAATGAGACCGCAACCACCAAGTCTACTGCTGTACAATATTCGCACAGGAACGCCTATCTTTAACATGGGTTTGTGTGGAAAAAGAAGGTACTATATGTACGAGTTTTCGCGTTAGGTGCCATTTTCCAGAAACGAAAACTATTCAGCCGGTAATAAAATTCGTTTTTTTAGAACGCATGTAAATTATAATCGTATTGTTTCACACACGCAAATAATTATATAAATATCCTCAACGCCTTAACTTAACAAATTAGTAAAATGATTCACCTATTGAACATAGCAGCGTGAAATGCAAACGAGGTGAACCAAAGCATGAAAAAGTAGAAGTATTTCTCAACACCCTGAAAATATACATCCTCTTGGTATCCGAAACCCATTTTATTGAACAAAACTATGTGAATATCCAAACCTGTACCACATAACCTAACGTTTTACTTGCAGGAAAGATGCAACTCAAATACCTTGATGTATATGGAAACACAATATTGAAACTGATCTTAAAAATACAGTGTGAGAAGATAGTACTCTTCGAATCTTCTGTAATCGCCATATCCTTCCACGTTATAACAAACCCGGTTGACACTATATCGAAGACAAACGTTTCCCTTCACATGCAAAAAATCAGTGTCTCCATAATGAAGCCACAGGCAGACAAAGTGCAGAACGACAACCCATTTTCAAAACTTTAAATTACGCAATATTTACCATCTTTGCATTTAAAAATACCACAAATAAATTGCCTTCAAGATTAATGACGATTTTGTAAAACCGCTAACTCGTAAGATAATGTCACCGTACCTGGGAATTATGATTGTATTACTTACCAAAGCACAGCACTATAAAGTAATGGATGATTCTGTGACGATTGCAAATAATTTCTTGTTTTGTTTTACACGCCATGTTTCGTAGTTTTCAAAAGAATTCTGAACCAATCCGAATAACTCGAGCAAACTTCAAGTCTTCTCAGTTTGCTGTTTTCGCTAAAGGTTTCTTAGTAACTCCTTTCGACAACGTATATTCGTCTGCTTCCTTCCACACGTAACACATTGACTAACAATGCAGAACTATTTCGGCTTCGTAGCAACTGGTAA
>NW_019720295.1:0-562 GCF_002891405.2 Cryptotermes secundus
ACTGGTCCCTATCCTGAGCCAGATCAGTGCAATCCATACCATCCCTTCCTGTCTCTCTAAAATCCATTTTAATATTGTCCACCCACCTGCGGCTTGGTCTTCCCAGCGGTCTCTTTCCTTCTGGCTTTCCCACCAATATCGTATACGCTTTCCTCGCCTCCCCCGTTCGTGCTACATGCCCTACCCACCTCATCCTCCTTGACTTGATCATTCTAATTATATTTAGAGGAGCGTAAAAGTTACGAAGCTCCTCATTATGCAGCTTTCTCCAACCTCCTGTCACTTCATTTCTCTTCGGTCCAAATATTCTCCTGAACACCCTGTTCTCAAACACCCTCAGTTTATGTTCCTCCCTTAATGCCAGAGACCAAGTTTCATACCCATACAGAACCACGGGCCAAATTAGTAGATTTATATATTCTGATTTTTATGTTTCTGTACAGCAGACGAGAAGACAAATGGTTTTGGACTGAATGGTAGCAAGCATTACTCGAGTTCAATCTCTTAATTTCCCCCGGAATCAGGTTTCGATCTGTTGAACTAGTTAAGCACAGGGACAGAT
>NW_019720296.1:0-1765 GCF_002891405.2 Cryptotermes secundus
TTGTTTCAATACTACCCCACATTCAGTAACAAAATATTCTCCCTAGGGGATATTGTTTGGAAGAAAGTGTAATCTTCCCGGTGAATTTAGTGAGAAGGGTACTTTGTATAATTATGACGATCTAATACATGTGATAAAACACAGGATGCGAGAAAGTCATCACATAGCTCAACAGAATTTATAGAAATTTAAAGAGAAACAGCAGGAGAGAGTTCCTGAAAAGAATGTAGTAGCATTCCAAGTTAATGACCTAGTGCTTGTGCGAAATAAGCATAGGAGACATAAGTTAGATGCGCTATGGGAAGGGCCGTATGAGATTAAAGAAGTGCAGTTACCAAATTTAGTGATACAGCAAGTAGGAAAGAGAAAGAAACGTACCATACATGTAAATTTAGTAAAACCCTTTTGTTCACAGGAAGGACAAGATGAAAACAATTCGTCTGTGGATTGTCGGAATTAGTCTCTTCCTTTGTTGTGAGTGTTTAAAGCCTGAACTTGTAGAAGTTATAACATCTGAAACAGGTATTTATTTTGACGAAGTGGGCCAGATCTCATTCTACCCCATGACATGGAAGGTTGTAAGTTACATTGATTTGAAACCGACACGTGATCTCTGGAGAAAAGTAAAAGATCATCAGAGAAGCGTTCCACAATACTGCCATGGGTTAGAAAGCGCTCCCTGGTACCACCTGACAGATTGTAATTCTTTTAAAGCATATGTTAACAAAAAGGTCTATTACATTGATTCTTTGAAAGACCTAGTAGCAGAATACCTGAAAACAGATGTATCTTACCGAAGGAAGCGAGGGGTTTTAGACTTTGTAGGTGAAATTTCCAAGATTCTGTTCGGAACCTTGACGCAAGCAGATGCAAGAGAGTACAATTCACACATTAATCAGTTAGAACGCGAACAACAAGAGTTTTTACATATTTCTTCCGAACAGATGACAGTAATCAAATCTACTGTTAATTCAGTGAATTTGACAATGAGACGTATAAATCAAAATGAAAAAGTTTTAAAGGACAGCTTAATCAAATTAGACAAAAAAGTAAGTAATGCCACTCTTGAATTACAACAAGAAATAGAGCAAGTGACTACGGCCAATATGCAAATTAAGACTATAGAACGAGGGTTAATGGAATGTCAGCATGGATATGAAATTTTAGTAGATGCATTGATTCATGCAGAACAAGGGACGTTTCAACCGCAATTCGTAACTGCCGAGAAGATCAAAACAGTTGTAACAGCTCAAAAGTTGCCTACTGGAGTTGACTATCCTTCATTTCCTTTTTCAGAGTTACAGCACATTATTGTAGCTCATGTCTATTCACACAACCAATTTCTCGTGTATGTACTTGACATACCCTTGCTCTCCTCAACACTATTCCATCTATATAAAATACTCCCTCTTCCTACATTCAAACAAAATAATGTCTTTTCTTTTATATATTCCTCGAAAGATTATATATTTATGGATTCTCTGAAAAGACAGTATGGTAAAATGTCCACTAATTAATTAACTAGATGTTTTCACCCAAATCCTATACAGAAAGTTTGTAAAGAAGAGATACCAATACTGTCGTATATACCTGGAAATGATTGTGAATCCACCCTACTTCATCCCTCATCACAAAATATTTCCCCTACCTGTGAAATTAGAGTGTTAAAACTAACGAAGACCTATAGGATACCCTTATCCTTCAGTAATCAATGGCTCTATGTAACCCCGAAACCTGAGAAACTTTCTGTTATTTGTGATGATAT
>NW_019720297.1:0-461 GCF_002891405.2 Cryptotermes secundus
CCCGAGGCGCAGAAGGCTTAGATTAGCAAGCAGATAGATAAGCTATTCAGAGAGGGAGTAACAGAGGAAAGCAACTCCCCGTGGAATAGTCCGTTATTACTAGTACCCAAGAAAGATGACGCAAGTGGAAAAAAAAATGGAGAATGGTAGTGGATTTCAGAAAATTGAATGAGAAAACAATAGGTGACGCGTATCCGCTTCCGGACATAACAGAAATACTAGACCAGTTGGGACAGTCAAAATACTTTAGTTACTTGGATATGGTAATGGGGTACCACCAAATAGAGTTGAGGGAAGAGAACCGAGAGAAAACCGCATTCAGCCCTTAAGATGGACATTGGGCGTATAAAANCTCCCATTCGGTTTAAAAACGGCACCCTCAACGTTCCAGAGGATGCGTGGGTTAACGGGTACTTGATGTTTTGTGTTTTTAGATGACATCGTGATTTATGCCAAATCCC
>NW_019720298.1:0-305 GCF_002891405.2 Cryptotermes secundus
CCATGTGGCAAGGCCGTCGTTACAGACTTCACTTCTAACTCACAAGTGTATGGCTGGCACTCAGACAAGCAGGAACTCTGCTGCGGGCGCTACTTATGCAAGCTGCCTCCCTCGCTAGAACGCACTCTCCATTGGGGTTCAACTGATTGCGCATTGCGTCAGGATCCGGGAACTCCTGGTTCCTGTCTGGGTTAAGTGGTCCTTTGTCGATCCGAAGACCGGGTCTAGTGCCTTTGGTCCCCTCTCTGCCTTATGTGGTGTGGTAGGGTGGGAATCCCTTGCAGTTGTCAGCTGTGCTGGCAAGG
>NW_019720299.1:0-526 GCF_002891405.2 Cryptotermes secundus
CCCCTTGTGATTCCACACACTTAGCCCAGCGGTCCTTACATTGCTAGAAGCAATTCTGGAAAGCTTCTTTTGGAATGGCGTGCAGCTGCGCCATCGCGTTCTGTATGATGTCCTCGCAGCTGTCAAAACGGGAGCCTTTCCAATCTCGGGAACAGCCAGAAATCACAAGGAGCCATGTCAGGAGAGNAGTAGGGAGCCTGGCGAACCTGCAGAATGTCATGCTTGGCCAGGAAACCCTGGATCAAGTGTGATGAATGAGCTGGGGCGTTGTCATGATGCAGCTGCCAGTTGTGTGCGTCCCACAGCTCCAGTCTCTTGCGCCAGAAACTATTTACATATACACTGTCTGAAGTAATTTATTAGTGAATCAGGGTACTTGTAACCATGGATGAATTGTGTGTTCTCTGAAGTTACCTATGATCTTCAAGCAATGCAATTTGCAGTGTTGTCTCTAGCAGTATCAACTGCTGGGTCCTCACTTGTGTGTTGTCATATTCAGGAAAAATAATGCTCATGCAGCTCTCCC
>NW_019720300.1:0-500 GCF_002891405.2 Cryptotermes secundus
CCGAGACTATCACACAGAGAGTCAAAAGTTGGGTATGCTCACCTAGACATATGACGAGTGCGTGGAGAGCGAAGGCAGCGAGAAGTGGAATAAAGCCATTGAAGAGGAAAGGGATTCGCTCTGCCAAAACAAACCTGGGATATATGTAAACAGAGAGAAAGCAATGGGCAAGAAAATTCTGACCAGTAAATGGGTTTTCAAAATAAAGTATAATGGAGGCACAACGCCAGACGGGTTGTGAGAGGATGCCAACAAAAGGAAGGAGAAATAGATTTCAAGGATACCTTTAGCCCAGTTGTTGACATGAATTCTCTTATAGTACTGTGTGCCATAACATCAAGAACGAATACGAACATGCAAATCTTTGATGTGAAGACTGCCTTCCTGTATGGACACTTTGAGGATGAAAATTACATGGAGATACCGGAGGGATAAAAGAACACTGGCAAGATATATTTCCCGAAAGCATTCTATGGTCTAAGACAAGCACCATCGCAATG
>NW_019720301.1:0-250 GCF_002891405.2 Cryptotermes secundus
TGCAATATATTTTTATATTATTGAAAGGCCAGCTGGATTGTTATGTTTTCTTGTACTCTGCGGAAATAGTTGTACTGCCCAACGCCTATGCCAGCTAACCCTCTCGGTTCCTCCCTTGAGATCCCCTTCCACTTTGGGGAGGCATTGGAACACCACGAGACAAACAGTCGATTGTGAGCTCCGGCCGTCTTTGAAGAGGAGGAATTGCGGCTCACAGTTGGTAGCAGAGCGTGGTTGTCTTCGAAGAGGA
>NW_019720302.1:0-446 GCF_002891405.2 Cryptotermes secundus
TTGCTTTGCTAGATTGCTAGCTTTCTTTGCTAGCTTGCTAACTTTTCGTTGCTAGCTGGCTAGGTTTGTGTTGCTAGCTTGCTAGATTATCGTTGCTTGCTTGATAGCTTTCCGTTGTTGCCAGCTAGATTTGCGTTGCTAGTTTGATAGCTTGCTAGATTTCTTTGCCAACTTGCTATGTTTGCGTTGTTAGCTTGCTAGTTTTGCGTCGCAAGCTTTGCGTTTCTACCTTGCTAGCTTTGCGTTGCTAGCTTGTTAGCCTTGCGTTGCTTGCTTGCTTGCTTGCTTTCTTGCTTGTTTTAGTTTCTTGCTTGCTAGCTTTGCTTTGCTAGCTTGCTATCTTTGCGTTGCAAGCTTGCTTGCTTTGCGTTGCTTCCTTGCTAACTTCGCGTTTCTAGATGGCTTGTTTTGCTTTGCTTGCTTGCTTGTTTGCTTTGCGGATCTTG
>NW_019720303.1:0-441 GCF_002891405.2 Cryptotermes secundus
TCTTAACGCCACAACTCGCCAACAGATGGCATTGTAGGGCAAAATAAAAAAAAATAAAGACAAAAAAAACACGAAAAAATTAGTCTTAACGGATCCTGGACACACCGTGTATATTCATATAATTTCTGAAATAAAAGACCACAGTTATATCTTGCTTGTGAACTATTTAATGAAATCTGAGGAAAACAACACGTTTCCATCTCTTGCTGATTAATTAATTTTGACAGCAATAGATCCGTGTATTGATTTACGCTTCGAATTTTAGTTCCAATCTCCGCTACGACAACTCAACATAAGTTACAGGACAGGAAAGAAACGAAGCAAATCATTTATCTGTATAATAAATGCACAATGCATATCAAGATCACACAAATACAAACAGACAAAGAATTCGTCTGAATAATGCCTGTACGTCAGTGAAGTATTGTTCATTTCTCGAAA
>NW_019720304.1:0-3168 GCF_002891405.2 Cryptotermes secundus
CTCTTTGAAATGAACGATTTTTTACACGTATCACAGCAAAATAGCCTCTCCCCACTATGTATGTGTTGGTGTATCTTCACTCTACTCAGATCACTGAATGACTTGTTACATACATCACAGCAAAATGGCTTTTCACCACTATGTATGTGCACATGCCTCTTCACATCACTCTTTGAAATGAATGACTTATTACATACATCACAGAAAAATGGCTTTTCACCACTATGTATGCGCTCATGTGTCTTCAGATGACTCCAGTTTCTAAATGACTTATTACATACATCACAGCAAAATGGCTTCTCCCCACTATGTATGTGCATATGCCTCTTCACATCACTCTTTGAAATGAATGACTTTTTACACATATCACAGCAAAATGGCTTCTCCCCACTATGTATGCGTTGGTGTATCTTCAGACTACTCAGTTCACTGAATGACCTGTTACATATATCACAGCAAAATGGCTTTTCAGCACTATGTATGCGTCGATGTCTTTTCAGATTAATCTGCTGACTGAATGACTTATTACATACATCACAGTAAAACGGCTTTTCACTACTATGTATGCGTCGATGTCTTTTCAGATTAATCTGCTGACTGAATGACTTATTACATACATCACAGTAAAACGGCTTTTCACTACTATGTATGCGTCGATGTCTTTTCAGATTAATCTGCTGACTGAATGACTTATTACATACATCACAGCAAAACGGCTTTTCGCCACTATGAATGCGCTGATGTGTCTTCAGATGACTCTGCTTTTTAAATGACTTTTTACAAACATCACAGAAATATGGCTTCTCCCCACTATGTATGCATTGGTGTGCCTTCAGACTACTCTGCTGACTGAATGACTTATTACACACGATGCAACAAAATGGCTGCTCCCCACTAGGTATGTGCTGATGTGCTATCAGAATTTCCTCTTGACTGAATGAATCACCACACTCATCACAAGAATATTGGTGCTCCTCACCATGTATGGGTTGAAGTTCATTCAAATTACCCTGGAAAATGAGAGTAAATAACATGATAAATCCTAATAGCAAGAAAAATAAGCTTGAAGCCTCAATACAGTGAGATGTTAAATTCGTTAGGTGCGAGAGTGGTAACGGATGGGGGAGGGAGGGACCGAGGCTCCTAGAATGAAATAACAATAAAGCCTGAGCTAAAAAAATGATACTAAGAAAGGCTGCATATGGCCCGGCAAAACCCCCTTACACGTGACAATAAAAGCCCTCAAGAAGAATAGCACTGTGTCAGTTCAATAGACATGTCCACCATGATACCATGAGAAAATACATTTGAGTCACCTCCTAGGTTGCCACATAAGATTCCTTGACAATGTAAACATTCGGCTTTTGCCAGAAAATGGCCACTACTTCTGGATGCATGAAAAGGTACTGGGCACACCACACTGTAGAAGCAGGAGTGTGAACGACTTGCAACAGCTACATATGTACATAAAATGTACACAGAAGTATGCAGTCACTTCAGAGTTTATGATACCTCACACTCTTGATGCGCGCGCACGTGCCACTTCTCGAAGCAGTCCACGACACACAGCGCAACATCACACTTTGAACAATAGGAAATGGGGGTCCTGCATTTCTCATTTAGTGTCACACATGACATTTTTGCTTCCTTTTGGTTGGCCAGTGCTGTGAATGTTTCACCTCCAGTCAACTAGTTGGGCCCCAGATGAATTTGGTCACCCCTGAAAAACGCCACTGACCATGATATTCATTTGTGTGATTAAACAATCATCTTGGGGGAGGAGGGTTTCCAGCAAAACTGAATAAATTATGTTGACTGACAAAGCAACACTATCACCTGTTAGTAATACTCGCACAATAGTGATGCAAAGTAATTGTAATATTAGTCAAAAAGAGTGCCAGACCGACACTGATACCACAAGTCACAGTGATGAAGATGCCTTTTACTCACAAAGTAAATCCGGCTCAATGGGTTTATGTCCTTTCCGACACACAAAATAAAATATTGTGACGTATTTCCGCTATGTAGGACACCACCCCACAGCCAGAGGTGACATAACAGCATCGGAGCAACAGCGGCTGCTACGGTAACAGGCCAGGAAACATTTTGCCCTCCCCCCTGCGGTGACATAACAGGGGACACCGCCGTTAACACAAGGCAACAGGAAATGGTATAAAAATCCAGTTTAGCAGTATGTGAGCAGAGAGTCTGATCAGGAGTGACAGCGTGGATTGTGAAGTTGCCAACAGAAGTGGACGTAACCGTGATACTGCCGATGGCTGTAATTGTGTAACTGTTAATTGTATAAGTGTGCGAGCAAATGTGGAATAAATTCGCTATATTCAATATGGCGTGAATGTATCTGTCGCGTTACATACCCAACACGTGACAATATATAAAGAAATATATGACAGTCTGACACTGACGTTCAAACTGACAAAGAAATATATGACAATCCGACACTGACTTCCTAACTGATAATTCACTACTGAAAACCAATCCTTCCTTCAAAGATCTGGAAGCACTAACATGCCAGTACAGATGAATATTTACTCCTCACTTCTCAAAACAAAACTGTGTTCTATTTGGTTGACCACAACATAAACAGTCACAGCTAAACATAAATAGTATAAAAACCAGTACCATGATAAACAATTTCATTGTTCAGAGCTAAGAATGAACCACTGACATGAACAAGCATGGGTTTGTTTTTGTTTCAAACCCAAGATCAAACTGTCAGCACTCCCAAAGGGAACAGGATCCTGCCATGTATATAAATAAATATATAACATTTGACCAACACAGGGTGCTACTTGCTGTAGATATATATAACATTCATCTGTTAAAGGTTAAGGGTTAATCAGAACCCCTTCTGCTGGTGCAAGAAATGTCTAAGTGTAGGGAGACAGCATTTTCAACATCTTCTGTGACCTGTGAATTGTATACTTCATTCAACAAGTTACAGGCCACAGGCATACTGATTCACTGTCAAAATTTGTATGCGCCTTGCAGCCAGCAGTGTGTCAGTCGCTGTGAAATGCAGAACTGTAAACAGGCCAAGAATAGTAAGAACCTCTGTCTATATGTATTTATAGAAATTTTCTTTGATGTTCATTAAGAGCTTTATTTGTGTGTTTAATTACATGCATTGTATATTCCATTTCACCA
>NW_019720305.1:0-1248 GCF_002891405.2 Cryptotermes secundus
GGTCCATCGTGATCGACACATTGGACATGCCTGTCCTAGAGTAAGTGTGCACTTAGGATATGTTGTGCCATTGAATTCTTCCCCGCTGCCATTCTTGTTTATTCTCTTCAGTCATTAATGTGAGTATAATGACTCAGAAGTCCTGATGTGGGGAGAGTGAGAGTGCATCATCATATGAGGTCCTATAGTTAGTGTGGCAACGAATCTTAGTGTTTGTTATTAATGTTGTGTTTATGTAGAATGTAAAATAATATGCTCCACCATCTGAAAACAGTACACTTGAATTCCTGTTTAACAGTGAAGTTAGACATGTAATTTTATATGATAGGTTATAAACATATCCACAGATTTATATGAAATATTTTTTATTTAAAAATTACAGGCTTGTCTGTTGTGCAGGTTTGTGAGTTTATTGTGTGATGACTGAGGTAGTGAAACTGACAGTATGTTTACTGTCATGTGTTGGGTGTATGTTGCGCGACATAACTTCACGCCGTCTTGGATCTAGCGAATTTATTCACACTCACTCTCACACTTACACAATTTACAATCTCACAATTCCATCGGTAGTATCACAATTACTTATCCTGTAGTCATTGCCATGCACTCGATACAACTGACTTCGGCGGCTGCTACATTTTAACTGACTAACTTACTCTCTCTGTAGTAACTCACTCAATACTCACTACTCACTCTAGTAACTCACTCACTAATCACTCATAACTGGCTCAATCCTTACTACTCACTGAACAGTGTTTGCTGCTCCTTATTTAGGCTCAGCACGGACAACATAGAGAACACCTTGCTGCTCGGCAACAGATATCAGGTATTGTTGTCAGGTGTTTCTACCTACGCATTGCCTAGCAATAGGCGCTGCACAAACTCCCCTATGTGCGTGACGCCATGTTTACCGATTGCCTAGCAACAGTCGTTGCACTGGCTTGCCTGTTGCGTGACGTCACAGCCTCGCAGGGAAGGGTGTTTACTGAGGATTGGGTAATGATAGGAGTGGGGGTACATAACATCACTCGTGGAAACACAGAGTTCAGGTGACCCCTACTTCTTGTTGCGCCATCCACATCACAATATGTATATACAGTAAAACTTGGTTATAGCAACATCGGTTTCTGCGACACCTTGTCTATTGCGTCAAATATTCAATGGTACGAACTAATTCCTCATAAAGCAACTGTTTTTATACCTTGCTTAGTACGACATGCACAAATGCATCAACCTCGTATGTAACGT
>NW_019720305.1:1664-9852 GCF_002891405.2 Cryptotermes secundus
AAGATTATGTTTACTAGCCTTTATGTAGAGTATTTAAGGTTTTAGGGTTTTTCTTAACAATTGCTAAAGGTTTGTCATACAAAATGTTGTTCACATTGTGTATATATGTGTCTATATGTATATAAGTTGTGGTGTCACACGTGACAGAGATGAAACATGCATACACTGAGGAAAGTGATTCAAGTGGTGATGCTTTTGACTTGTGTCTGGGAGATGCCTAGTTTGAATCTCAGCCAGGACACTGATTATTATGATAGTACCTTAAATTAGGTCATGTCTGCTTGCTTCCACATCCTTTTAAATACATTATTTACTGTCAATCAGTCATTTAGTTTTAGGACTACTGGCATATAGTTACTGATAGCATCATTAAATAAACTACAGACAAATAAGAGATGTATACAAAGTTTCAGTTGGAAAACCTGAAGAGAATAGACCCACTTGGAGGACCTAGTCTTAATTGGGAGGATAATATTAAGATGGAACTGAAAGGAGTATTGGAGGTTGTGGACTGGATTCATTTGGCTCAGGTTAGGGACAAGTGACGTGTTCTTGTGAACACAGCAATGAACCTTTGGGTTCCATAAAGGGAACTGAATAGCACTTGACTAGCTGAGTGGCTTTTAGCTTCTCAGTTAGTTATATATATGTATATATATTTGATCACACTGGTTTCTGCCTGTCCTGTAACAATGATTACATTTTAAAGAGGATCGTTTGTAGGTCAGAATTCTTATTTTGCTGTTGATAGGGTAATAGTGAAGATGAAGTTGACGAGCATATGAGACCTACAGTTTATTAGAATTAAACCACAACCTGGTATAATTAAGAAAAAATTAACAAAAGTTTTGGCTTTGTCAGAAGTGAGGGGAAAGCTTGGTCCATATCCCTACACCACACTCAAGATTGCATACATAATATTAAAATTCTTGTGTAATAGTTGGGGAAATCACCTCCTCTCTGAAAATATGGATGACTGTCATCTTTGGTATTATTTAAGTACGGGATTTAAAACTACATCTTGATTATGAGCCCCTGTAACATCACTTTCATACCAATTTTAGTGAAAATTTAGTCATATTTTATTAAGAAAGGACACATACACATGGCTGCTCAAATTATGTTGTTCTTTCCAAGAAAACTTAGAAAATTAGGAAAATATGTAGAGTTTGAGGTTTTCACAGTGGTGTCTATGAAGAGAGAACTCTTCTGTTAGGGAAATAGTTTCTCTTTTCATTGCCATTAATTTGTTCAAGGTTATAATGACATGTTCACTGTTGAGGAAGTAAGATTAACGGTACTATCAAATCATGAAGAATGTGAACAAGGAGTTCCAAGCAGAACTCATAAAGCATGTATTCCTATTGCACAGATTTCTGGTCCTATACATCTACTACTCCTATTGCTTTATTTTATATTTTCTTTTTAAGAGCTTTTTATTTGAGTACACATTCTGTCTGTGTTAAACTTGAGAGATATAACTTTAAAGTTCTGCACTATTGCTATATTTGTAATTAATGATAGACGTGTCATGCATAATATTTATTTCTGTACCAAATTTCACACGCTTCCAAACTGCAGTGGTCATTTGTTACTGCCATTAAGCTGAAAACTGAAGAAATATTTACCTGGTTTCTGTGTTGTTCCTGTACATTATACAAAGTATTTATCTTAACAGAAGTTCATGTTTTTCAAAGAGCTGTTACCATACATCATGTCAGGACCGTCCATGCATCAGGTGGCATTAGTGCCACTCCCATCTCACAAGTTTGTATGTTTGCAAGATTGCTATGTTGTTATTACCAATTGTAGGAAAATAATAATTACAAGGTTTAGATGACATCAAATGGCATAACATTCTCATCAGATTCCATGATAATCACTCAACTGGTTCAAAACTTCAGTCAGGAGATCCACGTAGACAAACGCATTTATCATGGTGAGGTTGTGAGCCTACTCTTAGTCTTGAAGAATGGAAAGTAGATTGAACCAAACTTCAAGTAATTTAATGTGTTACAGGTCAGGTTAATAGTGGTGGATAGTCTGGCATTCCCGTTTCGTAATGGGACCCTGGATTCTCTGCTGAGAACCAGATTATTGTGTGATATTATGCAAGAACTGAAGATGATGGCAGTGAAGTATAATGTTGCAGTAAGTGTATATTACTTTGAGTTAACCAAGGTAAATCCTAATTATAATTTTATTAGGAATTCTGCCAAACCAAAAGACAGGCAAATTAAGTAAGCAACTGACAAACTACATGTTGTCACACAATCATGTGACTATAGACAGGGTTTGGATTGGTAATCAGATTTATTTGATTCTTAAACAACTTGTGACTACACCTTACACATCACTGGCACACAAAGACTGGTGTCCTCAGTCACGGTTTTCACTGTTTTGCTTCTTAACGTTGTATTTTAATGTTCTGTTGCACTGATTTTCGTCCATGATATGTAAGCAATGTCCATCTTTTAGTGCACTCAATTTTACTTGTTACTTCACAACATGTTTTGGCACTATAGTGCACTAAAAGACGGACATTGCTTACATGTCATGGACGCTGCTTCTTAACATTTTCCTCTGCTTCTGGCCTCACATCCTTGCAGGCTGAAAGGCATCTCACACCAACCTCCTGCTCTTCTAATTGAAGGCTGACTCTAAGTAAAATTTATGCTACAATGAAAAGTCAGTCAGTCAGTAAGACTGTCTTGGTGTCAAGCATCCATCCAGGGCCCAAGACCAGATTTTTATTACTGCCAGACACTTGTGGGTTTGTTGATGTGGGACACCCACTGTGAAGAGACATTGGGTCTGTTGTTTACAACTGCTGCTGGCCATTGCCAGTGCAGCCATTCTCAGGTCAGAGTCCTGCAGGACTCATGACCATATTTTACTGTCTCAGATTTGAGATGCCCCCAACCTGGAGGGCCAGGTCCCTGTATTTATATCCCCCAGGAGCAGGCTGGTCCAGTCCCCAGGCACTGGGTACCCTTTTCATTACCTCCTATGACTCGCAGGGTTATGGTGATAGATATTTGAACCCACCTCCATGCAAGGGGAAGAATGACTGCAGACTGCTGCGCATTATGTAGCCTTATCACAGACTGCACAGAAAACGTCACTTCCAACAGCTCTTCTATTGTTACATGCGTGACTGGTGTGGCGATCGTGTGACAGCTATGGCCTAGCACCAGGCATGTTTGCAGAGCCATACCCTAGCAATGGCTGTCTGCAGACCTCACAATTCTGGCTTTCACCATACTTACTATAATATTAATAGAACTCAAATATTCTGTACTGTTAATGTAAAATCCAAAAATTGTACATGATCCTGAGACAGTTCTGATTACCTCCCACATAACCTGTTTTCCTACAGTCAATATTTCATCCTAATGCCATTTCCTATCTGCTTGGTCTTTATGATGTGATTTTTGACCGAAAAACAAATACCAGTGTCTTAACATCACCCTAGTAGCTTGTCCTGGCTCTTTGTGATTTCTTTTACATTCCTGAAACTAAGAATCTTCTTGATATTGAGAGCAATATCTTTGCACTAAAAGGACTTGCTGAAAATGATTTCTAGCCATGTTTCCAAACATGGGTCATGTGTGCAAAATGTGTTGAAGGTTGGTGGAAATGTCTTCGTCTTTTCAGAATCAGCCTGGTTATGTTAGGCCTTGTATTTGTGTACATCATAGCTTTTTCGTTTATTCTTTGTTCTTTTTTAGTCCCTTATCTGTCATATGAATGTTTTAATTTTCAAAATGTCACATCTCTAAATGATGTAATTGAGTTTGACGTGCATTCAGTTTTCTCTTGTTTCCTTGATAGGTATTAGTGACAAACCAGCTGACTACCAAAGTAGGCCCAGGAAATGATAGTCACTTAGTACCAGCTTTAGGTGACAGTTTTGGCCATTACAGCAATCAGAGACTTATGCTGGGTTACCTTCAGCATGGTTGTTATGCAGCTGTCCTGTTTAAAAGCGTAAGAAAACCACAGTCATCTGTAAAGTTCCAGGTAGTTATTACAGTTGTATGATGTTTATGGTGTTTAACAAAGAAAATCATCTTTGCCATATTATCCAAACTTCTGTGTCATTTATTATAATTTCAGATACTCAAGAGCGGTATTCGGGATTGCAGCACATCAGTTAAATGAAATATACACTCCATAAAGTGCCATTCATAGGAGGCTGTGGTAATGTTAACTGCAGACTGAATTGATATGTTTGTTTCAAGATTCATAATACAATACAATAATACAAGCATATGTGTTAATGTGTTTGAATATTAGTTGCCTGTTGTAATGTTAAGAAATCATGAGAAGAAAGAAGAAATTGATGACTGTTCATATAGAACTGAAACTGTGCTATAGGAAGAGGAATGGGGAGGAACTTTGAAGAAAGTTCCTCTGGAAATTTTGTGTGAACTGTTAAAATTATTACTCTCATTTTGAAATATCAGTTATCTATTTAGCTGATCATAATTATGAGAGTATTTTTTGCTGGGTTGTTTTGTTTCACATACAACTACCCAATTCACTTCAGCTTGTATGGTGTATCAGCATTACAAATGGACAATACACAAAAGGACGGAAATCCAACAAGATAACCAGTCTATCATAACCGCAAACCGCTTTGAAGTGCTGTCGAATCTGAAAGAGCCTGAATTCAAAAAGGTAACTCGTCAACAAACTAGTGGGAAAATTAGGAGAAAAAAGGATAATCTTCAAAATCCAAGAAACAAGATTTTATTTCTTGGTGACAGTCATGTAAGGGAAATGGCGGCTAAACTACAACATAACCTAGATGTGGAATACAGTGTTCAAGGACTAGTGAAACCTGGTGCAGATCTAGCAACAATTTTAACTTCAGGTGAATGATATTGAGGACTTCTCTAAAAAGGAGTTGGTGATTGTGTGGGGTGGTACTGAGGATGTTAGCAGGAATGAGACTGATAAGGGACTGATCCAAATTAGGAACTGTGTAAACAAGAATACTCACCCAAATGTTTTAGTTATGAACCTAACACATAGACATGACTTGGGGCAAAAATCGTGTGTAAATGATGAGGTGAAAAGGTTTAACAGAAAGTTAAAAAAAAAAATTATGAAGGTGTTATAGAGATAGAATCCAAAAGGGACTCATTTACTAAACATTGGTTACATATGAATTCAAGAGGTAAGGAGCAGATAGTAAAAGGAATAGTAATAGAAATTTTGGATATGTGGAGGGAGAAAAAGTCTGACCCAATTATAATGAAAGGGAAGGATGAACAAGAGCTAGAAGAGGAAGGGACTCATATTCCTCTAAGAAATGGACCCTTGAAAACAGGTGGGAAAAGAAGTGGTCAACCCAGGAACATAGAAGGTTTGATTGTCACTGAATTAGACAATACCCATGATAAACGTAACAGGAGAAAACCCAGTAATAGGAGCTCGGATTTTTTATGGGAGGGTTAAGGTATGAACCAAATATAAATAAGTATCTGGCTTTAACTAACAAGTTCCCTAAAAGTGGAGATAAAAATTGTGGCGAAAATCATAATGGACAGGTTGCTAACTCTAATACTACCAACTTATATCAAAGGAAAACTAATCAATCTACATCTCATTTTCTGACGGTATGTCATCAGAATATAAGAGGCTTATTTGATAAAGCTGAACAACTGTTAAATTCCTTATTATTTGATCCGCCTGATATAATTTGTTTGACTGAATACCATTTAAAAGAATATGAAATAAATAAAATTTGTGTAGATACAGTGCATACAATCAAGTGCGCGCCGCGGCTGCAATTTGCCGTGAGTCATACCACCGCAGAACGGATGCAACTCCTCCCCGCGACTGCAGTGCTCCTACGCCGATGGTTGCATAATCGGAACCCGAGGTTGCATTAAACAGTCAGTCTTTGTCTTGCTGTGGAAGTGGAGTGGAATGTTTACAGCTGTCGACAGACGGTGGAAATGAAGTTCACTATTAAACAGCGTGTGTTTATTGTCGAAACTATTGCAAGGAAAAACATTTACAGAAAATTCGCACGTAGGTTTCGTCAGAAATATCCTGACTCGCCAGTTCCCACAAAGTCGTGTGTAAACAGGCTTCTGAAAAAGTGGCGGGCCACAGGTTCAGTGAGTGACAAGAAGAAGCAATCGAAGAGAACTGTGCTGACTGAAGAAAAGGTTAAGGATATTCAGGCAAGATTACAGATCAGTCCTCGAAAATCGTTAAGACGCTTAGCACAGGAAACTGGTGTTTCGCTAGGATCTGCTCGCACAGCCACAAAGTTAATCAAATTTCGCCCGTATAAAGTAACAGTTGTGCATGAGCTGAAAGAACCAGATCATGCAGCAAGAATTCGTTTTTGCAACTGGCTGCTGCAAAATGTACACGATGGAATAGTGGATCCTCAGCTTCTATTCATGACTGATGAAGCGTGGTTCCACGTTGGTGGCCACGTCAATGCACAAAACGTAAGAATATGGAGCAATGAAAATCCTCACGCTATACAGCAAGTGCCATTACATAGTGAAAAGGTGGGTGTGTGGTGTGCTGTAAGCCCGCGGCGAATCATTGGCCCCATATTTTTCCACGATACCGTGAACTCTGATCGGTACATTAATGACATACTGAATCCCTTCTTCGATCAGTTGAATGCCGAAGAAAGACAATACGGGTATTTTCAGCAGGACAACGCTACAGCACATACGGCTAATGCATCCATGGTCGCAATACAGGAAGTGTTTGAAGACAGAATTGTCAGTAGAGGACTGTGGCCTCCCAGATCCCCAGATCTCAGTATTTCTGATTATTATCTTTGGGGCAACCTGAAGCAAAAAGTCTACAAAAATAATCCCCGCAGCATTGATAGTCTTCAAAATGAAATTACACGCGTAATTCATTCAATTACCGTCGACGAACTGCAGAGAGTGTCGCGTAATTTATTTGTGAGATGCGCGGCATGTTTGCAAGCAGAAGGAGGTCACTTTCAGCACCTGTTATAAACCACGGTAAGTTATCTTTTTACTGTATTCTTATAAATGTGTGCATGTAGAGCAACTGATGGACGGAGACTCAGCGACACCACTACACTCACGCTATCGGGGAACGGCACTGCAGTCGCGGGGAGGAGTTGCATCCGTTCTGCGGTGGTATGACTCACGGCAAATTGCAGCCGCGGCGCGCACTTGATTGTACGCACTGTAATTATGTATTCTTCTTCTTCTATGGCGCAACAGCCCGATGTCGGGCCTTGGCCTCCCTTATCAAGCCCCTCCATTCCTCTCTATCCTGCGCTGCTCTCTTCCAGTTCCTTACGTCCATTAACTTCTTTGCATCTTCTTCCACTGCATCAATCCATCTAGTTCTTGGTTTCCCAGCACGTCTCCTACCACCTATTGTACTGTATAATATTTTGTTCGGGATACACTCCTTAGTGATTCTCTGTACATGCCCAGCCCATTGCAATCTTTTAAGCTTTATCGTCATAGATATCTGGCTCCTTATATAATTTGTATAACTCTTTATTATATCTTAATCTCCATATCCCATTCTCTTTTATTGGTCCATAAATTCGTCTTAGGATTTTCCTCTCGAAAGAATTGATGACTGATTCCTCTTTCTTGTTTAGCGTCCAACCCTCACATCCATAATAAAGCACTGGTCTTATCTTTGTTTTATATATTTTTGTTTTAATCGCTCAGTGTATATCCTTTGATCTAAAAACCGATAGTAATGAAAAATATGCATTATTCGCTAGTTTTGCTCTTCTTGTTATTTCATGATTTTCCTCTCCATCTTTGTGGAATTTCGATCCTAACTACATGAAGTCTTCAACTATTTCTATCCCGTCCCCTTCCATGTTAATTTCTCCAGTTTGCCTTGGATTCCTTCTAGATTGTATCAGCATTTTAGTTTTATTTACATTCACCTCTAAGCCAGTTGTTTTTGCTATGGTTTTTATTTCTTTCTATATCTCCTTCATTGCTCCCAGATAATTATGTATTAGGGGCCAATTATTGTAGATCAACACAAAAATGGGGGTGTATGCATATATATTTATAACTGAATTAAATTTAATTCTGTATGTGTCTAACTACTGTGTAGAAAAGGACATCGAAGCCTGTGCAATAAAATTAAGCCTGACTAGTATCACGTTGATCATATTAGCTATTTATAGGTCACC
>NW_019720306.1:0-267 GCF_002891405.2 Cryptotermes secundus
ACGCAAGGCTACCAAGCTAGCAACGCAAAGCTAGCAAGCTAGCAATACAAAGTTGCAAGCTAGCACCGCAAACCTAGCAAGCTATCAATGCAAATCTAGCAAGCTAGCAACGGAAAGCAAGCAAGCTAGCCGCGCAAATCTAGCAAGCTAGGAACGCAAAGCTGGCAAAATAGCAACGCAAATTTGGCAAGATAGCAACGCTAAACTGGCAAGCTAGCAACGCATATCTAGCAAGCTAGCTAGCTAGCAACGCGAAGCTATCTATCT
>NW_019720306.1:553-1290 GCF_002891405.2 Cryptotermes secundus
AACGCAAAGCTCGCAAACTAGCAACGCAAAGCTAGCAAGCTAGCAATGCAAATCTAGCAAGCTAGCAAGCTTGCAACGAAAAGCAAGCAAGCTAGCAAAATCAAAGCAAGCAAGCTAGAAATGCAAAGATAGCAATCGATCTACGCAAAATTAGCAAGCTAGCAACGCAAACCTGGCAAGCTAGCAACGCAAAGCTAGCAAGATAGCAACGCAAAGCTATCAAGGTAGCAACTCATATCTAGCCATCTTGTAAGGTAGCAACGCAAAGCTAGCTTGCTAACAACGCATAGATAGCAAGCTAGCAACGTGAAGCTAGCAATGTAGCAACGCCAACGTATCATGTTGGGAACGCAAACTAGATAGTAAGCAACGCATGGAAGCTAGTAATGCAAAGCTGGCTAGCTAGCAACCTAAAGCTGGCAAGCTAGAATCGCAAAGCTAGCAAGATAGAAACGCAAGTATAGCAAATTAGCAACGCAAATCTAGCAAGATAGCAACGAAAAACTAGAAGTAAGCAACGATAATCTAGCAGTCTAGCAATCTAGAAACGCAGTTAGAAAGCTACAAACGCAAAGCTACCTAACAACCACGCAAATATGTCCAGCTAGCAACGCAAACCTGGAAAGCTAGCAACGCACGGCTGGCAAGCTAGAAACGCAAAGCTTGCAAGAAAGCAACGCAAAGCTGGCAAGCTAGCAACGCAAAGCTACCAAACTAGGAACGACAAGCTAGCAAGC
>NW_019720306.1:1673-1963 GCF_002891405.2 Cryptotermes secundus
AACGCAAAACACGCAAAGCAAGCAAGCTAGCAAAGAAAAACTAACAAGCTAGCACCGCAAACCACACAGCTAGAAACGCAAAGTTAGCATGCTAGCAACGCCAATGTAGCAAGCTAGCAACGCAAAGCTAGCAAGATAGCAATGCAAAGCTAGCAAGTTAGTAACACAAACCTAGCAAGGTAACAACACATATCTAGCAAGATAGGAACTCAAAAATAGCAAGCTATCAACGCCAAGTTAACAAAGTAGCAACACAAATCAAGCAAGCTTGCACGAATAGCTAGCAAGCT
>NW_019720307.1:0-231 GCF_002891405.2 Cryptotermes secundus
AAATTAAGTACACGATAAATTATGGGTCTATGTCCCAATATTTTACATGTTTGAACATTATGCAAAAAAAAAGGGTAAAGCTATCCCTGTAACAGGCCATGGAGGCCCATAGGGTTGTGCGACGTCTAGGCTCCAACATTTCCTAGACAATCGTTTCGCAGATAGCGGTGAGATTTACACTCTCAAGCGCCGGCCGCCCTTTACCCCCATGAAGATTCCTGGTACTCATTT
>NW_019720308.1:0-423 GCF_002891405.2 Cryptotermes secundus
ACACCACATTTCGAAGCTTTCTGGCTGTTCCTGATCTACTGCCCTAAGTGTCCAAGTTTCAGCTCCGTACAAAGCAATGCTCCAAATGTAGCATTTCACTAGTTTCTTTCTCAAATTTAAGTCCAATTTGCTGGTAAAAAGATTCTTTTTCTTGCTAAATGCAGCTTTTGCCATGGCAATCCTGGATTTAATTTCACTAGTACACCTTCCATCATCTGTTAACAAGCTACCCAAATATTTAAAACATTTCACATTCTCCAGTTTTTTTGGTCTATCTTTATTTTGACTAGGGGTTGGTTGTCTCAAAATTTTCATTACTTTTGTTTTCTCCACATTCATTTCCATGCCATAGCACCTTCCAATTTCGATTAGTCTATCAATCATACCCTGTAGCACAGTTTCTTCCTTAGCCATTAACACAAG
>NW_019720308.1:670-971 GCF_002891405.2 Cryptotermes secundus
AGGATCTGCATTAATTTGGTCCAGTTTACCCGGTCAAATGCCTTCTGCCAGTCTATGAAGCAAACACACAGTTCTTCATCTATCTCCAAAGTTCGTTCCGCTATAATTCTCATCATCCCAATTGCATCCCTGGTTCCTTTTCCTCTTCTAAATCCAAACTGATCTTCTCCAAGTACATCCTCTATTTTCCTTTCAATTCTTCTTTTAAGTATCTTTGCTAGTATCTTTGCTGTGTGTGCAATAAGGCTTATTATGAGATGGTTGCTGCATTCTGTAACTTTTGTCTTTTTCTTTAAGGCAA
>NW_019720309.1:0-1250 GCF_002891405.2 Cryptotermes secundus
GGCTCATGACCAGATATTTATTACTCCTAGACAGTTAGGGTCTTGTTTCTGTGGGGCGCCCTCTCTGACGAGAGGATGGATCTGTTTTTGTATATGCTACTGGCCCTTGCCAGCTCAGTATTTCTCGGATCTTAGTCCCCTCGAACTTGCAACCATATTTTACTGTCCCACATTTGAGACTTCCCTTTTCGTCGCCTCATACGACTCGCAGGGCCACGGTGGAGGTACTCGACCCCGCCTAGGGTCTGATTCGACAGAAAACATCGTTTCCATCGTCATAGCCTAAGAATACTTCGATTGTTGCTTACGTATTTATTGCAGCTGGAACGTGTTTCCAAGCCGTTGCCTAGCAATGCAGTTCCGTTGATTGGTCTATTTCATAGCAAGGACCAGCCGTACTCGTTACATTACTTTAAAACTAAATGCCAGATCCATCGCAATTTTATTTGGTGAAGATTGAATGTTAAAATCAAAAGACAAAGAAATATTCAAGTCTTTGAGAACAGACATGTAGGAATGAAGTGAAATAAACATAGTCATGTCGGATTTGAGGTTATCACAGCGGCGGTGTGAGGTTTTCTATCTTCTGGGATATAACGCTGTGTATTCTGATGAAAGTCACCTGACGTTTGGGAGGAGATCTGGCAAGCTCTGCTTGCTACCTGCTTCATGCTAGTTTCTTGCTTGGCCTGTTCTCCAGTCCTGCAGTCCTCAAAAACATCCGCTGACTTTCAGTAGACTAAATGGCGTTACATCCTACAAGTTAGAACACTTCATATTTTGTCATGTGTGTGGGTTAACAAGAAATGCTTTAAACAAGACAAGAATGAATATTGTTAAAGCAATGGCATACCCTATATTCTCACACAGCTCTGAAGTATAAACACACAAACAAGAAGCCGAAACCACACAAAGGAAGGTACTTACACATGCGGTACAATGTAAATTAAAAAAAAAATCAAAAATGACATACACACGACTAGTGGGAACATACATACTAAGGGGGAACAAACATGGGAGACGCAAGAAGAAAATAGCGCAGGAAAGGGCAAAGAGTTATATTCTAAGACAAACGTATTTTAATGTGAACGACGAAATACGCAATAGCACTGAGGTGTTACGACTTAAGAAGTGGAGCAATATGGCGGTTTCGAAAAGCGAACAGTCACCTAAGGAGGGACAAGTAAGGCGAAACATGTAGTAGCTGTTTGTGATTTTAAAGTTATGTAAAATTAAGGAGAAACAGTTAA
>NW_019720310.1:0-2885 GCF_002891405.2 Cryptotermes secundus
TACTCCTCGACTATTGATATTGAACACAGAATATCACTAGTCCAGGAGGATGAGATTGGCAGGGTATGTAGCACGAATGGGGGAGGCGAGAAATGCATATAGGATTATGGTGGGAAAGGGACACTGCAGTAAAAGAGATCTGGTTGTAAAATTGTTTAATGCTAATAGCGAAAAAAGCATTTGAAGGGAGTAAGAAGGGGAGCACTCAAAATAGTTGGAAAAGTAGCATACCTTGTTACCGATTGCGCTCTCGGCCCAGGAGGCTATTTTGAACTTAGTTCCTATATGTGGAAAATCGATGTCAGAAGCATTGCACCGAGGTATCGTGGCGGCCATGTTGTCATGTTGTCATGTGATTTTTATGGGGCCAGTCTATTGGGTCATTAGAACGGGTGGGTGAAACTCTCATAGGGGGGAAATATGCAGAACAGCCATCTATTTTCATTTACATTAACTAGGTAGTCTGGAAGGGACTGGAATCGATCATTATACACCTATCGCATTCAATCGAATCGCACAAGTGTGAGCCAATCAGAGGATCTTAAATTTCCGTTGAATGTTTTGGGCTCTTCGGGCGTCGACTCAGTAAAACTGCGTAGTTTCTGAAGATATGTGTAGGTCATTGAGGTATGTCGTTCAATTAATTAGATTAATCAGTAAGTAGAGACTTTGATGTTATGAAACGAGAGTCTACATTTACGCATGAATTTCCACCTGTGTGTTATGTATATGGATTATGCTTACTACGCCCAGTGAAATTAGAAACAAACATGAAGTCAGTGTTACTATGATACGTCAGCCAAAACGTATTTCTGTATTTTAAACATCTTTCGGTGTAGCCTGAAGAAGGACCGTAGAATCTTACCAAAGCGAGAGTGTACTGTAATTCTGTTATAATTTATATATTGTTTCTTGCATTAGAAATGGGAAGAAAGAAAAACTGTTTTGCCCCAGTGTGCATGTCTTCCAGTGACCACACTGGAATGAAATTCTTCCATTTTCCCAGAAATTCAGCACGGTATGAGCCAGATCTGAAATATTATTATAAGACATACTGTAATATTTTGGCCAGTGTTATTAAATGAGCTAAAAATCTTCATTATAATCAATCAATTTCTAATTCTAGTAACAAAATGAAAACCACTTGGACATTATAAAATCAGACACAGGTAGAAAAATTAATAATGCAGGTATACAGTTTTTAAACGTTGATGGGAAGTTAACTGATAATCATGATGTTATTACAGATTCTCTTAATAATTATTTTCGAACAATAGCTAGACAACATCAATACCAATAATGTTCATTGGCATTTTCTGTGATTTGAAGAAAACCTTTGATTGTGTCAATATCTGTCTGTCTGTCTCTCTGTCTAAAGTAGAATTTTATGGAATAGTTCGTAAGGCCAATGCATTGATAAAATCCTATGTGAAAGATAGGTACCAAAGGGTAAGTCTATTTTACTCATTGGAGGAATAATTTAACTCCAATATTAATTAATGATCTTGGTCTGTTATATGCTGGATGCCTAGTAGTATACTTTTATGTTTTATTATTGTAGTCTTGTGTCGTTAGTGTGCTGCATTCTTTCACATATATATTTTAAAACTGTGTTAATGATTTACTTACTGTGATTTGTCTTTAATAATATGTGTAATTTTTATGGATTAAATTTAAAATTTTTTATTTATATCATTCATGGGATTTGTCCTGTTGTCTTTGACTATTACTATATCCACACTTTTTCCAGCCATGTAAGGATTAATGGAAAGTAAATAAATGAATGAATGTCTGTTTTAGTCATGATGTAATGTAGCACCTACACCATGTTTGTAATGTTTCCTGATGAATTATTTCAAGGTTTTGAGACGATATGTAATACTCTTACAGGGCTATGGTATGGGCAGGAAGAGTTGGGTTATCCTGTACTACTGATTCTGCTAGAATGCTGTACGATAAAGTTCTGTGCAGCAAACATTTCTCTGAAAGTGATTTCACTACAGCTGAAAGTATTGTGAGATGTCTCACACAAGTTTACATTCCTTGGTCGTGTAAGCGAAGAAACAGGTTGATGACTGAAGCAGCCAGGCAGAGAGCCACAGAGAGGAAGAAGAAGATACTGTCTCATCAGTAAGTCATTAGGAAAGTAATGCTTCTTCATTTTTCCCTTATAATGTCCTGCCCATACCAACCCTGGAAATTGACAGAAGTTATGGAATTACTGGAAGAATATGTGTGCCAACTAGTCACATGAGCATCATTAAATGTTTCATAAGTTGGAGAAAGTATCCCTGGTGACAAGCAGTTGCAGTGCAGCAACAGAAAAACTACTGTGCAGCGAATGATAACATCGTCATCCACAGTTCGATTGCACACAAGAAACCTACTTTGAACTTGAACTCCATCTCTTTCCCACTTTTCAAACATGTTGCAGTGAATGATAACATGGTCAACCACAGTTCGATTACATAGAGGAAACTTATTTTGAACTTGAGCTCCATCTATTCCCCTCTTTGCAAACATGTTTCCTTCGTCTCAGAATATTATAACTTCACTTGGTCAGAGTTCATTCTGGCCTTTATCTTCAGCAGATTATATTTCAACCGAGAATTGTATGGGAAATTGTTTTCTGACACATGGGTCTTGTTTATGTGTAGGTAAGAATGAAGAGGCATTACTTTATAACTGACTTGCAAAGTTCAGGTTATCCACCTCAGTGTGAAACTCTGAGAAGCAGAAGCAGTATCAGAATTGAATGTGGGTAGGACTATTAATGTAATTTATTTACCTGTTTCATTAAATGTATCCAATGCTGAAGTGAAAAAAGTTTATATCTTTCTATTACTGACCTGGAATATGAATAGGTACCAGATTGTCAGTATTCA
>NW_019720311.1:0-461 GCF_002891405.2 Cryptotermes secundus
ACACGGGACCCACGGCTTGAAGTCCCTTCCGGAGGACTTGTTCCCACTCATCCTCTTACTACTGCTACTATGAATACAACTGCTGGTAGTAGCAGCAGTAGTATAGTCATAACGATAAAGATGACAGCTTGAATAACGATAATAGTACGAAAAATAATAATTATATACGCAACAGTGCTACTACTGGTATAATAATGTCACGATTTACGGGTGTGACGTAGACAGGGTTTGGATTGGATATTGGATTTATTGGCACAACTCGGAACTACAAGTAATAACAGCGTCCTCGCTGATTTCCACACTTTAGAAATCACTAGCACACGCTAAGTCTTCTCAGTTTTTGCTAGTCGTATCCTGGCAACGGATTTTAACACAAATTGTAAGTCTCACTATAATTACAACACACATAAAGTCTTCTTTTCACAGCCGCACTCTTGCAACTCTTTTCTTCACAGCCGGAC
>NW_019720312.1:0-1333 GCF_002891405.2 Cryptotermes secundus
CCTCTTACATTTTGATAATATATTCCAAGACAGCTGGCAGACTTAAAACGAGACATGACCAAACCAGCCATGATTAGATGGATGTCGAGCAGCCTCCATCTACCACGTCGTTACCTGCTGGGTTAACAGCAGATTTAACGGAAGCATCAGACACTCCAGCTTCAGATGTGCTGGGGGTAAATACTTGGTCAGGCACAAGCTTACCATAATACGGGGCAATTAAGCATCCTGATGGCCAGACACCAACGTCATTGATTAGCGAAAATTCATCCTCAGTTAACAGTAATATGGAAGGATGCATAAGTGTTAAATTTAGTTCTAAGTCTGGTGCAGACCAACTTTTTAAGGCTTAATTGCTCCTTGAGGGACTTGTGTACATCATCAGCTGTGACCTCGGGGCTAAATCTAGAAACAAAAAGTGTCTTCTTCCTTTCCTTCTTCGCAATGACAGGCAGGGATGGAGAATTATGAACCCCAATAAGCAGCTGCCTGCAATGTCTGACAGTGCTGACCGCGGCTATATCTGCAGGGGGGGGGGCTTGGCTTGGCTTGGCTTGGGTCTTCATTTTGTACGTGACAGTTTTAAAGCCTTCAGCATCAGCGGGAGAACTTCCGGTTGCTACAACATCCCTGTATGACAATCCAGCCAAGGTCGCAGTAGCAGGTACAGCAGGTAGAGCAGAAGCAGGCAGGGTCACGATGCTAGGGGCACTTAACGGTACAAGTTGAGTAGTGACTGTGTCCTTGGTTACCGCAGGCGGAATGCGTAGTTCACTTGCAGCATAAGGCCCAGGGGCAGCCACAATAAGCCTATGCAGACTCTTGATTTCCTCTTTGACGCATGCATTATCATTTTTAAGGTAGGCAACCTCTTCACTTAACTTGCTGACTATGCCCACTAGGGACTCAATCAAGTGCAGCATGGATTGACCATTTTGGTGAACAGCTTTGAGCTGGGTACTTACAGTCGAGATTGCGTACTCTGTGTTCAATGAAGGGTGAGGCTTATCACTTTCAGGAGGCATATATGTAGATCCAGTTGAGCTGGCCAAATCCTTAGTGTTGCTAGAGCTGAGTGATGTCGTGCATGCATCGCACGTGAAAGCAGACTCACCCGCCACCATAACTGTAGGCTGATCAGCCTCACCCAGTTGCACGCACACGGAGTGAAATCTTACGTCACATGTACCACAGCGAACAGACTTTTGTTTACCATAAAATGGCTTGACACATATAGAACAAGTATCACGACTGACCCCCATAGGAGCAGGCTAAGTTTATGCACTGGGTAACACAGAGACACTGTACAGAAGCTTGCAGCTGAAGTTGAAGA
>NW_019720313.1:0-443 GCF_002891405.2 Cryptotermes secundus
TGGCACATTCACTCTCACTGGGGAAGCCGGTTCTTCTATTTTACCAGCTCCTCTTCTGTTTGACGTCCCTTTTTCCGTTTTGGAGGGGGTCGTCCCCTCCACAAGGTCCAATCCTTCATCAGGTCTTTCGTCGGAAATTTCTTACATCGACGTAACAGCTCTTGATGCGTTGTTTGCACTCGCTGACGTCATTGTTCCTTCTGGACTTCCCACCTCTGGCTGGTACAAGACCTTGGTGCCAAGTCCTTTCTCCGGTATCCAAAGGTTCCCTGGGGAGTTTCCTTCTTGGAGGCATTTCTCCAACGTCGTGCCACTGTTGAGCGACGGGATATCTTCCTGCAGATGGCAGCCAACTTCATCCGGGATTCATGATCTCCTTGGGTCCAAGATTTTCGGACGATGTTCCTCCGATGCCATGCCACTGTTGCATGTCGGGACACCTT
>NW_019720314.1:0-378 GCF_002891405.2 Cryptotermes secundus
ACTTTAATTGACGCAAGTAAAGAGGTTGGTCTAGATGTAAACACATAGAAAACTAAGTATATGTTGTAAGATTTGAGGCTTTCACGGTGGTGACTATGAAGAGAGCAGTCTTCTGGGATTTGGCACCGTGTATATGTGGTGTTAACCGACGTTTCGGAGGAACGTGTCGCCTCCATCTTCAGGGTAGAAGGAAAAATATTAGAAATCTGCAAGCGAAGAGACCGTGAGAACCGGTAAAAGCAGACTGGTGTTGGAAATATACACAGCTATGTGAGAGCAGAGAAGGAAGGGGGGAAGGCCAAGTATACAAGTGAAATTAGTAGTGTGTCTTTATCCGGCCGGTTAAAGACAGCCTGGGCCTAAGGACACCGGGTGTAT
>NW_019720315.1:0-209 GCF_002891405.2 Cryptotermes secundus
AGAGTAGTTATGAAATTACTGGAAGAATATGTGTGCCAACTAGTCGCATGAGCATCATTAAATCTTTTGTAAGTTGGAGAAAGTATCCCTGGTGACAAGCAGTTGCAGTGCAGCAACAGAAACTACTGTGCAGTGAATGATAACATGGTCAACCACATTTCGATTACATACAAGAAACCTACTTTGAACTTGAGCTGCATCTCTTTCCT
>NW_019720315.1:297-484 GCF_002891405.2 Cryptotermes secundus
AGTGTATGGGAAATTGTTTTCTGACACACACGGGTCTTCTTTATGTGTAGGTAAGAATGAAGAGGCATTACTTCATAATTGTCTTACAAAGTTCAGATTATCCACCTCAGTGTTAAACTCTGAGAAGCAGAATCAGTATCACGATTGAATGTGGGTAGGACTATTTATGTAATTTCTTTACCTATTT
>NW_019720316.1:0-743 GCF_002891405.2 Cryptotermes secundus
CTAAGCTAGCAAGTTAGCAACGGAAAGATAGCAAGCTAGCAACGCGAAACTAGCAAGTTTGCAACGCAAAACTATCATGCTAGCAAGCTAGCAACGGAAAGCTAGCAAACTAGCAACGGAAAAGGCAAACTAGCAACGCAAATATAGCAAAGCTAGCAACGCAAATCTAAGAAGCAAGATCGAAATACTTGCAAGCTAGCAACGCAAATATACCAAGCTAGAAACGCATAAATAGCAAGCTAGCAACGCAAAACTAGCAAGCTTGCAACCAAAGCTAGGAAGCTATCTACGCAAAGCAAGCAAACTAGAAAAGCATAGCTGGCAATGTAGCAACGCAAAGCTGGTAAGCTAGCAACGCATATCTAGAAAGCTAGGAACGCAATGTTAAAAAGCAAGCAACGCAAAGCTAGCAAGCTTGCAACGAAAAGTTTTCAAGCTACAAACGCAAAGCTAGCAATACAGCAACTCGTAGCTAACAAGCTAGCAACGAATATCTTGCAATCTAGCAAGCTAGCAACGCAAAGCTAGCAAGCTAGCAAAGCAAAGCTAGCAAGATGGAAAGGAAAATCTGGCAAGCTAGCATCCCAAAGCTGGCATGCTAGCAACGCATATGTAGCAAGCTAGCAACGCAAAGTTAGCAAGCTAGCAACGCAAAGTTAGCAAGCTATCAACGCAAAATTAGCAAGCTAGCAATGCATAAGTAGCAAGCTAGATCGCAATCTATGCAAAACTAGCAAGGCAAA
>NW_019720317.1:0-489 GCF_002891405.2 Cryptotermes secundus
ACGTACTAATAACGCGGGAGCTATACAAATCTCCCTGAATTGCACTCTCCATGTATAACTGTAATACAGCACTCACTAAGTCTCGAAAGCATACAATAAGTCTTCCGCTCGCTGACTTCTTTGTTATCGCACACTCCCAGGCTGCTATCTTGAGCACTGTTGATAACACACTGACTCTCGCTTGCTGCTCAGCCGGCTTTTATTCCGTTCGCTGTTGCTAGTGTGACGTGGCGTATAGCCTAGGACGCTGTTACCCCTTGGTGACGTCACCGCTGTTCACTCGCTTTGCATAGCTTCAAGGTTGCGGGGACTCGGCTAACGTCGGCTCCGCTCTGCTCACTTCGGCTCCGCTCGTGACGTCACCGCTGGAGAGCAGCGGGGTGTTGAATCGCCTGTTACGCGAGCGCTACGATACCGCTACGTGCCGCTGGGGAGGTGAGGGGGAACATGTCACACTGCTCCCTCCTTAAGGCTGTTCGTCCAGAATAG
>NW_019720318.1:0-879 GCF_002891405.2 Cryptotermes secundus
ATAATAATTAATAATCTTAATAATATGTGGTGAGGAGTACAAATTATGAAGGTCCTCATTATGCACTTTCCTTCATTAGTTCAAAAGTTATTCTCAGCACACAGTTCTCGAACACCTTCAGTCTGAGTTCCATGAATATGAGACAACAAATTTCACACACATAAAAAGTTACAAAAATATTTTTTTATTAGAATTTTAAAATCATACTTGTTAGATATATCAGAATCCTTAAAATTAGAATTAAGAGGCAGGTTGGACCCTTGAAGTTTATAAGCCCCAATCCACTGTGTGGGAAGTTTACATAATTTACACTGAAGTGCCAAAAGTCATGGGCTAGGTACCTAGTATCGCGTAGGCCCCCCTCTAGCCCGCCAAAGGGCAACAACTCGATGTGGAATCGATTCCACAAGTGGACGGTAGACATCTGGAGAGATGTTGAGCAATGCCGTCTGGATAGCCACACACAGCTCTCTGGAATTTTGGGTGCGAATGGACCTCTCCACCACGTCCCATAAATGTTCGATTGAAAACGTCAACCCCAAGATACCAGAGGAACAATTTGGCTTTAGAAGAGGAAGAGGAACCTTGCATGCAATACAAAACTTACTAAACGACATAGAAGAAACACAGAGATTCCGAAAGGGAAAATTCTGTGCAGTCTTCATAGACTATACAAAAGCCCTCGACCTAATAGATAGGAATAAACTGATATCGAAACTCGAAAACATGATCGGAAATCTAAACCCACTAACTGTCATGGTAAAAAATATCCTGGCATACAACCAAATCACCATAGATGATGGGATCTGCAAAACAAAAGAAATCACCCAAACGAACGGAGTACTACAAGGGGACCCCCTCAGCCCCATATTATTCAAT
>NW_019720319.1:0-206 GCF_002891405.2 Cryptotermes secundus
ATAAGAGCGTTCTAAGTCCCATAGGCACATATCGTTGAGCAAAACCAAACGATGTTATTCAGCTGTGAGAACGAGACGATTGTATTTTCAACTAAGAAGACACATTGTACTCGGTTGCTGTCATATGTAGAAAGATTTTATAAGCAAGAAACTCTGTTGTTCACGTTTTTAAGATAAGACATTGTATAAATATATATGTAGTCATA
>NW_019720319.1:358-440 GCF_002891405.2 Cryptotermes secundus
AACGATGTTATTAAGCAGTGAGAACGAGACGATTGCGTTTTCAACTAAGAAGACACTTTGTACTCGGTTCCTGTCATATGTA
>NW_019720320.1:0-700 GCF_002891405.2 Cryptotermes secundus
TTAAATAGCAGCTTCGTAAATGACGTCAGTCTTAGGTGTGCGCAATGAAATACTGCGCACACATCTGTAAACCAGGGGGCTAACCCTTGGATCGCTGATGTTTGGTTAGGTTAGGTTAGGTTAGGTTGGTCAGATTAGGTTTGTGCAGTAGACTACTGCTCATCCATCTGTACCTTGGAGGGGGGCAAGTTCGGTAATTTAGGCTTATGTTAGGTTGTTATTGTACATTATGGTAGGTGTGCGCAAACGATTTCTACGCATTGTTATGTTCAGTTAAGCACGGTTTGGCCGTCGGCAATATCTTACGATTGAATGCCTATGATAGCGTTATATATATTTATACGAGACATTTTATTTCCGAAATTTCGCACGTCATAAACTCTTGCATATATATTTCTGTTAAACTCTCTACATAATTTATGAAACCTGAAATATACTACGATATTTATAGTTGACGTAAATGCATTTTTCCGAAATACTGATATTTCAAAACGCTCTCAAGTGCATGATATCAAAATTATCTTGATTTACTCTTACAATTTCCACAAGTTCCGCAAATTTTCTCTTTTCCAGTGTTCCCATTATTAATTTTATTATGGTTTCGCATATGTCCATGACATACGTATACTTTATATGAAAGCTATCGACCCCACAATACTAGAGCTCAAATAGTAGATAGGGAAATCACTGATTACGATCT
>NW_019720321.1:0-330 GCF_002891405.2 Cryptotermes secundus
GAAGGACGGTTACAAATATGACACCCTTTGACAGCACAGTTACTATGAACACAACGCTAACCACAAAAAGAAAGCTGTACTTTTACTTTAAAAATCTAGTTTGCAGCTCAGAATTTTCAGATTATTAACAGTGTGGAGAAAGCCATGGATAATACAATAATCTACATTACTGTGCCTTCACAAGACATGAAATCTTCTGGGACAGAGGGTGTATGTGTTGTGTAGTCTGGTAGTTTATCAACATTTCTGAGAGACATACAGCATCCACCTTCAGAGCTGAAAAGCAAGCTAAACAAGCTGCAAGGAGTGCACAACTATGCCCCTTGCTTG
>NW_019720322.1:0-3097 GCF_002891405.2 Cryptotermes secundus
CTTGGCAGCTAATAGCTCAATAATCTGAAAAGCCATAGTGGACAGGTAGGCATCGTATTGATGTAGAATTCTGTAATACCAGTTTATGGAAGTATGACTGCCATAACTGGGCTATGGTAAAGAGAGACGGGTTGCAGCATAGTGAAATCATGAATCACTTCCTTGAATTGTAACATAATCCATAGAATGTTTGACAGTTTAGGACTTACACTGTTGCAAACTATTTTACATTAATTGTATCCAAAAATTATATAGACTGAAGCTAATATAAACATTCTGATGTATGTGAGGATATTTGGATCCTTCTGGGTGGGATATTTGTAATTTGTTTTAATAAATACTCTTCAGAGCTGATTATATCTTTGCTTCATGTTTTAGGAAAACCTGTTATGTGTACACCCTAAGGATGCCTGTACAGATACAGATGACACATGTAAGAGGAAATAATTTTATGCAGATTGTCAAGGATTTTAATTGATAGATCCATGCAGGTCAGTCGACTCCTCTGACGCAGGAGAGATTGATCCGCTAAGAGCCTTGTGTTGTCACAGGAAAATTCAGATCAATATGGGCAGAACATTAATGCCCTGAACAGAGTACGAGGTCACCTGAGACTGTATGCATCTATGACAATGCAGCCAACTAGTTCAGCCTTCATCCTTGCCGATACATATTTCTGCTTTACAGTATGCTGTCAGGAATGACAGGAATTGAATGACCCCAGCTGAGTGCTGATGGCTGTAATACAACCAATAAAGAAATAAAAACAAATAAAGTTGTTCCTCTACTTAGTGCAGCACTGCACTCAGAATATATACAAGGTGCAAATTAAATGNCCTATCTTGTATATTTCAGAACACCAAAACATTAAAATTCAGTAGCATGTTGAAAGAATACATGTTGGTTGTGTTTATGGAGGTAAGTAAAAACGCTTTCACTTCGACGCATAAAAAGCCGCAGTCGCATTCCCTGTGGACATGAACATGGAACCTTCAGAAGGTAAGTTCGCTGCCCCATCCCTGAGACCCACACATCTAGTGTTTGAATTTGCCTTTAAAATGAATTTACAAATATTCTCAGAGCCTGATTGTTTGAAGAGTCCACTTTATGATCAGAATAAATCACTACAAGACCAGTCGTGTTACACGAATTAATATGAATGGTATGTATAAAGCTCAAGACTGGATGTGCCGAACTGTTTAACCGGTACTGAATACAGGAGTTATTACAAGCGTTAGCTCAGTGGCAAGGCTTGTATGCAGGAGAACATGAGTTCAATTCCATGTGGAATGGGAATGGAAAAAAGTAACCATCATGAAGGGTTGGAGCCAAGTTAATATGCATGAAATTAGTACTTAATGCACAATTTGCAGGTACAGTAGGAAATGCAAACAAAACCCTGTACTTTTTGTTCCAGTAACCTTCAACAACCTCCAAGAGCACAGCACTGCCGCAGCCCCAAGCTTTTGGCTGCAGATGTAGCTGTATTTCCAAAGAAGGGGATGCAGTGGCCAATCAGCGTCAGCAGTCAGAGCCAAGTTAATATACATGAATCTAGTGCTAATTGCAAGAAATGTAAACCCCCCTGAACTGTCTGAACTTGTAACCTCCAAAATACCTTCAAGAGTACATTTATAGCTACAGGATTGCTGAGGAGTGTGGCAGATGAACGTTTATGTGTTAGGCAGGATATGAGGATCAACTCTGTTTCCTTGATTTCCCATATGTGCAAGCCAAGTGGTCAATCCTCATTCAGTAATCTCTTTTAATTTATGCTGAAATGTCTGCTCTGGGGAATATCATTTATTCTCTATGTCTCCTGTGAGGCATCAGCTGACTGGTTGACCACAACCACCTTAATCCCAGGTGTAAAGCACCATTTCCTTGTGCAGCATCCCTCCCTCGTTCAATCATGAGGTTTCATACTGTACTTGGTATGGGGTCTGAAGCTTGACTTCGGTGTAAAGCAGATGAAACAAGTGGATGAGAACTGACCAATTGACATGCAAAAATGTCTAATTCAAGTCATGAAGTTCATCATAACCTGTCTAGGAGATAAATGTTCAACTGTGGCAGTGATGTTTAATCCTCATCAGAAAGTTCACAGCTTTGGTTTGAAATGTGCTCTTGAAGGTTTTAGAGGATATAAGAGAAAAATAATCAGGGTTATATATACAGTTCTTGTATCTTCAAAATTTTTACATTTAGCACTACATTAATGTATTATTACATAGACATGGCCCCTGACCATTGATGCTTACTGGCTATTGTAACTCATTTTTCGAAAATAAGACAACATCTGCGGGCAAATGCCCAGAGTTGCAACAACTCTTGTGTTCTTGAAAGTCGTTGAATGTTATTACATCAAAAAATTACAGGTTTTGTTGAAATTTCCAGCTGTACCTATAAATAATGCAATAAGCGCGGAATTCACATGAACTTCTGTGCCCTCCGCCCCTTAATGTTGGTTGGTTACACAGGTGTTTTTGGGGGGGTGGTGAGGAGGGGGCCAATGGGATCTTCTATGCCCCCCCAGAAGGCGGAGTTTGGTTTACTGTACCAATAGATTGTGCAGTCGTCCCGCCCCTTAATGCTGATTGGCTACTCAGTCTCGGTGAAGGTCCTGCAAAGGAAAGTAACGGGGTGCAACGGAAAGTACCGGGGTGCATCGGAAAGTACCCGAGATTTGTTTACATTTCTTGCTGTATGCACAAAATGTGCTCAAATACTGTTTTGCTCCGGGTTTTCAAAATAACCTCCGGGTTTTCCAAGTAACCGGTGCTAACATAAAGTTCCGGGGTGTTAAAGGAAAGTTACGGGGGTTTGTTTACATTTCTTGCTGTATGCACAAGATGTGCTTAAATACTGTTTTGCTCCGGGTTTTCCAAATAACCTTCGGGTTTTCACAAAAACCTTCCAGGTTTTCCAAGTAACCGAAGATTATTAAAACGAAAAAGTAGCGGGATTTTTAAATTTAATTCATTTGCGATCAATACTGTGCTCCTGAAGGTCGTTCAAGGTACCAGGTTTTCCTGATAACCGAAGGCCAAGAAAACAAAAGTATCACGTTTTCCTGCTAACCGAAGACCATTAAAAC
>NW_019720323.1:0-173 GCF_002891405.2 Cryptotermes secundus
ATTTATGATAATTGTTATATTATGTAATGTGTTTTAATCATATTTTCAATAATTCCAAATTACATAAAATAAATTAAATCAATTTTGAACGAAATCAACCTAATTTATGGAAATTTTTCCGATTATTCTTTGACGATTTCACGTTAATGTAAGGATTTACACAAAATATGTGA
>NW_019720323.1:293-590 GCF_002891405.2 Cryptotermes secundus
TAAGTCAAATTTGATAGATTTTATCTTATTTTTAACGAATATAAACCCGTTTTTGAAAGATTTGAACATACTCTATCAAATTTTGACCTAGGATTATTCCAGATTTCAAGATATTACAAAGAATTTCAACAAATTTTCAAAGTTTCCACTTTATTTTTTGGAAATCTATGCATTTCTTTGACGATAATTATGTACTACTTAATTTTAATGAAATGTTGATTGATTTTATGATAATTTAAGGAATTCTAAACTAATTTTGACCTTCTTCAAAATAATTCATGTAAAATCAAACAAAAA
>NW_019720323.1:711-850 GCF_002891405.2 Cryptotermes secundus
ATTTACATAATATTTAAGGATATTTAAAAAAAATTTGAATGATTAGAAACAGTTTAAGGAATTTTAACTGAATTTTGAACCAATTCAAGGAAACCTATATAATTTTAACATAAAATCCTCTTAATTTTTCAAGTTAAAA
>NW_019720324.1:0-456 GCF_002891405.2 Cryptotermes secundus
ATTTCAAAATTACTTTTTCGAATAGTTTTCCTGTCTTGGACAGGAAGCTGATCGGACGTAAATTTTGTGGCAACCCTGCTTGCATTTCCCTTGGCGTTGACATTTCGCCTTCAACAGAGACCCTGAATTTACGTTTAGATAGAAAGGACCCAATAAGCTTGGTCAAAGAGTTGGGGAATTCCAATTTTGATATATTAAACAGCAAGCCTGAGTGCCACGTGGTATCGAAGGCTTTTTCGATGTCCAAAAACACTGCAGCCGTAGACATTTTATTGTTGAAATTAAGGGTCACGTGGTCCGCAGCCTCATACATTGCAATGTTGTGCTGTGACGTGCACGAAAACCAAACTGACTTGCGTTGAGCAGGTCTCTTTCTTCAATTTGTTTACTGAGGAATTTCAAAATTACTTATTCGAATAGTTTTCCTGTCGTGGACAGGAGGCTGATCGGACGTAA
>NW_019720325.1:0-344 GCF_002891405.2 Cryptotermes secundus
ATTTTGTGACCGTATGCTCAGAAACATGGAAGATGAATTGTTTCTACCTCGTGTAATTTTCAGTGATGAAGCTACGTTTCACCTAAGTGGGAAAGTCAACAGGTACAAAGTTCACATATGGGGGCTACAAATCCCCGTGTAACACTCGAACATGTGAGGGACAGCCCGAAGTATGTGCAGTATCGTTAACAAAGTTTTATAGACTTTTCTTTTTTGATGAAAACACGGTTACTGGAGTAACGTATCTTAGAATGCTGCAAAACTGGCTTGTTCCTCAAATGAATGAAGATTCAGGAGATTACATTTTCCAGCAGGACGGAGCTTCACCCCATTGGCACCTGAAT
>NW_019720325.1:424-847 GCF_002891405.2 Cryptotermes secundus
AGGTCTCCCGATCTCACACCCTCCGACTTTTTCCTGTGGCGATCCGTGAAAAATGCAGTTTACGTACCACTTCTTCCCACAAATTTGAATGGCCTAAGAAACCGTATCACAGCTGCGGTGAACTCAGTGACGCAAGATATTTGTCATCGAGTGTGGGATGAATTCAGCTACCGTCTAGATGTTATCCGTGCAACCGGAGGGGGCACATTGAACATCTATAAACTTCCATGTATGTATAATCAAATGTAATTTACAGAATTCAAATGGAACACATTGTAACGAGTTTTGCTGCTGAAGACGCCGTTCGGATTGTTAATTGGTTTATTTAACAACCTACCAACCTCGGCTACAATTAATTACAACACTGTTGCGGGGTTTCACAGTTTACAAACCCTATGCACTGATCAGTTCACTCTGTCCTCA
>NW_019720326.1:0-603 GCF_002891405.2 Cryptotermes secundus
GGAAGTAAAGGATGCAAGGACCAGCTGCTGATATCAAAAGCAATATTTGAGGACTGCAGAAAGGGGAAAAAGAACCTAAACATGGCTTGGATTGACTATCAAAAGGCATTTGATAGAGTGCCCCACAGCTGGATAGAAAAGTCAATGGAACTAGTAGGAGTGAATGATAGCATAGGGAAATTTTGCAAACACTCCATGGAAAAATGGAACACAAAGCTTCAGCTGAGAACAAACCAGGAACTCATGCAATCACAACCCATTAAAATAAACAGAGGAATATTTCAGGTTGACTCATTATCACCACTACTGTTTTGCATAGCACTTCTTCCGCTAATTCATGAATTAAACAGATCTGGATGTGGGTACCAGGTGCATGGATTTGAAAGGAAAATAGGTCACTTGTTGTATATGGATGACTTGAAACTGTTAGGAAAAAGTGAGGAAGAATTGAGGGACGAGATTAAAATTGTAAAAACATTCAGTAGTGATATAAAAATGGAGTTTGGATTAGGAAAATGTGCCAGAATTTTGATAAAAAAAGGCAAGGTTCAAAGAAATGAGCATGTAGAAAACACAGGGGAGAATGAAATTAAAGAACTAGAA
>NW_019720327.1:0-1224 GCF_002891405.2 Cryptotermes secundus
TTTGTGGCCCTTTGCCTGGCTGATTGAGTCATCAACCTGTTTGTTTGCTTACAACACCAAGGAATGTAAATTCTTGTGAGACATCTCACAATACCATCTACTATTCGTTGGTAGTGAAGTGAACAACCACTACACCTAATCAACTTCAAGTCAATGGTGCTTTTAATTGCAGCTGTGATATGCTGCAACATGAATTGAATTGCCTGCCATCATAGATTCCATTAGAGTTACAGCATACCAACTGTCTCCACACCAACGTCTCTGAAATATATGAAGACATTGGCTGATAGCAACATTCCAGATGTCACGCATGCCTTGCGTGCATCACAGCTGACACAACGAAGCACCTGTCTGGCAATGGAACCACTGACATAGGCTACTCAGAACACTTCCATGTCACCAGCATGTAGTGCAGCAACCATGTCCTTCTGTACTTGTTGAGTAACATGAAAACACAGGAACTTCATCAGGGGCTTCCTTGACACGACTTGTGGACGGATTTGGTGAAGAAGCATCAGGTGCCCTGAACAATGAATGTAGGCTACAGTGTTACACAAAACAGTAGCACCCTCATCCTCACAACTAGTTCCACACGGACCTCTGACAGCAAGTGCACCGATGATGTTAGTTTTCAGGGCATCTACAAACTGTTCCGCAGTTGGATTATTGTACCACCAGACTACGAACGAACAGCTTCAAATGTGTTCACAATCTGATCATCAAATAGCTGTTGCCAGGTATTCACCACAGCACCCAATGAAAGAACATTAAAGAGGAAATTAGTGGGCTTCCTTACATGATGGACTTCTTCAGATTTGAAAATAACACACTTTCCTTGAAAGGGACTGCAATTATAAGATTTTGTATATTTCATTAAATTATTCCTCATAGCAGTCGTCACCACCTTATTCTCTTATTTATTTATTTATTTCTTCTCTATAGATCATTGTTACATGATATAGGACAAGTCAGTTCCTGTAAATTGGTTGATTACAATAAGAGAATAAAGTTACAATATTTCAAATTGTGTACAATAGATTACAGTAGATTACAAAACTTAAGATTTCACATTGTGTGAGGTGGAGTCCTTAAAAGGTCCCCTTGGCATGTCAGCTTCCATATGTCTTATAGTAACTTTACTGATGATAATGCTTATGGAGTTTGATGGAAAGAGGATTGGCAGAGAAGACCGAAGTACTCGGGGAAAACCTGCCCCAGCGCCAC
>NW_019720328.1:0-1050 GCF_002891405.2 Cryptotermes secundus
GTCAGTCAGTCAGTCAGTCTTGATGTCGAGGCCAATCTGGGGCTTTTGACCAGAATACTCATATTCTGAGTCTTACGTTACGACCGACGGTCAGTCGGCCAGTCTGTCTTGAAATAAACCACCCATATGAGGCTTACGACCAGATTTTTATTACTGTCAGTCAGTTGCGGGTTTATTGATGTGGGGCGCTCTCTCTGACGAGAGGACGGGTCTGTCATTTACAACTACTGCTGGCGGGTCTAGCCAGCGCAGTCATTCTCCAGTCCGAGTTGCGTGGGACTCGCGACCATATTTTACTGTCTCAGATTCGAGGCTTCCCTTTTCGTCGCCTCCTACGGCTCGCAGGGCTACGGTGGAGCTATTCGACCCCGCCTTTACGGCCTTTTATAAAATGCCGGGTAAGCTAATAGAGATCACCGCTTCAAGGGTTCCATTACTGCTGTTCATATCCGAGTTGTGCCGGATATGCCTATAAACTCGTTGTCCAGCAACGGACGTCTATTCTCGTCGACAGCGTAGCGCTTAGTAACGTGTTTAGCTAACCGTTGCCTAGCAATGCGCCACAATATTATTTTATCCCACTCCCAACTATAAACTGTATATAAATGTAACGAAGGATCAGAAGGAAGCACCATGAGCTTGGTGAGTAGGGTTCGATTTCCGGCAGGGTCCAGATTTGAATCTTTGCTGCCATGCTCAGATTGATCTTCTTTCAATTGAATAGAGGGCCGGAGCATAATACTGAACACCTCCAAGTAATGCCGAATTCTTTCCCACCAAACTCCTTGTACTCAGGCCTAGAAGCAAATTATGGCCAACAAACTAATGCGAGACTGTTAACCTTCAAAATGCCAGCTTCGGGCTCCACGAAAACTCTTTATAACCGGTATCTCATGAATATATAATCGACATTGGCATTGAGATGGTAGCAGAGGCTAGTTGTTGGCAGGGCTTGTGGATGGAATGTTGTACAGGACTGTGTGGTCGGACTGGTCTCACTTCCGGAGCGGATGAGTTCCTCTTTTTCTGCGACCTCGAGGCGCAAGATGT
>NW_019720329.1:0-738 GCF_002891405.2 Cryptotermes secundus
CGTTGCAGGCTTTGCTATTTTTCCGTTGATGCCTGCTAGATTTGCTTTTTTAGTTTGATATCTTGCTAGATTTGCGTTGCTAACTTCCTAGCTCTACATTGCTAGCTTGATAGATTTGCGTTGTTACCTTGTTAGTTTAGCGTTTGCTAGCTTGCAATCTTTGCGTTGCTAGCTTTCTAGTTTTGCGTTGCTAGCTTTGCGTTGCTAGTTTGATAGCTTTGCGTTGCTAGCTTGCTAGCTTTGCGTTGTTTGCTTGATTTCTTGCTTGATTGCGATTCTTGCTTGCCAGGTTTTCGTTGCTAGTTTTCTAGCTTTGCGTTGCTATCTTGCTAGTTTTGCGTTGCTAGCTTGCTAGCTTGCTAGTTGTGCGTTGNTTGTGCGTTGTTAGCATGTTCCTTTACGTTGCTAGCTTGCTCGATTTGCGTTGCCATTTTGCGAGTTTTTAGTTGCTATCTTGCTATCTTTGCGTTACAAGCTTGCTAGCTTTACGTTGCTAGCTTGCTACCTTTGCTTCGCTAGCTTGCTACCATTGCGTTTCTAGCTTGCTAGCTTCCTAAATTTGCAGTCCTAACTTGCATGGTGTGCGATGCTAGCTTGCTAGCTTTACGTTGCTATCTTTCAAGTTTTGCGTTGCTAGCTTGCTAGATTTGCGTTTCTAGCTTGCAAACTTTTCGTTTCTAGCTTGCTAGCTTCGCGTTTCTAGTTTCTAGGTAGCTTTGAGTTGCTCGTTTGCTAGAT
>NW_019720330.1:0-306 GCF_002891405.2 Cryptotermes secundus
TGCTTGCTTGCTTTGTGTTGCTAGCTTGATAGATTTGCGTTGCTACCTTGCTAGCTTTGCGATTTAGCTTGCTAGATTTGCGTTGCTAGCTTGCTATCTTTGAGTTGCTAACTTGATAGCTTTGCGTTGCTAGCTTTCTAGCTTTGCGTTGCCAGTTTGATAGGTTTTGCGTTGCTACATTGCTAGCTTGGCGTTGCTAGCTTGCTAGCTTTGCGTTCCTAGTTAGTCAGATTTGCGTTATTAGCTTGCTAGATTAATAGATATGCGTTGCTAGCTTGATAGCTTTGCGTTTCTAGCTTGCTAGCT
>NW_019720330.1:337-599 GCF_002891405.2 Cryptotermes secundus
TAGCTTGGTAGCTTTGCGTTGATAGCTTGCTAGCTTTGCGTTGCTAGCTTGTTAGCTATGCCTTGCTAGCTTGCTAGCTTGGCGTTGGTATCTTGCAGGATTTTTGTTGTTAGCTTGCTATATTTGCGTTGCTCACTTGCTAGCTCTTCTTTGCTAGATTTCTAGATTGCTAAATTTGCGTTCCTAGCTTGCAAGCTTTGCGTTGCTACCTTGATAGTTTGCCTTGCAAGCTTGCTATCTTTGCGTTGCTAGCTTGCTAGTT
>NW_019720331.1:0-577 GCF_002891405.2 Cryptotermes secundus
GCAAGCTAGCAACGCAAAGCTAGCAAGCTACCAACGCAAAGCTAGCAAGCTAGCGAAGCAAAGCTAGCAAGCTAGCAACCAAAGCTAGCAAACTAGCAACGAAAAGCTAGGAAGCTAGCAACGCAAAGCTAGCAAGCTAGCAAAACAGAGCAAGCAAGGTAGCAAGGCAAAAATAGCAACCTACCAAAGCAAAAGTAGCAAGCTAGAACTCAAAGCTAGCAAGCTAACAACTCAAAGCTACCAATATAACAACTCAATATTAGCAAGCTAGCTACGCAAAGCGAGCAAGCTAGCAACGCAAAGGTACCAAGCTAAGAACGACAAGATAGAAAGCTAGCAACGCATAGCTGGCATGTTAGCAACGCAAACCTAGCAAGTCAGCAAAACATATCTAGCAATCTAGCAAGGTAGCAACGCAAAGCTAGCTAGCTATCAAAGCATAGCTAGCTAGCTAGGAACAACAAGCTAGCAACGCCAATCTAGCAATGTAGCAAAGCAAACCCTTCAAACTGGCAACGAAAAAATTAGCAAACTTGCAACGCATATGTAGCAAGCTAGCAACGTAAACCTAGCAAGC
>NW_019720332.1:0-1196 GCF_002891405.2 Cryptotermes secundus
GCAAACTAGGAACGGAAAGCTAGCAAGATAGCAAAGCAAATCTAGAAAGCAGGCAACGCAAAGCTGGCAAGCTAGCAATGAAAACTGGCAAGACAGCAACAATAAGCTTGCAAGCTAAAAACGCGAATGCAGGAAAGCAAGCAAGCAAGCAACGCAAAAGTAGCAAGATTGCAACCCAAACCTAGCAAGCTAGCAAACCAAAACTAGCAAGCTACCAACGCGAACCTAGCAAGCTAGAAACGTAAAGCTGGCAAGATTGGAAGGCAAAAAGCTGGTGAGCTAGCAACGCACATCTGGCAAGCTAGCAAAGTACAGCTGGCAAGGTAGCAACGCATAGCTGTCAAGCTTGCAACACAAAGATAGCATGCTAGGAAAGCAAAGCTAGTAAGCTAGCAACGCAAAGCTAGCAAACTAGCCAAGCAAAACTAGCAAGCTAGCAACGCATAGCTACCAAACTAGCAAAGCAAAACTAGAAAGGTAGCAACGCAAAGCTAGCAAGCTAGCAACACAAATAAATGACACAAATCCCGTCCCAAATGCAAACAATATATATTATATATCTTTGATCATGTTCTTTCTACAATACATGTTTCGGCCTCTATCGGCCATCATCATTTATAAATGCTAGCATGGTAGAGACGGAAAGCTAGCAAGCTAGCAACGCAAGGGTAGCAATCTAGCAACGCAAAGATAGCAAGATTGAAACGCAAAGCTAAGAAGCTACCAACGCAATGCTGGCAAGCTAGCAAAACACAGCTGGCAAACTAACAACGCACAACTCTCAAGATAGCAAATTAAAGATATCAAGCTAGCAACACAAATATAGCATGCTAGCAAAGCAAAGCTAGGAAGCTAGCAACGCAAAGGTAACAAATTAGCAATGCAATACAAGCAAGCTAGCAACGCAAAGCTAGCATTCTGGCAAAGGAAAGCTAGCATGCTAGCAACGCAAAGCAAATAAGCTCGGAACGTCAAGCTAGCGAGATAGCAACGCAAAGCTAGCAAGATAGCAACGCAATGCTATTTATCTTGCAACATATATCTAGGAATCTAGCAAGCTAGCAAAGCAAAGCTATCTAGCTAGCAACGCAAAGATAGCAAGCTATAAACGGTAAGCTAGCAAGGTAACAACGCAAAGATAGCAAGCTAGCATCTCAAATCTAGCAAGCTAGCAACGAAAAGCTGGCAAGCTAGCA
>NW_019720333.1:0-522 GCF_002891405.2 Cryptotermes secundus
GTGTTTCTAGCTTGCTATCTTTGCGTTGCTAGCTTGCTAGCTTTGGTTGCTACCTTGCTAGCTATGCAATGCTAGCTTGCTAGTTTGCTAGTTTTGCGATGTTGCTTGGTAGCTGTGCATTGTTAGCTTGCTAATTTTGCGTTGCTAGCTTGTTAATTTTGCGTTGCTAGCCTTCTATTTTTGCGTTCCTAGCTTGCTAGCTTTGCGTTGTTAGCTTGCTAGCATTGCGTTGCTGGCTTGCTAGGTATCCGTTGCAATCATGCAAGCTTCGCGTTGCTCTCTTGCTAGATTTTGTTGCTTGTTTCAATGCTTTGCGTTCCTTGTTTGATATATTTGCGTTGCAAGTTTGCTAGCTTTGAGATGCTAACTTGCTAAGTATTGCCTTGCTAGCTTGCTTGTTTGCGTTGCTAACTTCCTAGATTTGCGTTGCTAGATTTACGTTGATGGCTTGCGAGATTTGCGTTGCTACATTGCTATCTTTGCGTTTCTAGCTTGCTAGCTTTGTGTTGCTATCTTGCCAGC
>NW_019720334.1:0-1370 GCF_002891405.2 Cryptotermes secundus
TCCCTGTTCTTAACTGATTACGCACTATGCCATGAAGACATATGGAGGAGCGGATGTATAAAAGCACATCTTCTTGACCTTGCCTCTAGTTGGAGGTGAGTAGTCAGCTTCACATCTTGGGGAAGAGCTGCTGGTACCCACTGGGTAGGAGGCTGGGCAATTCCCAGAGCTGGTCTGGACGACACGGAGAAACGAAATTTCTTGCCCCCACAGGGACTTACCTGGCGGGTAGGTGCAAACCGTGGGCCAGCATGCAGATCCAAGGCAGTGCTGGTGCGGGCAGAATTCACTGCTGATGAGTACTGTGGGGAAGACGGAACTAAGTGCACTGGCAGGGCATGATGTTGTTGGTGGCAGCATGTCACCCCCGTTGGTGAGCTCTGCAGGAACACTGTTGGGTGGTTAGAATGTCTCACAGCATAAGCATTTTCAGTCCACACTGGACCACATTCATGATAGCACAATGGTCTCAGGGGAATGCATAAACAAAGTGAAAAAATTCAGTTTCCTAGTATTATGTGAATCAAAGAATTAAACACAATAATCTTTTTGTCATGTCCTTCCGCATAATTTCTGCTGTACGCAGATCTATGTGCATGATATCTCCAATCTCTACCCTTTCTTCCCACATTTCACTTTTGATAACTTGCCAGTTAGATCTTCTCTTCTTACTGCCTATTAGTATCCACCCAACTGGGTGACTCTCACATTCAGAAAATTATTCTAATGCCCTTTTCAACATCCTTGCTCTAGCCACACTATCATTCTATTTGCATGACGAAGCAGCTGCAAACATTCTTCTTACAACACCATCCAAAAATTGTATATCCATTACTTGGATTACAGTAGGATTAATTAACTTCTATAATGGAACACACTGTGCTGTCCTACAGATGAATTTTTCTCTTCCAGATGTATAATTGCATTTGGTTTTAATTAAATCCAAATTTGAAGTATCATGAAAAGTCCAAGAATGTCTAATGAAGGTAAAATTGTCCCCATGCTCAATTAAGCATTATGCCATGAAGACATATGAGGCAGTGGAGGTATAGCTCCACCATTCTTGACCTTGACACTGGATGAAGGCGACTGGTCAGCTTCATGCCCTGACTGCTTTATCACCCTGGGGGAGTAACCCCTGGTACCCATTCGATAGGAGGTTAGGTGGGCCTCAGAGCTGGTCTGGATTGCTACAGAGGAGAGAAATATTCTCTGCCAGGAATTGAACCTTGGCTATCTAGCCTGTAGCATCTTGCTATACTGAATGAGCTATCTCATGAAACAAAATTACATTTCTTCAAATATTAGTAAGTAATCTCATTATCAATATTTATCAAAATCTATTCACTGTGACCAGTTGTCTCTGTGTA
>NW_019720335.1:0-4159 GCF_002891405.2 Cryptotermes secundus
GCAAAGCTAGCAAGCTAGCAACGCAAAGATAGCAAGCTATCATTGTAAATCTGGCAAGCTAGAACGCAAAGCTAGCAAGGTAGCTACGCAAAATTATCACGATAGAAAAGCAAAGCTAGCAAGCTAGCAACGCAAGCTAGGATATTTGAAACGCAAACTAGCAAGCTAGCAACGCAAATCTAGCAAGCTAGCAACGCAAATCAAGCAAGCTAGCAACGCAAAATTAGCAAGCTAGAAAGCAATGCTGGCAAGCTAGCAACGCAAAGGTGGCAAGCTAGCAAAGCATAGCTGGCAAGCTATCAACGCAGAACCAGCAAGCTAGCAAAAAAGCTAGCAAGCTACCAAGCTAGCAAAGGAAAGCTTGCAAGATTGCAACATAATGTTTTCAAGCAAGCAATGCGCTCTTGCAAGCTAGCAATGCAAAGCTGGCAAGCTTGAAATTCAAAGCTGGCAAGCTAGCAATGCAAATCTGGAAAGCTAATAAAACCTCACCTGGCAAGCTAGCAACGCAAAGCTGGCAAGCTAGCTACGCAATGCTGGCAAGCTAGCAAAGCAAACCTGGCAAGCTTGCAACGCAATGCTAGCAAGATAGCAACGCAAATCTAGGATGCTAGCAACGCAAAACAAGCAAGATATCAAAGCAAAGTTAACAAGCTAGAAACGCATAACAAGCAAGCTATCAAGCTAGCAAAGGAAAGCTAGCAAGATAGCAACATAATGTTTTCAAACTAGCAATGCGCTCTGGCAAGCTAGCAATGCAAAGCTGGCAAGCTAGAAACGCAAAGCAGGCAAGCTTGCAACACAAAGCTGGCAAGATAGCAACGCAAAGCTGGCAAGCTATCAACGCAATGCTAGCAAGATAGCAAGGCATATCTAGCAAGATAGCAAGCTAAGAACGGAAAGCAAGAAAGGTAGCAAAGCAATGCTACCAAGCTAGCAACGCAAAGCTAGCAAGCTAGCAACGCAAATCTTGCAAGCTAATAAGCTTACAACGCAAAACTCGCAAGCTAGAAACTTAAAGCTAGCAAAATTGCAACGCATATCTAGCAAGCTTAATAACTAGAAAGGTATATCTACCAAGCTAGCAAGGCAAAGCTAGCAAGATAGAAACGCAAAGCTAGCAAAATAGCAACGCAAATCTAGCAAGATTGCAGGCAAGATATGTAAAGCAAGCAAGCAAGCAATGCAAAGCTATCAAGATAGCAACGCAAAGTTTGCAATCTAACAACGCAAAGCTAGGAATCTAGCATCGTAAAGCTAGCAAGCTAGTAACGTTCAGCTGGGAAGCTAGCAAAGAAAAGCTGGCAAGCTAGCAACGCAAAGCCAGCAAGGTAGCTAGCTAGCAACAGAAATCTATCAACGAACTGCTAGCATGTTAGCAACGCAAAACTAGCAAAGCTAGCAACGCAAACTAGGAAGGTAGCATCGCAAAGCTAGGAAGATAGCAACGCAAATCTAGCAAAATAGCAACACAAACAGAGCAAGCTATCATTGCATAGCTAGCAAGATAGAACGCAAAGCTAGCAAGGTAGCAACCCAAAGCTACCAAGATTGCAAAGCAAAACTAGAAAGCTAGTAACGCAAAGCTACGAAGTTAGCAACTCAAAGCTAGCAAGCTAATAACGCAAAGCTAGCAAGTTAGGAAGCCAAATCTAGCAAGCTAGAAACGCAAAATTAGCAAGCTAGCAACTCAAAGCTATTAAGCTAACAACGCAAAGCTACCAAGCAAGAAACGTAAAGCAAGCAAGCAAGAAAGCAAGCAAGCAAAGTAAACAAATCTAGCATGATAGCAACGCATTGAAAACAAGCTAGGAAAGCAAACATATCAAGCTAGCAACGGATATCTAGCAAGCTAGCAACGCAAAGATAATAAGCTAGCAACGGAATGCTAGTAAGCTATAAACGCAAAGCTAGTAAGTTACCAAAGCAAAGTTAGCAAGCTAGCAGCTCAAAACTATCAAGATATGAAATCAAAGCTTGCAAGCTAGCAACGCAAATTTAGCAAGATAAAACGCAATGCAGGCAAGCTAGCAAACAAATCTGAAAAGCTAGCCAAGCACACTTGGCAAGCTAGAAACGCAAAGCTGTCAAGCTAGCAAACGCAATGCTGGCAAGCTAGCAAAGAAAAGCTAGCAAGCTAATAACGCCAACCTAGCAAGTTAGCAACGCAAATCCAGCAAGCTAACAAACCAATGCTTGCAAGTAAAAACGCAAAGCAAACAAGCAACCAACGCAAATCTAGCAAGCTATCAAAGCAAAGCTAGCAAGGTAGCAACGCAAAGCTAGCAAGGTAGCAATTCAAAGCTGGCATGCTAGCCACGCTAATCTAGCAAGCTAGCAAAGCATAGATGGCAAGCTAGCAAAGCAAAACTGGCGAGCTAGCAACGCAAAGCTAGCAAACAAGCAACGCAAAGTTAGGAAGTTAGCAACGCAAGCTAGCAAGAAAATAACACAAAGCTAGCAAGTTAACAAACAAAAACTAGCAAGCAAGAAACGCAAAGTTAGCAATCTAGTAAATCAAAGCTGGCAAGTTTGCAACGCAAGGCGGCAAGATAGCAACGCAAAGCTAGCATGATAGCAACGCATATATATCAAGCAAGCAAGCTAAAAATGGAAAGCTAGCAAGCTAGCAACGCAAAGCTAGCAAGCTAGCAACACAATGCTGGTAAGCTAACAAAGCAAAGTTTGCAAGCTAGCGACACATAGCTAGCGAGCTAGCAAGCTAACAACAGAAAGTTATCAAGCTAGCAAAGCAAAGCTAGCAAGCTAGCAACGCAAAGCTAGCAAGCTAAAACGCAAATCTAACAAGCTAGCAAGCTAGCAACTCAAAGATAGCAAGCTAGAAACGCAAAACTAGCGAGCTAGAGACGCAAATCTTCCAAGGTAGAAACGCAAAGCAGGCAAGATAGCAACGTAAAACTAGCAAGCTAGTAACGCAAAATTAGCTAGCTAACATTGTAACCTAGCAAGCTAGAACGCAAGGCTAGCAATGTAGAAACCAAAGCTACCAAGATATCAACGCAACCTTAGCAAACTGCAACGCAAAACTAGCAAGCTAGCAAGTTTGCAACGCAAAGATAGCAAGCTGGCAACGCAAAGCTAGAAAGATAGGAACGCAAATCCAGCAAACTAGCAAGCTAGCAACGCAAAGGTAGCAAGCTAGAAACACAAAGCTAGCAAGATAGCGACGCAAATCTAGCAAGTAAAAGCTAGAAAATCAAAGCTATCAGGCTATCAACGCTAAGTTAGGAATTTAACAAAGCAAAGCTAGCAAGCTTGCAACGGAAAGCTAACAAGTTAGCAAACCAAAGGTAACAAGCTAGAGACGCAAAGTTAGCAAGTTAGCAACTCAAAGCTCGTAAAATTGCAACGCAAATCTAGCAAGCAAGAAACGCAAAACAAGCAAGTAAGGAACCAAGCAAGCAAAGCATAGCTAGCAAAATAGAAACGGAATGAAAACAAGTTAGCAACTCAAAGAAATCAAGCCAGCAAAGGAAATCTAGCAAGCTAGCAACGCGAAACTAGCAATCAAAAAACGGAATGGTAGTAAGCTATCAACGCAAAGCAACAAGCTAGAAACGATAAGCTAGCAAGCTAGCAAAGCAAAACAAGCAAGCTATTAACTCAAAGCTAAGAAACTAGCAACGCAAACTTAGCAAGCTAGAACGCAAAGATAGCAAGCTAGCAAGGCAAATCTGGAAAGATAGGAAAGCACACCTTAAAAGCTAGCAACGCACAACTGGCAAGCTAGCAAAGCAAACCTGGCAAGCTAGCGAAGCAAAGCTAGCAAGCTAGCAACGCAAACCTAGCTTACTAGCAAAGCAAATCTAGGAAGCTAGCAACGCGAGGCTAGCAAGATAGGAACGCAATGCTAGCAAGCTAGCAACGCAAAGAGAGCAAGCTAGCTTTGCAAAGCTAGCAAGCAAGATACGCAAAGCAAGCAAGCAAAATACCCAAAGCAAGCAAGCAAGCAACGCAAACTATCAAGATAATATCGCAAAGCTAGCAAGATAGCAACGCAAAAATAGCAAGCTAGCATTGCATAGCTAGCAAGCTAGCAACGTAAAGCTAGCAAGCAAGATACGCAAAGCAAGAAAGCAAGAAAGCATGTTAAAAACGCAAAGCTGTCAAAATAGCAACGCAAAGCTAGCAAGATAAC
>NW_019720336.1:0-740 GCF_002891405.2 Cryptotermes secundus
ATCAACGCCAAGCTAGCACGGTAGCAACATAAAGCTAGGAAGCTATCAAAGAAAATAGAAAATAAGCAACATAAACCTAGTAAGCTAGCCCCTCAAATCTAGCAAGCTAGCAACGCAAAGCTGGCATGCTAGAAACGCAAACCTAGCATGCTAGCAACGCAAAGCTGGCAAGTTACCAGTGCAAAGCTAGCAAGCTAGCAACGCAACGCTAGCAATTTGCAACGTAAAGCTAGCAAGCTAACAAGCTAACAACTGAAAGCTTGCAAACTAGGAACGCAACGCTGGCAAGCTAGCAACGCATAGCTGGAAAGCTAACAACGCAAAGATGGCAATCACAAATGCAAAGCTGGCAAACTAGCAACGGAAAGCTAGCTAGCTAGCAACGCATATCTGACAAGCTAGCAAGCTAGCAACGGAAAGCTAGCAAGTTAGAAACTCAAAGCTCTCAAGCTAGCAACGCAAAGCTAGCAATGTAGATACGCAAAGCTAACACGCTAGCCACGCATATCTAGTAAGCAAGGAACGCAAATCTTGCAAGCTAGCAACGCAAATTTAGCAACCTAGCAACGCTAAGCTGGCAAACTAGCAACGCATATCTAGCAAACTAGCTAGCCAGCAACGCAAAGCTGGAAGCTAGAAACGCAAACTGGCATGCTAGCAACGAAAACCTGGAAAGCTATCAACGCAAAAGTCGGAAGCTAGCAACGCAAAGCTGGCTAGCTAGCGACGCATATCTAGCA
>NW_019720337.1:0-473 GCF_002891405.2 Cryptotermes secundus
CATTTAATTTTATATCTTTGGAAACCTCTTTACTTTCAGTCTTAACTTGTTGGTGCTCTTTGAACTTCATTAAATTCTTCCGAGCAATATGATGACTTTCTTGCAGCCTATGCCGTATTACCTTTACAAATCATCATAGTTATACAGCGGCTGAATCTTTTGTTCTAGTTCCCCAGGTAAGTTGCATTTTCTCCCAAACAATAATTCATAGGGACTATACTGAGTTATAGAATGTGGCGTTGTATTGAACATAAAGCACTCGAAATGCAGCCATTGATTCCAATTAGAAGGTTTGCTATCAACGTAACTCCTCAAATACGTTATCAGAGATCTATGCGACCTCTCTAGTGCACCGTTACTCTCTGGATGGTAAGCCACAGTATTTAACTTCTCGATTCGAAATAACTTACAAATTTCTTTAAACGCTCCTGACATAAAATTACTACCTTGATCTGTCAGAAAAATGCCTGGCA
>NW_019720337.1:642-888 GCF_002891405.2 Cryptotermes secundus
TCCAAGTTTCTGCCTGGGTATCAGTAATTTGTAACTGACATCTATTTTCTTTACCATGTTTCATTTTCTGGCAAACTTCACAAGTTTTAATATAATTAGCGACGTCCTCTGCCATGTTTGACCATGATGTATACAATTTAATTCGATCTACAGTCCGACTAATACCTTGATGTCCTCCTAGTGGGTCCGAATGCACTTCTCTTATTATTCTGGCCTTTCTATCCGGTGTTAACTCTCCTGCTTCTA
>NW_019720338.1:0-513 GCF_002891405.2 Cryptotermes secundus
TGCTATCTGCAGTATCACAAATACTAGACTGCAAATGCCAGAATAGTACTAACTGGTTGCTGGCTAACTCGTTACTCCCCGCTGGCTAGATTGAGAACTCGTTCGCTTGCTCGGAACTCGTAACTAACTCTGAATAGTCTTCGCTGCTCCTTATTTAGCTTCGTACCGGACAACACAGAAAACAGCCACGTCATAGGCACCACTGTTGTCTGTCTCCGTCGTGCTAGCAACGCTGTGTACCGCTGCTATTGCCGTCGTCTCTCGCAACCACTGTTTACCCGCTTTGCCTAGCAACAGCTGTTTACTCACGTTGCATAGCGACTAGTGCTGGGACTCGGCTCACTTCGGCTCCGCTCGGCACGTCACGGCTGGCGGGGAGGGAGGGGCGTCACCCATAGCGCAATACGTCACAATAGATACGGGAGTAAGAGCGTATTAATTATTAGATCCTATGCAGCGATATATGTATTTTGCATAAACCTCTTTCCTTCGAAGGCAGTATTCACCTTAGGA
>NW_019720339.1:0-509 GCF_002891405.2 Cryptotermes secundus
CACTACGCGCTTTGGGTAGGATTCTAGAAAAAACACGGTTGAGAGGGAGAGAGAGGGAGAGAGACTCTCCGAAAGATAAACACGGTTCTGCTGGTAGCTGATACGGTTACTGGTTGTCCCTCCTTTGTATGGAACTTTCTAATGCACGAGAACGAATTCTGAAGGCACAAAAACTGTCTCCCAAATGTCTCATAATGACTGCAGTGACTACTTCGGCGATGTTACAGAACTCTGTAATTCTCCAGCCCTGTATTGGAGAACACGTATCGCACTGCAGCGCTCTGTACAGCGAGCACACTATGTTCTGTTTATGTAATTAAAATACAGACTCTCCTCTCATCCGCTCTGGACGCTAGTTCTGTTGTATGAAAACTTGTATCGATACACAAAACGTGCATTAAGTTCATGCGTCTCTCCTGCGTACAGAAATAATTTTCAAAAGATAGGCCACAAGCCGGAAGGTTGCGGGTTCAAATCCCAATGAGGTCATTGGATTTTTTCAATTGACC
>NW_019720340.1:0-1034 GCF_002891405.2 Cryptotermes secundus
GCTTTCTCGCTTGCTGGTTTTGCGTTCCTAGCTTGCTATCTTAGCATTCCTAGCTTTTAGCTTGGCGATGCTCGCTTGCTATCTTCCCGTTGCTAGCTTGCTATATATGCGTTGCTACCTTGCCATCTTTGCCTTGCTAGCTTGCCACATATTCTTTGCTAGATTGCCAGCTTTGCGTTGCTAGCTTGCCAGCTTTGCGTAACTAACTTGCTTCCTTTGCGTTGCTAGTTTGCTAGCTTAGCGTTCTTAGCTTCTTAGCTTTGCATTGTTAGCTTGCTAGATTTGCGTGTCTAGCTTGCTAGCTTTGGGTTGCTAGCTTGCTAGCTCTTCGTTGCTATCTTGATAGCTATCCGTTGCTTGCTTGCTTTGGATTTCTTGTTTGCTAGCTTTGCGTTGCTAGCTTGTAGCTGTTTGTTGCTACCTTGTTAGCTTGGCGTTGATAGCTTGCTAGCTTTGAATTGCTAGCTTACAAGATTGCTAGATTTGAGTTGCTAACATGCTAGTTTGCGTTGCTAGCTTGTAGCTGTTTGTTGCTACCTTGTTAGCTTGGCGTTGATAGCTTGCTAGCTTTGAATTGCTAGCTTACAAGATTGCTAGATTTGAGTTGCTAACATGCTAGTTTGCGTTGCTAGCTTGTAGCTGTTTGTTGCTACCTTGTTAGCTTGGCGTTGATAGCTTGCTAGCTTTGAATTGCTAGCTTACAAGATTGCTAGATTTGAGTTGCTAACATGCTAGTTTGCGTTGCTAGCTTGTAGCTGTTTGTTGCTACCTTGTTAGCTTGGCGTTGATAGCTTGCTAGCTTTGAATTGCTAGCTTACAAGATTGCTAGATTTGAGTTGCTAACATGCTAGTTTGCGTTGCTAGCTTGTAGCTGTTTGTTGCTACCTTGTTAGCTTGGCGTTGATAGCTTGCTAGCTTTGAATTGCTAGCTTACAAGATTGCTAGATTTGAGTTGCTAACATGCTAGTTTGCGTTGCTAGCTGGCTAAACTTGCGTTGCTAGCTTGCAAAATTTGCGTTCTAGCATGCTAGCTT
>NW_019720341.1:0-716 GCF_002891405.2 Cryptotermes secundus
GCTTTGCGTTGCTAGCTTGCTAGATTTGCGTTGCAAGCTTGGTAGTTTTGCGATGCATGCTTGGTAGCTTTGCGTTGCTAGCTAGCTAGATTTGCGTTGCTAGCTTGCTAGGTATGCGTCGCTAGCTTGCCAGCTTTGCCTTGCAAGGTTGCACCTTTGCATTGCTAGCTTTCCAGCTTTGCGTCGTTAGGTTGACAGTTTTGCGTTGCTAGCTAGCTAGCTTTGCGTTTCAAGCATGCAATTTTGCGCTGTAAAATGCCAGCTTTGCGTTGCTAGCTTGCTAGATTTAGTGGATAGCTTGCTAATTTTGCGATCCTACCATGCTAGCTTTCCGTTGCTAGCTTGCTAGCTTTTCTTTGCTAGCTTGCTAGATTTGCTTATCTAGCTTGATAGCCTTGCGTAGCTAGCTTGCTAGGTTCTCGTTACCAGCTTGATAGGATTGCTTTGCTACCTTGTTAGCTTGTTGTTGCTAGCTTGCTAACATTGCGTTGCTAGGTAGCTACCGTTTCTTTGCTAGCCTGCTAGATTGCTAGATATGCTTTGCTAGCTTAATAGCTTTGCGTTGCTCTCTTGCTAGCATTGCGTTGCTAGCTTGCTATCTTTGCGATTCTACCTTGCTAACTTTGCCTTGAAAGCTTGCTAGCTTTGCGTTGCTAGCTTGCAAGTTTTGCGTTGCTAGCTTGCCAGCTTTGCGTTGCTAGCTTGCTAGATTTGCT
>NW_019720342.1:0-7167 GCF_002891405.2 Cryptotermes secundus
CAGTAGCGAACGAGAAATTTCCATGTATTACAAAGTTTTATTTGAATATTCAGACTCAAATGGGCGGGAAGTACTTAAACAGATTTACATAAAAGTTTCCTTGTAAGTAAAATGTTTTTAAATACTACCAAACACAAATTTAGGAGCCGGGATAGCTCAGTCGGTATAGAGACTGGTGGCTGGACGACCGAAGGGGTCGGAGTTCGAGTCCTGATAAGGTCAAGAATGTTCTCTTCTCCGCATTGTTTAGACCGACTCTGGGACCCACCCAGCCTCGTATCCAATGGGTACTGGGGGCCCTTTCCTCGGGGGTGAAGTGGCAGGGACTTGAAGCTGACCACAGATCTCCAACTAGTGCCGAGGTAAGTACCACCCGATACTTCTGGCTTTCCTTACGTCACAGACTAAGGTCGACTTTCATACCACTTCGGGACATGCAGTTTCCATGCCTCTGATTTGAACAGCAGGAAACAGAACTTGCGGTCCTGCAGTGCAACAGACCGATAGCGGCTTCATTCGTTTGAAAAGGGAGCTCTGCACAAACAATAAGTGAAATCTCAAATAACACGTGCACGCGCTGTCGGCTTTTGCAACTGAACTCCGCTTTGTGTTTCTGACCTGTTGACTGCGGGCTCTCCTGGGGAACCAGTTACCCGAAACTGGGAACTGTCTGGATCTGAAGCCTCCAGTTCACAAAAACTGAAAACATTTCATTTTAAGACGCCGAACTCGTCGCTCAAAGTTGTAAACCGTTATTACGTTTTCTATACTGTCACCATGTTGTGCAGGGTAGACTTGTCGCTAAGCGGTGTATCTGTAAACAGCGGCCGTTTCTAGGCAACGGCTCGGGAAACACTTTTCCGCTGCTAGGCAGCAGATTCTTAGTAACGCAACAGTTGGACTACAACAATTGAAGAGCTGAGTTTTCTAAGTGGTTCGTGCCGAGAAGTTATAAAAAAGGGAAAAAGCTAGAGCTTAGTAATTCCTGTACGGGCGTCTGTAGAGAGAGGACTTGAGCCGAAGGCAGACGAATAGCAATTGTTCTGAGTCGTTACAAGGAAACGTCTAATAACATACTGAGAATGCAGTCACAAAACGTGTTTTGCAACTTGGGCGACATGTTTCAGCACATGCGTGTCGAGGACTGCTCCACAAATGCTTGAAATATATTTTGTGATATGACGCCTGAATGCCGGAATAGTCCATTACTAGATAACACCTCGCCATGAAGTTAAAACGTTCCCCTTGCAACGAAAGACGAGGAATAGTCCATTGCTAGACAACCTTTCGCTAAGCACGTTCCAGCGGCAACGAATAGACGGAGTAACGTACGAACTGTTCGAGATGGTGAGCTATATGCGGTTCGCCTCGAACTTACAAACGGAAAGTTCAGTTCAGAAGACGAACTGATTGGCGGTAAACCGCCAGTCGTAAAGTGGAGTGAGTTGGTTGCTGAGTAAGTGAGTCAGATGTTATGAGCTGTTACTGTGAAATGAGGCCGGGAATATTTCAGGAAACCAGAGGAACGGTAATGCCCTTTGTTAGAAGCCGCTACCAAGCAAAGGCTACTGAAGAGTGTAACATACTGTGAAGACTCCGCATGTGCTGTAGTGAATTTCAGAGTGTGAGAATTAGTGATAGTGCTATAGTTACTTGTAGTTACGTTCTAAACCCCGTCTATAGTGACACTCCATAAAATCGTGACAGTATGTTTAATCAGAACGGGTAGAGGGAAGCCTGTTAGTATTCATGGCCACTAGGCGCCTCGTGTGATGTGGGGGTAATGAGTGCCGAGTGGATGCTGTTCGCCGTGAGGTTTCCTTACAGCTCAGTTACGAGCAATCCCGCCGTATGCCTGCTGGATTGCCCCACAGGGGTCTTATGAAGTGGATAACAACATATTGTGAATTCCTGTGGATAGGTACGCTAATCACTGCGACAGTCCAACACGCATAGAACATGAGAACCTCACTGCAAATGTACTTGCTTACAGTTCCAGTGATTGCAGATAATAATGTTTGCTTCTCCTGTTTCATTAAATGTATATAATATTATGACATATTCGGTGTTTGCGTGACTAATAATAAGGGATTCTGGATTTGATGATTGGGTTTACTGACACGTCTTTACAATTACAGTCAACTGTAAGAGCTCACACATTGAACTTCTCCTGACTTCTCTTTCGGACGAATTGCGACTCCTGTCTGACGAACGCTCTATGAAGGATCCCTCTGAAGAACCTATCACTGCGTTGAATTCAAGAATGAACTTCCTTTTATAACTTCCAAGCCTCCTGACTAAGTCATCATGTCGAACAGTTAACTGTCCTCTGTTATTCTGTTTGTTGTCACGGGAATCTTGTGTTCAGCAACTCGCTACCTGGCAACGACTCGTTCGCTGTAGCGGGAACGTGATTTTCGTACCATTACTTAGTACTGAACGTCCGCTCTAGCTCCCCTATTCCGGCTTTTAGGCAGTGTTCACCGATCCGTTGCCTAGCAATGGATTATTTCGTTATATTATAGATCTTTAGATCTAGGCAGGAATTGGCGAGAATATTTTATACCATAAATTACACCAAGAGCGTCCAGTCTGAGAGTGATGCATACGGCTTCTACACTGCGTCAGTATGAATAATGCTGTTAGTATCCTAGCGCTCTCCTGAGGAGCCAGAACCCTGGACCTCTGGCTATAGGGCAGAAGGGCTACCTTATCAACCACTATGTCCAGAGAAGATAGCACGAATAACGATATATAGCAGGGCTGCATAACAGTTTTCATGCGAGAAATGATACGCAGGATTCCGTAAAACAAGGAAGTCTGTGGGAAGCGCCCTGATAACGCCAGAAGAAACTGTTAGCCCCACTTTACCGGACGAAACTTCTGGCTTGGAGATGCTGAACCTCTCATATACTTGTAAGGTAAAAAAGTAAAGCTATCCCTGCAACGGGATAACGCGGTCGGTATAGCGACTAGCTACTGACTGCACGACCGAGGGTTGCAACCGCTCTTACGCCCTTTAGTTTCTGATGTTGTTTGGGTTCCGGTGGCAATGAAAGTCTTCCTCAGGATCGTTTACGGGTCTTGGATTATGAGACAAAGGGTAATGATAATGCGACTGCACACATTACAATTGCTTACTGGTTTAATATATTATTTGCAGAACACGTCTATCCGTCGGAATGACCAAATTAGAAGTCCCCCCTTGAAGCTCGGACTATATCCTTGAGTTTGGGGACATTAATTCTCCCACCCTCGCAGATATATTCCATAATCGCTTCTCATTCGATCATTCAAACGGAAGGCGGGTGTTACAACTTTGAATCCTCCAATACCCTCTTACAGTTATATCTTCGAAGCCGCTGGTCCAGCGATATTCCCAACGATTCCTGAGACCTCGCTGGACTGCAGCTGCGAAGTGTAATATTTCATACGATGAGCGGCATCCTTTGCTGATAATATATGTATTTATATTGGCTTCACGTAACAACTGACACTGTGGCACCACTATTCCGTGCCGCAGGGATATAGGTGTCAGTTGTTTATACGCCGCTTACACCAAGTCTTACTCTTAATATTCCAATTTAATCACTAGCTTAAATTGGACGACTTCAGGGTTCGGAGTTCGAGTCCCAGTGGGCTCAAGAATTATCACTTCTACATATTGTCCAGACAGGCTCTGTGGTCCACCCAACCTCCTATCATCCAATGGGTACTGGGGGCTCTTTCCCCTGGAGGGATAGAGCGGCTAGGGCGTGAAGCTGACCACTCACATCCAGCTAGTGCGGAGGTTAAGAAAATGTGGATTTATACATCCACTTCTCCATACGCCTTCATGGTTTAGTGCTTAATTAGTTAAGCACAGGGACAACTTGACCTTTTTTATCCCTGTAGCAGGCCGTGAAGGCCCATAGGGTTGTGAGGCGTCGAGGCTCCCACATTTTTGTTCGAGAGTTAAATCACAGAGGCTACCATACACAGAAATAATGTAAGGTATTACATTTGAGTTACGTTTTGGAAAGGTTTAAAAAAAAAGTGCTTTATTGGGAAACTTGAAATGTGTGCGGTACAGTACTGTCAGGCGGCACCATGCATCACCTCGCAGGGTCACTGCCTGAGTACCACCAGCTAACATCTCATTATCCTCGCAGTATAGCTAAGCAGCAGTCTGAAGGGGCCATGGTTCACTCTGGTCAGTCCATAGCACACAGTAAGATACAATATAAAGCTATCCTGTAACAAGTCATGGAAGTCCACAGGATTGTGAGCCGTGGAGGCTCCCACATTTTCTTGAGAATAGACTCGCAGATGGCGGTGACGTGAGTCTTACTCCCCAGCCGCCCTTTAGCCCCACGAAGATTCCTGGCACTCGATTCGGTTAGTGGCTGAGTTGACCCCAGGGCCGTAGTGCGACCAGAAGTATCGGATAAATTGAGAAACTAATTTCCACATTGGGAATGGCACCCGTGACCTTCCTGCTTGTAGCATACTCCTTCACTCAACTACGCTACAGCCTAACCCCTGCAGCACACAATTCAAGCGTTATATTTCTTTCAGTTGGAGAGCGCACTGAAATATCAATAGAGAATTAACGCAATGCTTCGGCTACAATATTTACCTCTACAGCCAGGAAGTGAGTTACAGTGTTCTTCAACGCCATATTTCACCCTCCCCTCTGTGTTTTTTCGTCAGTTAGGAACGAGTTCTGCAGAAATGTCATTTCCTCAGTTTTCGGATTATATCAGACCAGATGTTCAGCGAAACCGAGAGAAACTGTCAGGAAACTTTTGCCCAAAGCGAGTGGGGTAACATTTTGTTTATGATGAAATCGGTGCTCCAGGGAACACGCACTGTTATTTCCTTACTTGGCAGACATGTTTTCCCTCAGAATTTATAACCGACGATGAAATTTCTTGCCATTCTTAGAGAGGGTGACTGCTGCTCGATAGGGGCCAGACACCTGCTCAGAATCCTTCCAAATGTCTGTCTGCCGTCTCATCGCAGTCAACTTGTTGCAGCCCGCATTGCCCCTGGAACTGGGATTCCTCCCTGGACATTCTATATAGAGTACAATTTGGAACACGTCTGAAAGATTTTCCATTGCACAGCAGCAACAACCACGCTAAGATTGACCTGGAAGTGTTCGAATACGAGGGCAAAATCGAAATATGGCGGCGTTATGAAATAGTAATGCACATGATAAATTCAGTTTTATATAAAACTATTCCGTACATGTTGCCGCAGAATGCAATTCCGTAAACAAGTTTCCAGCGCGCTTTGTTGCTCTCAAACTCTCTGAATACTCGATTACAAGGAAATGCGTGGCAGGAAGCTAGCAACATTAGTTCTGCTCCTCTTGTCACGTTAACGCTGCTTCTTAGGGCCACTTATCAACTTACCCACGTGCTCAAGCCGCAGGGCAGACGAACCCCTCTTGAGTAATTGTAACCTCCCCCATCTCACCCTTTTCGCTTCTTTGTACGGTCTAGGGACCGCGCTGCTCCTTGCTCAGGCAACCGAGGCGGTATATCGCGTTTTTAATCTTCCTGACAGCAAGAATTTCATTTGAGACGAGTTTCATTTCAAATGAAAAGCGCACATTTCTCTGCTGTGCAAAGTAGAGGAATCCACATTTTCACCAACTCATCCTTTACACAAATATTTTCTCTTCTCATGGAACGAAGCTCCTGACCTTGGTTGCCTCTTAAGTCAACTCCACAGGTCGGCTTCCCACTGCGGAGGCTCTGATTCGAGCCCAGGTCAAGTCATGTGGGATTTGTGGTGGACAAAGTGGCGCTGTAGCAAGTTTTCTCCAAGTATTTCTATTTCCCCTGCCAATCCCCATTCCACCGACTGCTCCACACTCACCGTCTGTCATCCTGGGCTGGTAAAGTAGGCCAAACTGTGGCCAAGTGGACTCAGTCTCAGCCCACACCAAGAAACTAAAGAAACGTAAACCGCACACAGTTTATAGAGGGTGTAACTGAACGGTGCTGAGAAACTTTGGGAACGAGTTCCACGTGCCAGGACAGAAACAAATGTCCCTATAGCATGTGTCCGGAACTCGGGGCGTGTGTCCCTCAGCATACCGAGGGACAACTGTTTCGTCAAACTTCCCGCATGTTTCCTTACGGAGGCCCTGCGTCTTCCATCCGATATTTGTTGGTCTCCTCGATCTGCTTCTTCTCTTCACGTATGTACATCCTGGCTTCCACTTCTTCCAGACTAGACTCAGTCCTGGCTTGCTGGGCATCCATGGGGGACACAAAAGTACCTCGAAGGATCTCAGTCTTCTCATTACTGGAGTCCAACCTCATTCCCATCTCTTCTCTGTTGTTCTGTATCATGACTTCCACTCTTGCCTTGGGAATTTCTTCTTTCATTCGCTTCAGATAAGCTTCCGCCTTGGCGCGGTTCCCGTCCAGGCGTTCCATCGTTTAGCATGACGCTATAGCTTCTTACTGCGGCCTCAAATCCATCCCACTTCTGATACCAGTTGTCACATGTATGCGTGACTATAGACGGGGTTTCAACTGGTGAATGAATTTATGGCCACTTTAACACACGACTCGTGACTACAAGTAATTTTAATGCTATTGCTGATCTCCACTCTTTACAAATTACTAGAGCACCCGCTAATTATTTTCCGTCTCCTCTGTCTTCACCAGTCGTTCCCTGGTAACGACTTCTAACAGCGGAGTTTCTTCAGCTTCTGCGCTCACTTCGTTGCTCGCTAGCTCTCATCTACACCGACTAAGTTTTCTCTTCACAGACTTCCTTACTAAACTTGTCTCGGTTATAACATCTCGGCACGGACCGCGTAGGAAACACCGCTTCCAACAGTTCCTCCATTTTTGCGCGTGAATTCGTTGCCGTGGGAACCTGTTTGTTTCGTGTTCGCTTCCTAGTAACGGGTATATACGGTACGGTGTGTACTTCTTTTTCTCATTTTTCATATTTCCATGAGGATTATCCGACATCCGGAGTTAATGTAACCTGGTTAGCGAGGGTTTACTGTATTCGCCTTCTAGACATCGGGAGATGATATCAGCCATAGCGAACGCCCCTTCCCCGCCCCCACACAGAATTATTTTCATTTGCCATAAAATTGTTTGTTTCTCTAGTAAAATATTTTATGTGTACGCACATGTGAATGCCAGCAAATCC
>NW_019720343.1:0-906 GCF_002891405.2 Cryptotermes secundus
TTTTTTTTTTCAAAATTCAGGTTTGTTTTGGTCCCTTTTTTTACTGGCCATCGATGGTGAGGGATCCCCAAACTACACGTCAATTTTGGTGCGTCGTGAGTAGTTTGTATTTGGATTGTATTGTATTATATTGATTTATTTTGTTGTATTAAATATTTGTTAGTTATCTGGAGATTTTCTGGCTATCATTGCTAAAGATTGCAGCTTGGACACCCCGTTCTACCTCAGGGAGGGAGGCATTGAGAGACAATGTATGAACCAGGAACGAAAGCAGCGTCATCCCCTCCCTAAAGAAGGTCAAAGAGGGGAGGGGCTGCTCAACTGGTAGTACAGCATGGTTAATTTTGAGGGGGAGGGGGGATTCTGGGGGAGAAGAGCCAGCCTTCTTTGTACACAGCTAGGTTGTGCGCTACATTTTGGAACAGGGTGTAGTTCCCTGTGCCCGTAGGCATTTCCTCAGTATGTACATGTATTAACGTATGTTGCTGTATGTAGTGAGTAGAGTTGTAGAGTTCAACCTGGTGGTGTATGAAGTTCTGGAACAGGCTGTCTCTGGTTCTGTCTTTGAAGTACTGGTACTATACTTGTTCTGTTGTGTTCCATGCTTGTGACCATGCCACTTACCTGGCTTCACAATATGTCCAGTCAGCAGTTGGAGTTGGCCAGTCAATTGGGCCTGAAACCTGACAGAGCATTGGACGACTTGAGGAAGTGTGTGAAGGAGAAATGGACCGCCATCGAGCCCTTCCTGCCTACTCCAAGCACGGCAGCTAAGTCCACCTTAGTAACTAAGACTGAGTCCCAGATCACTGAATCATGGGTCAGGACAATTCATATGCAATTAAGATGAAGATTAAATTAGTAGCGGATGCTATGAAATATGTCCCCTTCTTGGCGGACACCAAC
>NW_019720344.1:0-892 GCF_002891405.2 Cryptotermes secundus
TCTCCATGCTGTCTGTGTATCCCCGTCCCCACCATCTTCTGAATGACCGAACCATTGTTTATGAAACCTGGTGTGTATATCAAGGCATGTGATCTCATTTCAGCGGCGTACTTCATAAAGCCCTCCCACCAGTCTGTGTGTCTATATGCGTGTCCCTCCTATCGGGGCTAGTTTATTTTTATTTAATTTATTTGTGATTTGTTAAACGAAGCCACTAGTGACTCAGAATATTCAGGGTGAAATGATCAAATTATATCGATTCGTGATTTGAAAAAGATTACAGGTGCGAATCCGGCATTTTCATGGAGGGACTGAGGAAATCCTTGAAAAATTTAATTCAAGATAGGCAATGTTCCAGCCCCAATTCGAACCGAGAACCCCCAGAATACAAATCAGAAGCGTTACCGACTGAGCCACCTTGATCGGTCCTCACTTCATCAACTAGACCATTACTAATAAAGGAAAGATTTATCTAATAAAGTTTCGTACTATATATGAGAGCATAAAGCTATTAAAATATTGTGACATGTTGACCCCTACCTCCCCAGCTGCACGTAGCGGTAACGTAACGCTCGCGTAATAGGCGAGTAATCACCCCGCATCCTGGCAGCTATGCGCGGTGACGTCACGAGCGGAGCCGAAGAGAACCGAGCGGAGCCGAAGATAGCCGAGCCCCCGCAACCTGGTAACTACGCAAGGCGAGCCAACAGCGGTGGCGTAACAGGATAACGTGGTGCTCATTACGCAACAAGCAAGCACTGCAGCTATATAAGTGAGCTGCACAGTGGCTTCGAGTCAGTTCTAATGTGGCTACCAGAGAGTTCTACAGTAGCAGTCGGCAACTTCGGTTGTACTGAAGACATTTCCGAGTTGTACGGTGACAGCCGCCGAG
>NW_019720345.1:0-1340 GCF_002891405.2 Cryptotermes secundus
TTATCATGACTGAGGTTTGCGTGGTTTTGCCCAGTCTTTCCTGGCAAATGCTGGCCTAGTACCTCGATTAGGCCATGTGCTCTTCTTTCCAAATGCTTTTATCTATCATTTGACTATATAAAATAGCTAATGACAGCATTGCAACAATCACATTCTCAGAAGAGCTCAATGCATATGTTACTTCATTTTACTTACTTACTTACTCATGGAGCTGAGCCCTTCTGGAGGAGCCGCCAATTCTGCAGCTACTCAAGAATTTCCCAGCATTTTATGGAACCCGAAGGTTCATTACCATGTTCACAAGAGCCCTCCACTGGTCCCTATCCTCAGCCAGATCTATCTATACCAGCCCATCCCATCCTATCCTATCTCTCTAAGATCCATTCTAATATTGTCCACCCACCTATGCCTTGGTCTTCCCTGTGGCTTCTTTCCTTCTGGCTTTCCCGCTACTTCATTTTACAAAAAAGAAAAACTATGTGGTCTTAGTCTGCAAGTGAACTATACCGACTGAGCGACCGCCACTTGTCAGCGAAGTTAGTGCCAGCTTTAGCGGCTAGAGGGTGTCGTGTAGTCCGTGCAACAAATTGCCATGGCTGTTTATTTCGGTTTTCTACACCGGAGCCGCTGTTTCCTTGAAATAACTCCTCAGTTATCCTCACGAGGCTGATTGGACCCTGTTCCAGACCCATTACTTCTCAGAAAATCTGATATCGTCGGGAATCGAACCTGGGACGTCTGGATCTGTAGCCAGGAACTCTGACCATTAGACAACAGAGGTGGCCCATTTTACTTCATGCAAAAATTCTTTATACTCAATGTGAAACCCTTACATAGTATCTTCTGTTTTAAAGTAACTTGTTTTCAGGCCATTAACGGCATTTCAGTTGCAACTGGATATTACTTGAGGAGACAGATATACCAGTATTAATAGTAATAGTGTAGGTATTGTAGTAGGTAGGTAGTGTAGGTAGGGATGAACCAAATTTTAATTGATGCAAGTAAGGAGATTGGTCTAGAAGTAAACACAGAGGAAACTATATGTTGTTGTCTCATCACCAAAATACAGGGCAAAATCATGACATAAAGATAAGAAACAGCTGTTTTGAAAATGTGGCACAGTTCAAATATTTGGGAACGACTATATCAAATCAAAACCTGATTCAGGAGGAAATTAAGAGGAGATTGAACTCATGTAATGCTTTCTACCATTCAGTCCAGAACCTTTTGTCTTCTCGTCTGCTGTCCAAAAACATAAAAATTAGAATATACAAAACTATGATTTTGCCTGTATGGATGTGAAACTTGGCCTCTGACATTAAGGGAGGAACATAGACTGA
>NW_019720345.1:2954-3796 GCF_002891405.2 Cryptotermes secundus
TTCAGAATCGTGAGACCCCGCAAACTGTTGTACATGGCCATTGATGGTGTTGTAAGTTCATATTCATGCTTTCTTTTAATTGTTACGGAACGGCACTAAGAAATACGAGCAGAGTCTTCCTTGAATGGCTGAATTGCTAACACACCTGCAGCTGGTGTGTTGGCTACATTCATAATCATCATCTGCCTAGAAAATGGAGTCAGTTAAAAAAGACTGTGCTATGTGTATGATTAAATTAATAGCAGAATATACACAGAAAATGCTACTGTTGTGTTAATAATTCACTTAGCCATCTGCTTGATATGAAACAAGATTTTCTTAATGTCACCCTTATTTCTGGGTAAGTTTCTTGATCAGGTGAATAAGTACGAGTGTCATACTGAAAGTCATGAGTAACAATTTTTTGTAAAGTAACATGCTTTATTATTGACAAACCAAATACACCACCTCAATCTACAGACCTTTCTTTATTTTTCCACATAATCGCCACTTCTTTGTACACATTTCTCCCAGCGTTCTGGGAGTTTGGAAATTCCCCTTCTATAAAATTCCGTTCCAGCCATCCGAAGACACTGACGCACTGCTTTATGAATTGCCTTCCTTGTCTCAAAACATTGTCCACGCAGCTGATCCTTCACAAATCAGAAAAGATGGTAGTTGGAGGGTGCCAGATCAGGGCTATAGGAGGGGTGTGGAAGAACTTCCCACCCCATCTTTGCAATTGCTTCCAGTGTGAGGTGAGCGGCATGGGGGCGAGTGTTGTCATGCAGGATGATTATGTTTCGTCCCGGACGTTTATCGCGCAATGCACGATGGAGCTTGTGTAGCATCTGGACATAACG
>NW_019720345.1:3893-6442 GCF_002891405.2 Cryptotermes secundus
TTTTTTGATGGAGAATGCAAATGGTGCTATTCCATACTCTGCTGTTTCATTTCAGGCTCAAAATGGTGAAACCAGCTTTCGTCACCTGTCACAATACAGAACAAAAAATCATCGCCTTTGTGTTGATATCTCTGCAGCAGTTCTGAGGTGATGGCTCTTTGCTGACCTTTGTGGTCTTCGGTCAATAACTGTGGGACCCAACGAGCAATGAGCACAAACTTTCCTACAGCCCAAGCTTTCAATCATCTCCTGTACTGCACTGTGCCCTATTCAGAGTTTTTGGGCTATTGTGTCCACAGTTACACGCCTGTCATCTTGAATGATCTCATGCACTCTTTCCTTGTTGCGTTCAGTTGAGGCTGTTCGAGGACGACCGCTCCGAGGCTCATTTTCGATGCTGGTGTTCCCATCTTTAAAATGTTTCACCCATCTTTGAACACTGCTCACACCCATGCACACACTTCCATAAGCATGCTGAAGTCTCTGGTGAATTTCTGCAGCAGGGATTTCCTCTTTCACAAGAAATTCTATGACAGCATGCTGGCAAAATGACATATCTTTGTCAGCCGTTTTGTTAGTAGTGATACTGGTCATGTGATGCAAGCTGTTGATGTCACAAGACACTCAAGGTTAAGACAACAGCTGGTTCCACTTACCACCCTACTCTCTTTCCCCTGCTGTTCCCAGGTTGCATGCAAAAAAAAAGTTGCTCATGACTTTCGGTATGACCTACGTATTTACATGAGTAGACCACTGTCGCAAACATCTAGAGGATTTTCATAAGGGACTGTATTGAGGATGGTACAGAAAACGGTTACTCAATCCCAGCAACTGCTTCCATTGTTTGCAGGCTGATGTGGGATCAAGCATCACTGTGGTGCAATAAAATGTTATCTGTGTGGTCACACATAGTAAAAATGTTCCAAGATTNTATATTGATTGGATAATGCATTAACCAGTTTTTACTTTCATTTTTAACTGAATTCATGGAATATAACCCATACTTCTGTTTCTTTACATTGTTGACAAGTGCATGTTTGGCACAAATTTTCTATCATGTTTTTACTGTGATTTTATTCTTTCCTCCCACTGATGGAACCGGTTGTCGGTTGTTCATAGGTTGTTTCTACAGATCGGGGTTTGTCCAGTGATTGAGACTAGCTCTTTCTAAGGGGTCCAACTGAGTAGGTTTACCCTTCCCTATCCACCTGAAGGTGGAGACAGATCCAGTCTGAAATGTCATGGTTTTTTTGTCTCTTATATACCGATGATGGTTGAAGTCCAAAATAAGCTAAAAGAAGTACAGTATACACCATTGTCAGAATCCTTTCAAGTCTAGCAGTCTTGTAGGTTGTTACTATAACATTTATTGTTTTTTTTAGCAAATATTTTCAGTGACCACTTATGATTTTGACATGAGAGTGCTTATGTTGATAATACTAATGTTTCATGGGAACATGCTGTCTCCATCATCAGGGTTGAAGTGAGTATCCACCTACAGGAGAACATGATGTCATAGCATAGAAAATTTTCATGAGTTATGAGTGTTACTCTTGCTCATGGAGCTGAGCCCTTCTGGAGAAGCCGCCAATTCTGTAGCTACTCAAAAATTTCCCAGCATTTTATGGAACCCAAGGTTCATTACAGTGTTCACAAGAGCCCTCCATTGGTCCCTATCCTGAGCCAGTTCAATCAAATCCATACCATTCCATCCTATCTCTCTCATATCCATTTTAATATTGTCAACCCACGTATGCCTTCATCTTCCTAGTGGTCTCTTCCCTTCTGGCTTTCTCACCAATATCCTATATGCATTCGTCTTCTTACCCATTTGTGTTACATGCCCTAATCATTCTATTTATACTTGGAGAGGAGTACAAGTTATGAAGCTTCTCATTATGCAGTTTTCTCCAACCTCCTGTCACTTCATCTCTCTTCGGTCCAAATATTCTCCTCAACACCCTGTTCTCAAACAGCCTCAGTTTATGTTCCTCCCTTAATGTCAGAGACCAAGTTTCACATCCATACAGAACCACAGGCAAAATTGTAGTTTTGTATATTCTAATTTTTATGTTTTTGGACAGCAGACGAGAAGACAAAAGGTTCTGGACTGAATGGTAGCAAGCATTACACGAGTTCAATCTCCTCTTAATTTCCTCCTGAATCAGGTTTTAATTTGTTATTGTCTTTCCAAAATATCTGAAGTGTGCCACATTTTCAAGACATCTATTTCTTTATCTTTATGTCATGATTATGCCCTGTATTTTTGTGATGAGACAGCAACATATACTTAATTTTTTCTGTGTTTATTTCTAAACGAACCTCCCTAATTGCATCAGTTAAAGTTTATGTGTTTTTCTTTATGGTATCTATATTATCACCCAGTAGATTTATGTCATCGGCATAGACCAACAGCTGATGTGTCCCTATTAATTTCAGTCCCACCTGGTTTTCCTGGACCTTCCTAATGGCTTATTCTAAAGCAAACGTGAAAAGGAGTGGCGATGAATCATCTCCTTGTTTTAGACCATTCTGGATATGAAATTTAT
>NW_019720345.1:6837-13425 GCF_002891405.2 Cryptotermes secundus
CGGCCCTTGCACTGCGACCACAGTGATCTATTGTGCCTCTCCTGATTATCCCCTCAATAATCCTGTGCTTCAAATGAAGCGTAGGATTTTGTACATGTACATTCAATAACTGAGAGAAGTAGTACTTCCACCTATTCAAAATGTTGTGGGACTCTGCAAGCAGATCACCATTCTCATCTTTCACTAAGTTACATCTAGGTTGGTAACCCCTCTTAAAGTAATTTATTACTTTATTACTATATTAAAGTAATTTATTACTTTATACAGTTCTCTAATCATCATAACGATGATATCACACCAGCAACCTTTTAGTGTTATATATGATATCCTGTCACTAATGAACTCTACCCTCTTAACTGCTGATACGATTCTCTTATGTACTAAAAAACCTGTACCTAATTCATGATTTTCATGAGTTATGAGTGTATTATGCTTAATAGTGTAATAGAATAAAATGAATTAACTTCATGTTAACTTCCTAGGCTCCTCGAGCAAAGATGAACCAACAGCGCTCTCGGCGATTTCGAGCTTCAAAGGAAACTGTGGAAAAAATACAAGAGATCACTCGGGTTCGTTCAGAATTGGCAGCAAAGGGATGCCATCTTCCACCAGAGAAACCAAAAGAAAGTCACTTTGACAGCAACTGTATCACTCCTGTAAGTTGGTATATTTAGCCCAGACCAGAGGTCTGAAATATCTGTAGTAGTGCATGATTTGGCTTTGTTCATTGTTTATGTCACGTCTACTGCATGACTTGTTTAGTTAAACAGTTGATGTCAAAACTATACTACACCGATACCATGGGCCTCCAAGCAGTTTATTACATGTATACAAGTCTAGAATATACCATAATGTCTGTGGGAATATAACAAAATTGCAACAACTGACTTGATGAAATGGAATATACTTGTAACATGAAGAGTTTTTAACCTTATTTTATGCCATAACTTTCGTTTTTATAATAAGTTTATAGTTCATTGTATTTTTTAATGTAATAATTATCAAGTATCCAGCTTTACTATCGCAATTGCAGTTCAGTAGTGTGTGATTATGGTAATCGTGTGTTTGCCTGATGATGGCTTTAATAGCCTAAACGTGTAGCTAAGCTAATTTTAGCCTTGACCATTGTATTGTTATGTTGTGATGGACTCTAATAAAGAATTGTATAACTTTTTACTTCCTCTTTGTGCTATTATCACCAAACCTGTACCTGATAAGCTAATTGTGTCAGGGATTAGCAAGTTTAATGTTCTAATCTGGCTCCAGTTCCATCAAGATTATTCCTTGGCACAACATTCTGTCCAGTGTATTTCTTGTCTCAGAAAGAACCAGCTGAACATACTTTGTTCACCAATTCAAAAATTATTGATGGAGTTGAAACCTGAACACCAAGGCAGCGAAATCTTCTTTAATGTGATTTATATGATTTATTTTAAACATAATTATCATACAGAAAATTCCACTGTTCAAGTATATACTTCATTATTTGAATTTAGTGAGAACGTGAAACAGACTTCTGAATGATTGTACAAAAAAAGGAGACATAGAATTGATTTTGTATCAGTGAGTCACCTGCATGTACAGTGTTAGTTGTACAAGATAAACAATAACAAAGGCACTGTTCAGTAATGAAAAACCGATGGTCTCTGTACATATCCATTTGCCAATTAATAATGTTCAGTGTGTGTCCTCCCCCCCAATTATCAGGCAAACTCAATTCGGTTTGTCAAGAAAGACTCAGTGTTGTACATATTTGGTCCTAGATCTAATCCACATAATTATAATCTTTGTTATTTAGGGAACACCATTCATGGCTCGATTGTCATCCTGTTTGCACTATTACATTCATGATCGAATGAACAATGACCCAGCATGGAGAGGAATCAAAGTAATTCTTTCAGATGCAAATGTGCCAGGAGAAGGAGAACATAAGATCATGGATTACATTCGGAGGCAGAGAGGTAAATAAAACACAGGAACAAGAAAAATGGGCATGAGTATCTCGGCTGTTTGCCAACTTGAAGATTTACTTTTTTCTTTCAGAACAAATTAATGTACTAGTTTTTAACATCGTTACACATTGTGTAGTTTTTCCATAGTGCAGCAAAATGTTCTGCTCATAATTTGTTGGCTCGGATATACCTGTAGGTGTGAACTTGCAATCAATACTTGTGCTCTGCACATTGTGTAAAATAAGTCAGAATTATTTCAATTTAGCGAAAACGTCTGAAAACCCCTGACATTTTTTTAGAATGTCACGATAAGATTTGAAGTTGCGTTCCAACTCCGTTTCTTGGAAAGTTCCTTCATTTTTGTCTTTTTCATCAGCTTTCTCTTTGCTACGGGCCTGCTGGTAGTCACAATGAACTCATCAGTTGCTTCAAAAGTGGCTTCAGTTTCAATGTTAACATACAATGTTAAGGTAATCTTCTGCCATAACATTAGCAAACATAGTCTCGTTAAGTACAGGGTTATTCATAAGTCCATGAACCAATTTGAAAATTTACAATAAATAAACTAGACAAGGGATACCAAATTTTATTAAACTGAAATAGAGATAAACTCACCAGTTTTTTTAATGTAGTTCACAGATGCTTAATGTGTCCACCTTTGCTGATACGGCAGACATCTATGTGACAATTTATTTCGTCCCACACCTGTGTCAGCATATCACGGTTGACCAGAGCTACAGCAGCGGTGATACAGTTGCGAAGATCCCTGAGATTAGCAGGCAGATGAGGCACAAAGACAGTATCCTTCACAAACCCCCAAAAGAAAAAGTCACACGGGGTTAAATCTGGGGACTGGGGTGGACACTGCATCAGTGCATCATCTTATACTGTGCGTCCTATCCACCTTTATGGCAAAATTTGATTGAGATACCCTCGCGGGTCTTTGTGGTAGTGAGTCGGACAGCTTTCTTGTTGAAAGAGGTAATCATTACTGTCTTCATTCATCTGGGGCATCAGCCAGTTTTCCAACATGTCCAAGTAAATCATCCCAGTGACTGTGGGCTCTGCAAAGAAAACTGGTCCATAAACCTTTTTCTTTTCTTCCCCCACACCCAAAAATAAATTTCACAGAAGACATTTCTCTTTAGGTGAGTCTACCACGTGCTGTATGACTACATGGGAATTTTCGGTCCCCCAGATGTGCACATTGTGCCAATTCACCTTTCTAGACAGATAGAAAGTTTCTTTGTTGCTAAAGATTACCGAGTCTGTGAAACCTTCAACTTCAAATCTCTTGCATTTCAGTGCAGAAATTAAGATACACAACTTTGTCATTATTGCTGAGATGCTGATGCAGTTGAAGCCTGTAGGGTTTACACTTGAGTCTCTTATGGATAATTTGCCAAACTGTTGATTGCGAGATGCCAAGCTCTCAACTTGTACGTGTAGTGGACTTGCGTTGGCTGTGCTCGTAAGCTTGTCTAACATGATTCACAGTTTCTTTGCTTGGTCCTGGACATCCTGACGGAGGAGCTATGCACAGACAGCTTTCATCCCAGAATTTCTCATACCATTTCTTGATATTGTTGAAAACTGGTGCTGCCTTTTGGAATTCTGCACAAAATCATTGCTGCACAGTCACAACGGACTAAGTTCTTGTGTATTCCAAAACACAAAATGACTGCTCATGTTTACTGAATGCCATATTTGCTACTACTCTCTTGTAGTGGCAAACCACAGCAACTATATGCGCAGGCCTTAAAAAGAAAACTTTGAGAGATTCATTCTCTATTGGCATAAGAATTACCAAGATCCGATGCATAGTTTATTTGTTGTGAATTTTTAATTCACAGACTTAGGACTAACCCTGTATACATGACTATCCTGGACATTCTTCTTGTTTATTTCTTTTTCAGTCAAATCACTCATACAAAATTTGACTTCATAAAAACACCACTTAACAGTTTCTGGCAACACTTCTTTAATTGCTTCTGCTATCCAAATTACCAGATAAAGCACCAAAATAGAGTTACAAAGTCTGTTGGCAGAAGTTGCAGCATCTATATTAGATAGAATGAATCATGTGAGTTTATAGTACTTCATCTTCACACATTTCATAATGCCTTGGTTCTTGGCTTGAGTTTCACTTACAGTGTGTGAGTGGGAGCCACACAAGTCATACGTTGGGCAGTTCAGAGGATGGCCTGTTACATTATCTGGAACAAGATAACACTGAGGTTCTGTTTTTTATTGTTGAGTTAAATACTGTCAGATGTTGCTCTATTATATGAGATATGCAGACTTCTTTTTTATTAGCCTTCCACACAAAAGGAGGTTTCTGTATGTTACTTCTTGAAATATCATGCCTTAATTTTTGATCTCTTCAATCATACCTTTATTTTCAAAGTTTTTAGCCAGCACATCTCTTGCCTTTTGCACAAGGGGTTCTGGTTGACAGTATGAAAAATCTCTCCCATTTCACCACCATTTACAATATTTGTGTCATATCCATCCAAAAGTAAATATATTTTGGCAGCCAAGGCTGCTACACTTGCTCTGCAAACATCTCCATATTTACCACACACTTCATTAAAATATCTAGTGTCTGAAGAGTGTGATTTTCTGGGCTCTAATGCCATGTAATTTAGGAAAAGCCCAGTGTTTCAGAGGAGCATATTGCCTTCGATTTCAGGGTAAGCCAAGCAAGAACTGGACTAAAAACAGGAGGCTTTTTCTGAGCTACACAGTGTTACAACCCAGAAGACCATACAGTTCGTGATCACTGCTGTGAGAACCTCAAACCCAACAAATTTTATGTCACTTTCTAAAGCTTTCCATCCATTGCATACTGTAAATTTGCTTTTCCTCAATTTATAGCTTCACTTTCAAATGTTCATTTGCCATTGGCCCAGATATTTGAATGTTTCTAGCTGTCACACCTACAACCCACTCACACAACTCGTTGATACCATCATTTCTGGTTTCCCTTAATTTCTGTTCACTTGACTGTCACTACAATTTAGCCACTGCTTTTTATTTTGGACCTTGTTTTTAAAATGTCATTCACTTAAGGTTTTCCAACAAATATCCTTTTCTGGCACCTTGTGGCTGTGACTAAATAAAAAGGTAAACATCTTTCAACCTCATACCCTCAAAGGCAATTCCAAGTGTATAGCTGCTAATCAGTAATGAGATGAAGGTTTGAAGTGGTTGGGGTGGGTCAGGTGTTGGAAGTATATCGTATATTTCTTTATGAAATGTATATGCTTACTTTTCAGCACAACCGGATCATGACCCCAATACCCAGCACTGCCTGTGTGGTGCTGATGCTGATTTAATAATGTTGGGACTAGCGACACATGAACCCAATTTTACCATTATACGGGAGGAATTCAAACCAAACAAACCAAAACCCTGCGACATTTGTGGACAAATTGGTATGTGAATTTGACAAGAGTTAATATATACCATATAGTTTACTTTATACAGGGTGATTCAGAGCTCTATTACAGTACTACAGGAGGTTGTTAGGGACCTCAGTTGGAGCTGAAAATGAAATTAAATTTTTTCAGTTTCATAACCATTGAGCAGTTACAGCATTTTTACATTTGTTCCTTTGTATAGTTGTGTTTTGTCTATTTCTAAAAAATGAAAACACTTCTTTTTATTGTAACATATCAGATCTCGTTTGAAATCAAATTAAGAAGGAAAACCAGTTCTGTCCTTTGTAGCATTTTTCAGTTGTCACTTTAGAGTATATCTTATTGAATACATTCTGATTACATGTTGAGGTCTTGTCAGCACACTGAATGTACATCATAGCAGATGTTCAAAGTATCCTCCCTCCTCCTGAACATGCATATTGCTACAACATCGAATTGAGCTCCCAATGATAAGTAGTTGTCTAGGCAGATTCCTAATATTTGTAGCAGCCACCTCAGTTTAATTAATTAGATTGTTGTGATTTTGAACTTCTGTCACATAAATTTGTTCCTTCTGGCATACCCACAGATAAAAATCTAGGAGGCTGAGATTGGGAGAATGTAGAGTCCAGGCAGTTGGACCACCACACCCAATCCACCTGTCCAGAAAGTTGTTGTCAAGCCTATTATGCACTCAGCATACAAAATGAAGAAGGGCATCATTGTGTTGAAACCACATGTTCTCACTTACATGTAGAGGCATATACTTCAGTAAAAGTGGAAGGATTTCTCCAAAGAAGATTTATATGATCCTGTATTGCATGTGGTCTGATTATGTAATCATCTACTATTCTGGCCCAAATATTGACACCAGATCTTTGTTGGAATAATGAGCGAGGAGTAACATGAAGATTCCCCATTGCCCATACATGCAAGTTGTGTAGATTGTGTACACTGCTTCTTGAAAATACTCCATCATCAGACTGCTTAACACAAAGCACAGAAATTGAGTGTGTCCACAATCTTGTCTAGTGCATACTGCAAGAACTGGGTTTAAAGTACAAAATTTATATTTCTGACTTTTTTAAATATCAGAAATATTTAGATATTTGTAAAGAAAGGCTTACCACATGTTAAAAGTTCCTAAGTTCATCAATTAATATCTAGGAAATTGTTAATGGTAAAAATTGAATCTTTTGGAAAGCTTTTGCTTT
>NW_019720345.1:17193-18608 GCF_002891405.2 Cryptotermes secundus
GGCAATAAGTAAGTTACAAATGGATATAGAACTTAAACAAATATGAATACTGATTTGAAAAATGCTTTTATTTCTCAACATAATCTCCCTGTACATTGAGGCACTTGGCCCATAGTTTCACAAGCCCCTGAAAACCAGCAGCATAAAATTCTTTGGGCTGCTGTCAGAATCAGGCGGTGACTTCCCTTTCTACAGCTTCATCGTCGGGAAAATATTCAGCCGAAAGATGATGTGTAAGAGGACCGAACAAATGGAAGTCGCTTGGAGCAAGTTCGGGGCTATACGGAGGATGCTCAAGGACTTCCCACTTGAAATTTCGCAGCGTCTCATTTGTCTTGTTGGCACTGTGGGGTCATGCGTTGTCATGCAAGAGCAACATGTCTTTGGTGAGGAGTCCTGCTCACTTCTGTTGAATGGCTTTATGAAGTTTCCTGAGGATATTACAGTAGGAGTCGGCATTTACGTAAATGCTGACTCCTACTGTAACATCCTCAGGATGTAAATGTTCCCTGTAAATGGAAGTTACCGCCTGGTTCCAACAGCAGCCCAAAGAATTTTATGCTGCTGGTTTTCAGGGGCTTGTTAAACAATGGGACAAGCGCCTCAGTGTACAGGAAGATTATGTTGAGAAATGAAAAAGCATTTTTCAAATCAGTACTCTTATTTGTTTAAGTTCTATATCCATATGTAACTTACTTATTGACTTACCTATGTATCTGTTATTGTTCTGTATGTGTGTGTGGTGTGTCCGTCGTCTTAAATGTTCTTCCTGTTTGTCTGACGTACTTTAGTGTACAATCCAGGCACTTCATTTAATAAATTCACTTCTACTATATTTAACTATTTGCGGCTCTGGCATCAGTATGTTCTTTATTGTGTTCCATGTACGGAAGGCCACTTTTATTTCCATGTTTAAAAAAAGCTTTGTAATTGCTCTCACTTCCTTGCCGCTGTATGTGAAGGTAACCCACTTTGTTTTTTGTTGTTGTGTGTCGCTATGTGTATTTTGTTTTGGTTGTTCTGGGGGGGGTGGGTGCTAGTTTGCTAATTAAATTTATGTCATAGTTGTTATTACATAGTATGTTTTGAATGGTGTTCATTTCTGAGCCCTTTGCTTTTTCTGTTATTGGGTATGCATATAATCTATTTACTAAATAGTTAAGGGTGGCATGAACTATTTGGTATTGTGACATGCTGCGCAACGAAGGACCCCTACCTCCCCAGCGGCACGTAGCGGTAACGTAGCGCTCGCGTAATAGGCGAGTCATCACCCCGCCACTCTCCCNCGTCACGTGCGGAGCGAAAATTAGCCGAGCAAAGCCGAAGTTAGCCGAGTCCCCGCATCGTGGTAGCTACGCAACGCGCAGTGTGCGGTGACGCCACGGTGACGCGGAACCGCTTCCTACTGTGACATG
>NW_019720346.1:0-440 GCF_002891405.2 Cryptotermes secundus
CCAGGAATTAATTAAATAATTTTCCTGGGGAGTAAAGCGCGGCCTCCGTGTAAGGCTGGCAACTTTACCGCCATCTTTGAACTGATTGTCTAGAGAATGTTGGACCCTCAACATCTCACAACCCTATGGGCCTTCATGGCCTGTTACAGGGATAGCTTTACTTTTACTTTACATGTCATGCATGATATATTCTGCATTCTGCCTTTCATGTGCATTGTTCTCCTTTTAGTACCTATGAATAATCCCAGCGCAGGAATAGCTGTTTTACTGCCTTTGACTGATAGAGTGAGCTCAACATTTGAAACATTTTTCAGGAAAAAATGAACAGGATTACAAATTTGGACAAATCTTAGTTATATGGGAAGGGTTAAAAGAGTATATTCCATAGCTCAGTGGTGCTTATCTGGTATCAAAATCCTTTTAATATTTCTAGGGTTTGA
>NW_019720347.1:0-884 GCF_002891405.2 Cryptotermes secundus
CCGTTGTACCGAGAACATCGAATCTCCACGGTTACGACGAATACGTGAAGGTTCCCACAGAAAAAACGCGATAACAATGGGTTATTGCGTAGGAAAGGCGGAGCCAACAATGCAACGTTTCCACTGCTATAACAGAGGTTTCGTTACCTAGCAGCGGCCAAGGATAAATAGCCCAGCTCGACACGAAGCCTTCAGTCTCAGATTAGACAGCTAAGAAGCCAGGCGTGATCAAGCCTCCGGAGAAGAAAGCCTCTGATCAGCCCTCGGAGAAGATAGTCCAGCATCGCCCAGATATTGTGAGCAGTGACTGTAACACTGCGAGAGTAAATGTTTGTAAAGAGTGTGTAATACGAGCGAACGTAATAAACTCGCTATATCAGAAGACGGCGTGAATTTATTTGTAGCGTGACACACAAAAACACGCTACAATATAATATTTATTATATATGTTAAGAAATTCCAAAGGACTTACCCATTGTTTTTTCTTCAACCTTGAATGATGGTGACATTGTAAGTATAATCACTATATATGATAATATTTTGTTCAGACTGTACAAGAGTTTTAACTGCGTCACTTCACAGTTTAAGATACACACGCACACTGATGCTCATGCAACTTCTCGAAGCAGTCCACTTCACAGAGAGCAACCTCACAGTTTTTACAATAGAAGAGTGTGCTCCTGCTTTTATATTTAGCGAAAGGCACGATGTATTTGTTTCCCTTTCGTTGGCCAGTGTTGTGAATGTTTCACCTCCAGTCAACTCATTTGGGCCGCAGGTAACCTTGGCTTCCCCCCCCACCCCGAGAAACGTCAATGACCATGATATTCGCCTTGTGTGATTGAAGAATCATCTTGGGGGAGGGGGTTTCTAGCAAAATTGAA
>NW_019720348.1:0-543 GCF_002891405.2 Cryptotermes secundus
CTAACAACTACAAAGGCAAAAATAATACTGTCTAATGTGACTATTCAAGTTTTATCACTTGAGAATTTATCTCCCTTACATGTTTCGATCCTTACGGATCATCCTCAGAGGGTATCAATACTTTTGGAAACTACTATTACAATAGATGTTAATTGTATGGATAGACATATGATGTCTAAAATGCACAATATATGCAATGTTCAACCTTCCACATTCTCGGCGGCATTCTTGGTGTTAAAACTTTTTAAAAAAGTTAATTTTAAAAACTTTCAAGATCAAGTTTAAAATTTACGAACCATACAGGTTTGCGTCAAATCTCCTATTGTTATTTGTGCAGGTGGCTGGTCCTGTGCCGCCTGTTTATCTTGTGAAAGGAGATTCTTAGTATTTCCGTGTTTATGCTTGGCCTGCAGTGTTGTTTACACTGAGGATGATCCGTTAAGGATCGAAACATGTAAGGGAGATAAATCTTCAAGTCAACTTAAACAGTCACATTAAACAGTATTATTTTTGCCTTTGTATGCCATGAGTTTATAAAAATTC
>NW_019720349.1:0-217 GCF_002891405.2 Cryptotermes secundus
CTACGCCCACGAGTTTGTAGTAGCACCCTTCCCGATTAAGAAGGATGGGATTATGGGACTCGACTTGCTGAGAGTGTTGAGAGCCAACATAGACGTAGCCGCCGGGGAAATAACCCTGGACAGCCAGAAAATCAGACTGGCAAATCAATCGTTAGGTGGGAAGAAGAACGTGCGACAGTTGACGGTATGTCGGACGGAGCTGCAACCTCCGACAAAT
>NW_019720350.1:0-290 GCF_002891405.2 Cryptotermes secundus
TGCTAACATTTCGTTGCTATCTTGCCAGCTCTGCGTTGCTATCTAGCCAGCTTTGCGTTTCTTCTTTACAGTTTTGCGTTGCTAGCTTCCCAGGTTTGCTGTTCTAGCTTTCCAGCTTTGCGTTGCTAGCTTGCCAGGTTTTCGTTTCTACTTGCCTGCTTTGCGTTGCTACTTTGCTAGCTATCCGTTTTTATCTTGCTAGCATGCTAGATATGCGTTTCTAGCTTGCTAGAATTGCGTTGCAACTTGCCAGTTTGCGTTGCTAGCTTGCTAGCATTTCACTGCTATCT
>NW_019720351.1:0-972 GCF_002891405.2 Cryptotermes secundus
ACTAAATTGGAATTTGCTTTGTGACGCTTACTTACTTACTCACTCGTGGAGCCGAACTCTTGTGGAGGAGACACCAATTCTGCAGCTACTCCAGATTTTCCCAGCATTTTATGGAACCCGAAGGTTCATTACCGTGTTCACAGGAGCCCTCCACTGGTCCCTATCCTGAGCCAGATCAATGCAATCCAAACCATCCAATCCTATCTCCCTAAGATCCATTTTAATATTGTCCACCCACCTACGCCTTGGTTTTCCCAATGGTTCTTTCCTTCTGGCTTTCTCACCAATACGCTATACGCATTCCTCGACCCCCCATTCGTGCTACATGCCCTGCCCATCTCCTCCTCCTTAACTCAATCATTTTAATTGTACTTGGAGAAGAGTACAAGTTATGCAGCTCCTCATTATGCAGTTGCTTTGTGAGACTACGTATTCTAATATAAGGCAGTGACTGAAGTTAGCTCCATATGATCGACGTAACAACCCGGTGATCTATACATCTATGGTGTACCTGACAACGGCCAGAGTGTGAAAACTTCATTAAATCCGAGCGATCCCAAGGAATAGTAGAGAATATGCAGGCAACTAAGCTATCGAAGCGAGAATCAGTGCTATGAAGTGTAAGCCTCTCGTATAGATGGCACTTAATACCTTTGAGACAAGTACTTGTATTGATCAGTGTGGGACGCCGTAGCTTGATGTTCGCGGATGTTCGTATTCCGTATAACCAGAACTCCACATGACAATATGGTCATTTCGTGTTGACATAAAAAGCATTCATAAAATAATTTGTTTTTACCCTGTGTTCTACGAATACCAGTGCACTTAGAAAAAAATAATCCAGGAACCAAGGGTCAGCCTATTTTCACAAAACTTTCAATTAAGAGTGAACATACTTCTCACACTATACTCACTATACTCACACACTAACACACGCAGTCGCAGGAGCACGACACAACAAAAGCACATTAC
>NW_019720352.1:0-634 GCF_002891405.2 Cryptotermes secundus
CTGCGCCGATACAAGCAAAGGCGAGAGGAAAAGAGCGGTGTTAAGGTCCCACAGGTCGGATGTGCGCGCGGTGTTTGCATATATACAGAGTGGCCCAAAAAAATGAACACACGCCATTCTGCTGCCATTTTCTCTGATGTCTGTCATTCGACATGGTGGTTATGGCATTCATTTGACAACCTCCATCTTTTATGAGAATATCACTCTATACACCATGCATTACATTTCTATTCAACTTTATGGTTATATTTGCAGATAGCCTCTGTAAAAATGTAGGAACAGTGTGTGTGCCCTTCTGTTTATTATATCTTTATATAGATCAAAGTTAGACGCTTGGATTGCTGGGTATAAATAAGTATTTATTATCTTATGGTGTATCTACAGTGGCCACAGGGTGACTCTAGGAGTAGTAAATATTTAATAATTCCATAGTACTGCCCAGTTTGAAGTGGAACTTGATATTTGCTGTGTTCTGCTTTTGTTCCATACCTGACCAGAACAAGATGAGACTCAAAAATTGAGCAAGAAAGAATACCGTGCCTCACACAAAGTCCGGATATATCTAAACTTGCCTAAAGGATAGGTAAGGGTTAAGGTACAAGTTGAGCTCAAGTAAATAATTAGAACATGTCAA
>NW_019720353.1:0-666 GCF_002891405.2 Cryptotermes secundus
CTGGTTGGACAGCAGCTGTTGCATCTCCATAATGCATAGGACAATACTGTAATTACACAATTCTGACTTCAATCCAATAATTCGATACCTCAGAACCAGTTACTTCTGACACCAAATATCATGTATCCTGGTAACACGACAAGTAATTATTGGTTCCTCTGGATTGATGAATTGATTTATTCTACAATCACCAGGTGGATCTACAAATACTTATAACACTTCAAAATGTTATTGGAACAATAACGCACAAAGTCTTCAACATTTCCACTCTTAGATGCTCCTTGTATGAATTCAATGAGGTCTGTACCTATCTCCTCTCTTCTGTCTTATTCTTGGTCTGGGCTTCTATTATATGGTAGGACTCTCCAGTATCTCTCTTCTCTTCTGTATTCTCTATTCTGCTTCTGGTCAATTCTCTTGACCTAAGCTGGCTTTACGCCAACTGGATACGAAACACTCCATGTAACAGTACACTTCTTCTTTTTTTGTGGTTGTCATTGAAATGTCTTTCATTGGTAGATTCTAAAGGGTCCTGACCCAGTAAATCTGTCTTTTGTTGTTCTGTGAACAATCTTGACCTAGCCGTTTTAAAGGAAAATGTTTCCTTGTTTCCTAGGAATCAATTTCTTTGTCATAACCTCAGAAGTGTGTTTCAACAAAAGGTTA
>NW_019720354.1:0-326 GCF_002891405.2 Cryptotermes secundus
CGTTGCTAGTTTGCTTGCTTGCTAGAATTGCGTTGCTAGCTTACTTGCTATGCTTTGTAGATTTCTAGTTTTGCGTTGCTAGATTGCTAGCTTGCTAGCTTTGCGTTGCGGGCTTGTTATTTTGCGATGCTAACTTCCTAGATTTGCGTTGCTATCTTGCTAGATTTGCGTTGCTATCTTGGTAGATATGCTTTGCTAGCTTGCTTGCTTTGCGTTCTTAGCTTGCTAGCTTTGCGTTGCTAGTTTGCTAGCTTTGCTTCGCTAGCTTGCTCGATTTGCGTCCCTACCTTGCTACCTTTGCTTTGCTAGGTTGCTGGCTTTGTGTT
>NW_019720355.1:0-439 GCF_002891405.2 Cryptotermes secundus
CGGCCGGCCCTTGGTCCCTACGCCGTTTCTTCGGTTCTCCGACCGATGTTTTCGGGGCGTCTTTTACTGGGACTTCTCGATGCTCCAGTCCGGACTGCATCGGTTCTGAGTGGGGCTCAATCTTCTCGTGGGTATTCCTCCAATCGGCCATCAGCTCTGCGTGTCTGGCTTCCGCCTTGGCCTGGNGGCCTCCATTTCTTCCTTTTCGGCCTCCCTATCGGCCAACGCCTTTTCTTGGTCAGCTTTTCTATCTTCTCGCATGGCCAGCAGGAGTTCCATTATCTGCTGCATTTCCATTTTATATCAGTGAGGTACTCGATGCACAATAATTAGTGTGTGGCGCGTGTTAAAGTTCGAATCCCACTTCGGACACCAATGTAGCGTGTTTGGGTGTCACGCTACAAATAAGTTCACGCCGTCCTTTGGTATAGCGAGTTTA
>NW_019720356.1:0-109 GCF_002891405.2 Cryptotermes secundus
GAGGGACGGGGCTAGGCGAAGCGAGGCGATGCGAGGGTAGGCTAGGTTAGGTTACGTTACGTTAGGTTATGTTAGGTTAGGTTGGGTTAGGTTAGGTTATGTTAGGTTA
>NW_019720356.1:236-1379 GCF_002891405.2 Cryptotermes secundus
TGGCGTGACGTGACTAGGCGTGACCTGGCGTGACTAGGCGTGACTTGGCGTGACTTGATTTGACTTGACTTTATGTGTCTTGACATGACTTGGCGTGACTAGTAGTGACTTGACATGACTTGGCGTGACTGACGTGACTTGACGTGACATGGCGTGACTTGACATGAGTTGGCGTGACTTGGCGTGATTTGAAGGGAGGGGAGACGGGACGGGTCTAGTCGAAGCGAGGCGAGGGTAGGTTAGGTTAGGTTAGGTTAGGATAGGTTTGAGCAGTAGGCTTTTCCGCATCAGTAAGTAACTGCTGTTAAGTTAGGATAGGTGAGATGAGGTTGGGTGAGGTGACGTGACTTGGAGTGAATAGGCGTTACTTGGCGTGACTAGGAGTGACATGGCGTGACTTGACCTGGCTTGACATGACTTGGCGTGACTAGTAGTGACTTGACATGGCTTGGCGTGACTGACGTGACTTGACGTGTCTTTACGTGAGATGACGGGACATGGCGTGACTTGACGTGACTTGGCGTGACTCGACGTGACTTGACGTTTCTTGACGTGACTCGTCGTGATTTGGCGTTTTTGAAGGGAGGCGAGGAGGGACGGGTCTAGGCGAAACGATGCGAGGCGAGGTGAGGGTAGGGTAGGTTAGTTTACGTTAGGTTAGGTTATGTTAGGTTAGGTTAGGTTGGGTTAGGTTAGGTTATGCTAAGTTAGGTTAGGTTAGGTTATGTTAGGTTATGTGATGTTTGCGCAGTACACTTTTGAGCATCAATGAGTAACTGCTGTTTTGTTAGGTGATATGAGTTTGGGTGAGGTGACGTGATTTAGCGTGACTAGGCGTGACTTGGCGTGACTTGACTTGACATGACTTGACGTGGCTTGACATGACTTCGCGTGACTAGTAGTGACTTGACATGATTTGGCGTGACTAACGTGACTTGACGTGTCTTTACGTGACATGACGGGACTTGACGTGACTTGGCGTGACTAGACGTGACTTGACGTTTCTTGACTTGACTTGGCGTGATTTGGTGTGTTTTGAAGGGAGGCGAGACGGGACGGGTATAGGCGAAGCGAGGCGAGGCGAGGCTAGGTTAGGTTAGGTTTGGTTAGGTTAGTTTAGGTTATGTTAGGTTAGGTTAGGTT
>NW_019720357.1:0-511 GCF_002891405.2 Cryptotermes secundus
TGACAATCTAAAAAACGTTTAATTAGCATCAAGGAATTTTATACATTTTTTTAAAAAATTTTACATTCCCAGGAAACTGTTGTGTTTGTGAAATGTTCTATTCTGTGTAGTATGTATTGTAGCATATAAGTGTACGTACTTTAGGTGTAAACAAATTATGTGATGGTGGTTTCCTATTCCTCTGAAGGTGGTCCACAGAGACCGAAAAGGGTGTTAAGTTTTTATGTAGTAAAAAACTTATAGGTCACATTGGATGGAGTGATTTATAATTGCAATGTGATTTTCTTTTCTTGTAATTTTAAAGACAGGTGTTCAAGTTCTGTTAAAGCATCGAACAGAAGTCACGTACTTAGAACAAAGTTTACGTCGCTTAGTTTTCTTTTCAATCCAGAATATTGAGCTCTCTCCCTTCCCGTGCATTTCGGGTCTACAGACGCATTGTGAAAATGTTTATAAAGAGCAGGGCAATTATTCCATATGGCTCTCACAGACCGCGCACTAGACGATACCC
>NW_019720358.1:0-310 GCF_002891405.2 Cryptotermes secundus
GCAAGAAACTCTGTTGTTCTCGTGTTTAAGATAAGTCATTGTATAATTATATATGTAGTCATGAAATTTAACTTGACACCGTACGTTTTGTTAATTTCAAGGGATTTATTTACGGCTATGATAAAGGACTGATGTCCCATTCCTGAAAACCATGTTCTGAAAGTACGAGCGTTCTAAGTCTCATAGGCACAAATCGGTGAGCAGGAAACGATGTTATTCAGCAGTCAGAACGAAACGATTGAATTTTCAACTAAGAAGACGCATTGTACTCGGTTCCTGTCATATGTAGAATGATTTTATAAGCAAGAAA
>NW_019720358.1:651-771 GCF_002891405.2 Cryptotermes secundus
CTCTGTTGTTCTCGTGTTTAAGATAAGACATTGTATAAATATATATGTAGTCATGTAATTTAACATGTCACGGATCATTTTGGAAATTTCAAGGGATTTATTTACGGCTATGATAAAGGA
>NW_019720359.1:0-881 GCF_002891405.2 Cryptotermes secundus
TATCAAGCTAGCAACGCAAAGCTAGAAATTTAGCAACGCAAATCTTGCAATCTAGCAAGCTAGGAACTCAAAGATAGCAAATTATCAAAGCAAAGATAGCAAGCTAGCAACTCAAATCTACGAAGCTATCATCGCAAAGCTAGCAAGCTAGCACCGCAAAGCTGGCAAGCTAGCAACGTGTATCTTGGGATCTAGCAACGGAAAGCTAGCAAGCTGGCAACGCAACTCTAGCAAGCCAGCAACGCAAAGTTATCAAGCTATCGATGCATATCTAGCAAGCTAGCAACGCATATCTAGCAAGCTAGTAACGGAAGGCTAGCAAGCTAGCAACGCACAGCTGGGAAGCTAGCAACGCAAAGTTGGCAAACTAGCAAACTCAAAGCTGGCAAACTAGGAAAGCGTAGCTGGAAAGCTAACAACTCATAAATGGCAATCTAGAAAGGGAAAGCAGGCAAGCTAGCAACACAAAGGTGGCAAGCTAGCATCGCAAACCTGGTAAGCTAGCATCGCGATGTTAGCAAGCTAGCAACTCAAACTGGCAAACTAGAAACGCATATCTAGCAAACTAGCAAGCTAGCAAATCAAAGCTTGAAGCAAACAACACAAAGCTTGCTAGCTAGCAAGCAGGCTAGCAGCGCCAAACTAGCAATGTAGCAACGCAAACCTATCAAGCTGGCAAAGCAAAGTTAGCAAGCTAGCAACGCAAATTTACCAAGCTAGCAACCCAAAGCAAGCTAGATAGCAACGCATATCTAGCAAGCTAGAAACGGAAAGTTAGAAAGCAAGAAAAGAAAAGCAAGCATGCAAACAACGCAAAGCTAGCAAGCCAGGAACGGATAGCTAGCAAGCTAGCCACGCAAATCTAGCAAGCTAGCAACGTA
>NW_019720360.1:0-1203 GCF_002891405.2 Cryptotermes secundus
AACGGGCGCCTTAGATTCAACATACGCCAATCATCGAGTGTTTGTGTTTGTAAATTAAATTCTTTGTGATCGCCTATTAACCAATAAACCTTTTCTCTTTCTTTTACAGAACGTTTATCTTAAAATATAGCAGAATTTCCTATTTCTTTAATGTGGCGTTTCGTGTTAAATACATAAAAACAATTTATTTCCTTTTTAGATTTCCACGTCTTCAAACCCGTACCTTTTAGCATTTATTTCACGCTTATGACGTAAACAATGCATAATAATCCACATCAAGAAGGGAAAATGATCAGTTTTATTAAACTTGTAGCCGATACGAACCGCAGGGAACCGAGCTTCTGTAGGCGACTGCATTTAATGCAGACTGCGAATATCAAACGATTGTAGACATTCATTGATTCGATAGATCGATAAAAACCTACTCACCTTATCCTTACCGCCACTACAACTACTACTACCACTAATAATATTCTACTACGGTCTCTGTTACTATAATGAGGAGCTTCATAATATGTAATCTTCTCCAAGTATAATTAGAATGATAAAGTCAAGAAGGATTAGGTGGGAAGGGCATGTAGCACGATTGGGGAAAGGCAAAATGCATTTAGGTTATTGGTGGGAAAGCCGGAAGGAAAAAGGCCACTGGGAAGACCAAGGCGTAGGTAGGCGGACAATATTAAATGGATCTCATAGAGATAGGATGGGATGGTATGGATTGGATTGATCTAGCTCCGGATAGGGACCGCTGCAGGGCTCTTATGAACACGGTAATGAACCTTCGAGTCTATAAAATGCCGGGAAGTTCTTGAGTAGCTGCAGATTTGGCAGCTCCTCAAGAAGGGCTCAGCTCCATGAGTGACTGAGTGAGTTGTACTTACTTCCACAGCTACTGCTGCTGCTACTAACAACCGCTACCACTACTACCACCATACCACTACAGTAATACCAATACCATTACTACCACCATTACAACTACTATATTACTATTACCACCACAACCATTTACGTTGAACCATCGCTAAAATATTATTTGAATAATTCGTTTCAACTTAGTATTGAAAAGTCTGAACTTTCACACATGTTGAAGTCCTTAATAAGACATAAATTGTATACAAAACGGAAAAGGAACTAGAAACTTGAGGAACAAAACATTCTCACTGTCTGTTTCGAAACAACCCAACGTCACTCCTCTAAAACCTC
>NW_019720361.1:0-906 GCF_002891405.2 Cryptotermes secundus
TGGATTCTGTTAAAGATACAATTATGGGGGTTTCAGACTGGGTTTATTTGTGTCTGGATGCAACGTCATGATGAGCATGTGTTTACACAGTAATGAGCACTTACGTTCCATAAAGGGCAGATATGTATTGTCTGTACTTCCACAGGGAACACAGGTTCCTCAGGAAGGTCCTTGCATTATGAACTTAACACTTGGTAAGATTATGAAGTCTGTAGAGAAGAAATCTGTACAGAGCAGCTGTTATGGGTTACATATAAAAAGAAACAGCTACAGCAAGGAGAGCATATATTGTTTCATGTGTGGTGTTGTACAGCCATGACTGATAGAAGATGTGATGCCTTTACAGAACTGTACAAATTCAGAGAAGGTTTTAGTGGCTCCCTGTGGTGAGACATACCCAGCAAGTCATGATGCAAACCAGGCCATGAATATAAAAGCTGAGGAAGTCTCAGATGCAGAGGAGGAAGCGGATCCTGTGCGAATAACATTTCAGGAGATAAAGGCTGAATCTGAGGTGAGCTGTTTGTTTCTGTATGTCCACTGTTAGGCAGATATCGCAGATAGGCATGAATTCAAGTTGTCTATCTCATCTCCATCTGTCTGGCTGTCTGTCTGTGCTGCTGACTTGCCATTGAAGGCCTTTTTCTGAAGTGTCTCTAGACCGTTATGGTTTGTTGAATGTATGCTGCTTGTGATGTACCACTTCTGTGTCCTTTTAAGCAGTTCTGATGCAGATGAAATTAAATTTTGCATAAATGGAACAGTGTTTTAGAGAAATTCTATAGCAGCAAAAATCCATAGGGAGTCGTAGAACTGTTCGTAGTTGGCTACTGGTACACTTGTTAAAAGCAAGAATTTAAGTTACTAGAACTCCTGTGAGCTAATTCCAATGAATCCCACAAGATA
>NW_019720362.1:0-857 GCF_002891405.2 Cryptotermes secundus
GTACAGTTCTGTAAAGGCATCACATCTTTCATTCATTCATTTATTGTATATTCCATATACTTATATATAAAACCAGTCACATAGTTAATATAGTACAATACAAATATAAATATATATGTACAGTTTATAATCATTAAAATATATAAAAAATGTTAAATTTATATAAAAAAACAGTCTTACATCAGTATACATAAAATTATGCAATATTCAGTCATGGCTGTACAACACCATACATGAAGCAATATATGCTCTCCTTGCTGTAGCTGTTTCTCATTACATCTAACCCATAACAGTTGCTCTGTACAGATTTGTTCTCTACAGACTTCATAATCTTAGGAAGTGTTAACTTCATAATGCAGGGACCTTACTGAGAAACCTGTGGTCCCTATGGAAGTACATACAATACGTATCTGCTCTTTATGGAACTGAAGCACTCATTACTGTGTTCACACATGCTCATCAAAACTTTGCATCCTGACACAAACCCAGTCCAAAACCACCAGAATTCTATCTTTAACAAAATCCATCTTCACAATTGTCTCCCAAGTTGTCTCATTCTTTCAGGTGATTTCTCATTCTCACATGCATGCTATATGACCTACCCATATCACGATCTGAACAGCTGTTTGTATGACCTGAACCAGCTTGCAGCAGCTCAACTGGAGTTGCCAAAAAAGCGGTCATGGACTGNACTGATAGAAACCATAAAAAATAATGGGAATCCATAATTCGACTCTGACAGGCAACGGGTTTTATAGCAAGACCCTCTGCCAGAAGAACAAAGAATCTGTTGAGATTAAACAGAGATCAAATAAAATGGGTGGTAGGATTACTTACCGGACACTGCCACCTGAAAG
>NW_019720363.1:0-1080 GCF_002891405.2 Cryptotermes secundus
ATGGGATATTTATTCCTGTCCACCAGAGTCCAGAAATTGCTACAAATTGCAAATGACGATTTCAAAAAAAGATACGTCTTCTTGGAAATTTGAAATTTCCATTTCTAATTCTTCAAGATTATGCTTTCTGAAGATTTCACACACCTCCCCTCCAAGTTCACTAATGTCAACAGTAGCGAATGGATTACTGATAAACATTGTCACTGGTTCAAGTGTTGAAAACTGGCTAAATCTATTACCAGATTCGGTCACAAGGGCTTCGGGATGCTGGGCAAAAGATAGAAGATCGTATTCACAGCCATTTAAGGTTTCCACAACAGATTTCATATGTGGAAAACGTGAAAGGGAATTTCTGTTTAAATGTGCAATCCATAGCTTTAGTTGTTTTTTTTACTTTCTCTTTTTTAACTCTGTGGCACAACAGCCCCCAATAAGGGCCTAGGCCTACCTCCATGAAACTCCGTTTCACTTCGGTTTACTAGATCTTACACATGGGGTAGGACTCCTTGAGCGAGTGATTAGCTAGTCACAAGGCCTCTACCTGTAGACAAACACAGAGAAACGCACACAAACATCCTTGCCCTGGGTGGGATTCCAACCCACGATCCCAGCTTCCGAGCGAGCGAAGACAGTGCACGCCTTAGACCGCTCGGCTACCGTGACCAGCTTAGTTTCTTTTGAAAAGCATTAACTACACTTATGCTTGAAATGTTATGATCTTTCCCTCCTAATTCAAGATTTAACTCATTTAATTTAATTTTGAGGTGATATCTGTCAAGAAAGCTAAATCTAGTAGCCATGATATTGCATCAAGCTCTTCATAATATTGGCCAGGAGATGAGTTCAGAAAGTCCCTGACCTCATCCAGAAGACAGAAAAATCGTTCCAGGGTTTTCCCCCTACCAAGCCACCTTATGTCTGCATGGAAAATTATGTCACCATGCTCAGTGTCCAACACATTCAAAAGATTTCTGAACAATCGATGACAAGCAGAAGATGATCTGATATAATTTACCACACGAGTTACTACATTTATAACATTGTCAAACTTCAAAACCTTTGTGCATAAAGCTTCCTGGT
>NW_019720364.1:0-454 GCF_002891405.2 Cryptotermes secundus
CCTTATTCACTCCATTACCTACAGGTTTTCCTTCCTGGAAAGTCTATGTTCTATATTTTACTTTGGTCAGGTCCAAGTTGGAATATGCCTCAGTAGTTTGGAACTCCATCACCTCGACTGATGCCAATAAGCTTGAGTGCATCCAGCAGAAGTTTGCGTCCTTCTGTTTTCATCGTTTTTTCCCTCATATTTCACATAATTATGTTTATGCTTGAGAGAAATTAAGTCTACAATCTTTACATAAACGGAGACATCACCTTGATGCACTTTTTCTTGTTCAGGTTTTTCATGGTCTTAAATCCTGCACTTCTCTTTTGGAAAATGTTAGCCTTCGTGTTCCTCCCAGCAATCTTAGGGACTTCTCATTGTTTGGTGTTTGTCCCTCTAATAAAAACTGTCCTTCTGCTCAGTGCGCCTATGCTGCCAATGCCGTGGGTAGAGATCTAGACATATT
>NW_019720365.1:0-508 GCF_002891405.2 Cryptotermes secundus
GCAATACCCTCATGACCTGGCACCCATATCAGCTGAACTCTCTTACGTCTGGCCAGTTGTATGAGGGATTGGTGGCAGTTCCAGACCAGTTTTGAGATGATCTGGTGTTTGCCAAGTGCTTTAATTACAGTGTGGGATTGTCGTCAATACTCCAATAGACAAACCACATGAAACTGTACAATTGTATATATTGAATCGTTCAACGTATAATGTTCAAGCGTTGGCTGGCCTGTCTGGGCGGTGATGCCATGCTGAGCGTGCCGGTAGGATCGACTGGCTCGGTCGATTGCTGCGTAGCGGAAGATGCGTTCGCTGAAGGATGGCAGCTGCCCGGTAGCAGAAGTGGAGTTGATGCCTCTAACTGCGTTGCCGTTTCGAGTTGAACTGCTTGCACCTTGGGTTCCCGGTCTTAAATACAACCGGCCGGGAGGCGGAGCTAAAGTTGCAGTCGTCACGGCGNTGTATCCATTGGGCCGTGCACGGAAAGGCGGAGTCACGGCGAAGTTTA
>NW_019720366.1:0-197 GCF_002891405.2 Cryptotermes secundus
TTTCAAGTGTGACATTGTATTTTTGTGTGTAATATATAGAGTGATCTGTAGTGAGTTATTGTAGAGTTTAAAGAACGTCAGGATTTCCATTCAGCCACACTGGATACAGAAGTTTGCAAAGTGAATTACTAGTTCCCATTGAAGAAGTAATTTTTTGAATTTATGTCTTAGTTCTCTGTGACTGAGTGGTGTGTATA
>NW_019720366.1:651-761 GCF_002891405.2 Cryptotermes secundus
CTTATAACAAGGTGGTATTATAAGTGAAACACATGTTGTGTTTGGAGCTGTGCTGGAAATCGTGTTAAATGAATGTGTGAAAAGTTCACAGTTTTGTGTAGAGAATGTGT
>NW_019720367.1:0-833 GCF_002891405.2 Cryptotermes secundus
GCAAAGCAGGCAAGCTAGCAACGGAAAGCTGGCAAACTAGCAACACAAAACGGGAAAGCTAGCAAGGGAAACCTAGCAAGCTAGCAAAACAAATCTTTCAAGATAGCAACGAAAAGCTAGCAAACTAGCAAAGCAAATCTAGCAACCTAGCAAGCTAGCAACGCAAAGGAAGCAAGCTAGCAACGTAAAGCGGTAATTTAGAAACGCAAAACTGGCAAGCTAGCAACGCAAACCTAGCAATCTAGCAAAACATATCTAGGAATCTAGCAAGCTAGAAATGCAATGCTAGCTACGTAGAAGCGCAAACCTAGCAAGCTAGCAACGCTAAGCTAGCCAGGTATCAAAGAAAACCTATCAAGCTGGCTACGCAAACCTAGCAAGTTAGCAAAGCAAGGCCACCAAGCTAGCAACGCAAAGCTAGCAAGCTAGCAACGGAAAGCTAGAAAGGTAGCAACGAAAAGCAAGCAAGCTAGCAACGAAAATCTAGCAAGCTTGCAACGCAAAGCTGGTAAGATAGCAACGCAAGCTGGCAAGATAGCAACGCAAATCTAGCAAACTAGCAACGAAAACCTGGCAAGATAACACGCAAACCTGGCAAGCTAGCAAAGCGAAGGTGCCAAGCTAGAAAGGCAAAGCTGGCAAGCTAAGAACGTATACCTAGCAAGCTAGCAACGGGAAGCTAGCAAGTTAGGAACCCACATCTAGAAAGCTAGCAACGCAAATCCAGCAAGCTACAACGCAAATCTGGAAAGCTAGCAAGGCAAAGCTACCAAGCAAGCAACCCAAAACTACCAAGCTAGCAACGCAAATCTACCAAGATAGCAACGCGAAAC
>NW_019720368.1:0-192 GCF_002891405.2 Cryptotermes secundus
TGTCGAACAATTGGACAGATTTCCATAATTATAAAATGGAATTTTCGACAATTTTTTGAAAATCTCTGAATTAAATTGAATTCTGTAATAATTCTTGTAAAAATTTCTTTAGTTCGTTGAAACCTTTCAAAACCTTGTTTATACTCGTTAAATTTAACATATTATGAATCAGAATTGACTAAAAATTCCCTA
>NW_019720369.1:0-762 GCF_002891405.2 Cryptotermes secundus
CAGAATTATAGGATAAATTATATGAATTTAGTTTAAGAATGTCAATATTAGTTTTTATTCCTTAAATTATCATAAAATCCTTCTTAACTTGATTAAAATTAATTAATCCTTAAATGTCGTCAAACAATTAGATAGATTTCCATAAATAAAAAGTGGGATCTTTGACAATTTGTGGAAAATCTTTGTATTAAATTTAAATCTGTAATAATTCTTGGTAAAAATTTCTTAAATTCGTTGAAACCTTTCAAAACCTGATTTTTACTCGTTAAATTTAACATAATACCAATCAGAATTGTCTAAAATATCCCTAATATAATGCAGAAATCATCAATAAATTGGACAGTATTCGATTTAATAAGAAGAAATCTTTCACAGATTGTCTGTAATTTCTTATCTTAACGTGAAATCGTCAAAGAATATTCGGAAATAAAAAATTCATAAAATAGTTTGAGTTCGTTCTTAATTTGTGTAAATTCTATTGATTAACATAGAATTACTGAACATTTTATTAAAATTCATTAAATGATAATGTAATTATCAGAAATTTTAAGGAATTCCTTAAAATAGAGTGAAATCTCTTTTAATGTGGTTGAAATTCTTCATTTTACGTGAACATTTCAAAGACTTTTAGGTTAAAATTATATTCATTTCTTTGAATTCGTTCAAACTCAATTAAAATTCCTTAAATTAGCTACGAATCGTTCTAAGGTTCTTAAAATTACAGGATATATTATGTAAATCGTCGAAGAGTCATTTAGAATT
>NW_019720369.1:1092-1243 GCF_002891405.2 Cryptotermes secundus
TTCAAAACCTGATTTGTACTCGTTAAATTTATCATAATATCAATCAGATTTGACTTAAATATTCTTAATGTAATGTAGAAATCGTCATTAATTTGGAGAGTATTCTATTTAATAAGAAGAAATCTTTCACATATTGTATGTAATTCCTTAT
>NW_019720370.1:0-477 GCF_002891405.2 Cryptotermes secundus
ATTGAAGAAATTAAGTTCATCCTCATACCCTATCTAGGAGATAAAATGTTCAACTGTGGCAGTGATGTTTAATCCTCAGCAGAAAGTTCACAGCTTTCGCTTGAAATGTGCTCTTGAGGGTTTTAGAGATTATAAGATCAAAACAATCAGGGTTATATATACATTTCTTGTATCTTCAAAATATTTGCATTTAACACTACATTCATGTATTTGTAAATGGACTTTGCCCCTGACTATTGATGCTTATTGTCTACTGTAACTCATTTTTCGGAAATATGGCAACATTTGCAGCCACATGCCCAGAGCTGCAACATTTCTTGTGTTCTTGAATGTCCTTGAAGGTTATTACATCCAAAAATTGCGGGTTTTGTTTACATTTCCTGCTGTACTTCTAACAAGTGCAGTAGGCACGAAGTCATGTGGACTTATGTGCCCCGCCCCTTAATGTTGGTTGGCTACAAAGTCATTGGATTGGGG
>NW_019720370.1:580-678 GCF_002891405.2 Cryptotermes secundus
GCTGATTGGCTACTCATTACTCATGGTCGTGTAACTGCCGCATGTTTGTGTTCTTGCCGCGGTGCATCGGAAAGTACCGGGTTTTTGTTTACATTTTG
>NW_019720371.1:0-240 GCF_002891405.2 Cryptotermes secundus
TTTTAATTAGCTTTGCGTTTCTAACTTGCTAGCTTTCCTTTGCTAACTTGCTAGCATTTCGTTAATAGCTTGCTAGCTTTGTGTTGTTACCTTGCTATCTTGGCGTTAATATCTAGCTAAATTTGGTTGCTAGCTTGCTAGATTGCTAGACTTGCGTTGGTAATTTGCTAGTTTGCGTTGCTAGCTTTCTAGCAGTGCGTTGCTAGCTTGCTTGCTTTGCATTGCTAGCTTGCTAGCTTT
>NW_019720372.1:0-1231 GCF_002891405.2 Cryptotermes secundus
ATATTTTCCTGCAATTTGACACTGTTTTCTTGGAATCTTAAGTTTCCAACGATTTGACATTACTTCCCTGCAACTTAACAGTGTTTTCTTGCATTTTGTCCAACAGATTGTCTGTGAGGTCTTTTATTTCCACGTCTTAGTTTTGTTTGTTTTCTAACATGGTAGTTTGTTTGATCCTGGATCAGTATTGTCTAATGTTACACACTCCGCTTTGCGGTGCATTATGGTTGCTATGGGCTGACTGAGGCCTTCTAGTTCTTCAGGCTGGTCCATAGGCCAGTCGCTAACACTAGTTTCTGATGCGGGGCTTGGAACAAGTGCACTGATATCCTCCAGTCCCTCAGGTTAATCCATGGGCCTACCATCAACGCTGTTTTCTGATTCTGGGCTACGGTTAACAGTTCTATTTCGTAGTCAGCGGCTAGTCATTTTGGTTTGTTTTTACTAACCTTTTTCGTTGATCTTCACATTGTTGTTTTCTGGTGTTTGTTGCTCTGCTGGTTTTGTTGCCCCTTGTTGTCGCGAAGACTTCGGGCCCGCGTTGGGCGACACTTATTTCAGTTTAGTTTCTGTAGGCGCACTGTCGCCACAGATATGGTAAAGTTGGCCGCAGCTGCCTTCCGCATTGGAGTAATGGTTGGCGTAGCTGCTCTCTGGTGAATCACCTACTATCGATTCAGTGTAAGTTGATGGTGGTGGCGCCACCCCACTCGGGGTACACGAGACTATCACCAGGGCCGTTAAGTGGGCCTTGGCTTCAACAAAGACGGTCAACAAAACCGCAACAACTTCATAAAACACACACACATTCACTTTATTTGAATATTTATATTCACATATCAGTTACACTGGAAAATTAGAGTACATATAGTCCTTCGTCCCCTTTTGTGAAGACGGATCGTGCGTGAACACATCTTCACACCTCAGAAACTAGTTAGCGTCTCTCCTGGACAAAGAGCTTTACATATCGACATCTCAGTGTTAGTATGATGTCATATTACCATTTCAGAAATCTGATTGGCTGCTGGTGGGAAGTACCGCTGTAAAGCCCCTAGCTACCTATTCATTGGGCTTACATCACCCCTCATAAAACAAAGAGAGAACTAAATCACGAGTTTCGCAAGAGTCACAAAAGTTACAAAAACTGATGGTATGCATAAATTAGGCGAAGTATATTACTAAANATAAAAGGAGTAATCGGTTACAGTCTTTCACTTTCAAGTGCTTAATA
>NW_019720373.1:0-1041 GCF_002891405.2 Cryptotermes secundus
CATGAGGAACAAACTGGTTTCTTATTGGAGTCTCTAGCTGCAATACCTATCAAGATACAGAAGACAAGGCAAACCTCCATTGGAGCCGAAAACGCGTTTTTTCGCATTATAAAAAACTTCGCTATTAGTTGAATATAAAAGATGTAATTTTAACTCCATGTTACACTGGAAGAGAATTATTTGCTGTGAGTTTGAAATTTTGGGAGCTTTCCAACCGGAGATATAAGACGTTAAAAATGACCGATTTGGGGCCCAGAGCAAAGTTGGGAAGCTCCAGGAAAATTTTGGAAAATAGGTACGGTGTTCAAAACTATGTGATTATATTCATCATGTAGGAGGAAACAAAGGGTAGAAACCACAGATCTGATACTTTCCCCTCTCCCATTGGTTTTTGAAGTTGAAAAGTAGCGTTTTTCCCAAAATCGATAGGTAAGTTTCGAGCTTAATTAGACCTAGAGGAAGTGAGTTGAGTGAAACCTTGTAATGATATGATTTATAGTCCATACCATGAGCAACAAATTGGGTTTTCATTGGAGTCTCTAGCTTCAATAATTATCGAGATACAGAAGATAACGCAAACCTCCATTTGAGCCGAAAACGCGTTTCTTCGCATTATAAAAACTTCGCTATTAGTTGAATATAAAAGTTGTAATTTTAACTCTATGTTACTCTGGAATAGAGCGTTATTTGCTGTGAGTTTAAAATTTCTCGAGCTTCTCCACCGGAGATATGAGACGTTAAAAACGGCCGATTTGGGGCCCAGAGCAAAGTTTGGAAGCTCCTGGAAAATTTTGGAAAATAGGTACGGTGTTCAAAACTATGTGATTATATTCTTCATGTAGGAGCAAACAAAGGGTAGAAACCACAGATCTGATACTTTCCCCCTCCCAATGGTTTCTGAAGGTAAAATATAGCGTTTTTCCCAAAATCGATAGGTAAGTTTGGAGCTCAATTACACCTAGACAAAATGAGTTGAATAAAACCTTGTAATAATATGATTTATAGTCCATATGATGAGGAACAAATTGGTTTTTCATTGGA
>NW_019720374.1:316-493 GCF_002891405.2 Cryptotermes secundus
CTGGGTTTGGTCAAGAACCTTCATAAAGAATTGAAACGACATGAGAACTCTCAGACTCACATTATTTCAACAATGCAACTTGTTATGTTCGGGAAATCTCGAATTGACTGTCAACTTGACAATCAAAAGGGTCTGACGATACTATAGCAGAATGAAAATGTGAAAGAAAATAGAGAA
>NW_019720375.1:0-198 GCF_002891405.2 Cryptotermes secundus
CAAAGTTAGCATGCTATCAACGCTATTGTAGCTAGCTAGCAACGCGAAACTAGCAAGATAGCAACGTAATGCTAGCAATTTAGCAACACATTCCTAGCAATCTAGCAACGCAAATCTGGCAAGATAGCAACGCAAAGCTGGCAAGCTAGCAACGCATAGCTGGAAAGCTAAAAATTCAAAGCTGGCAATCTAGAAAGG
>NW_019720375.1:878-1215 GCF_002891405.2 Cryptotermes secundus
CAGCTTTGCGTTGCTAGCTTGCAAGTTTTGCGTTACTAGCTTGCTATATTTGCGTGGCTATATTGCTAGCTTTGCTTTGCTACCTTGTTAGCTTTCCTGGTAGCCTGGCGTTGCTAGCTTACTAGATTTTCGTTGCAGCTTGATAGGTTTGCGTTGCTAACTTGCTAGCTTGGCGTTGCTAGCTTGTTAGCTTTGCGTTGCTAGATAGCTAGCTTTGCGTTGATAGCTTGCTATCTTGAGAGATATGCGTTGCTAGCTTGCCAGTTTTTCAATGCTGGCTTGCCATTGTGCGTTGCTAGCTTGCCGGCTTTGCTTTGCTCTCTTGCTAGATTTGCAT
>NW_019720376.1:0-7358 GCF_002891405.2 Cryptotermes secundus
TAAATCTAACTTATATTTAAAGATTTCTTCTGCCACTGCCCTGAGGGAACCTGCCCTATACATAGTTCTAACATTCCATGTACCGAATCTCATATCCATTTTCTTTAGCTTAGGTTGTTTATCAAGAGGATCTGTCCAGGTCCAAGGCTTTGTGATCATTTTCATAACTGGATTATTTTTTACAGTGAGGAGTTGTTAGCCTTGTGCCCAACCAGAATCCTTTCTTTTGGACACAGTGCCATGACAACAAGTTCTGGAACCTAAACCAGTATCACAGAAATGTGATTCAAGCTCTTGAAAATGAGCACATTCTCTTTAATAGTGTGAACATTCACACCTGGAGATCTCTACTTTGGTAAGCAGTTTCTGTGTTAACACATCCCCTGTCAGGTAGTTAAGTGAATTCAGTTCCTCTCAGCTAGCCATATTACCCGAAATGTTGCAGATTCGAAAAAGATACTACCAGACATTTGGAGATACAGCTCTGTACTCAATATATGCAAGACAAGGATAGCCAGCAGTGCTGTAGAAAAAATGTTGAAGGCCAGAGTACTTTAAAGGCAGAAGTCTCTGGACCAGGCCCAAGGAAGACAGAATTCAGCCCATGAGATATCTAGGATATGAACAAAATGTGTCAAAGGTACTGTTGTGTCTTGTGTAAGAAATGTGTTAATTGCAGTAGGTGGTTGTGTAGTGAGGCACACACTAGATGTTGACACTAATTTTCTTGAGCTGCTAGGAACTTCACAGAGTAATTGTGTCATTTTGTACAGGGGAAATACATCAAAATTGTAAGAATCCATGACAGATGCGCAGAGGTTACGCTTGAACGAGATACCAAACCATCATTTCGTTCTATGGTGGTCACCAACCCTTAATCGAGCCGATATGTATGGTGGTTTCCAGGTACTGTATGCATTAAGCATTGTAGACTTGAATGTCATAACATGTTGCAACAAAGAAGATTATGGTCTTTATTTGGGGGGGGGGATGCCATGTAGTTTGGTAGACAGTTACCATATTTTTGGAAGTCCCTGCTGCCTACATCTTCTCGTTATTTCTGCATTGAAGAAGGAGGCAGCAGGTTCTTCCAAAACTTTGTTCCCTGTCGGAGCACACAACATCACTCCCAGAACACTGTAGCCTTTACATTGAACTCGTAATGCTCTCAGAGAAGTCTTAGTATTGCATGTGATTAATTTGTTCATATATTGTTCTTGTAATTTTATTTTTATTGTGAGTTTTAATCAGTCTGTTATTCATTTTCAGGTACAGTTGGATCAAACTGGCATATTTGTGCATGGAAAGATACCAACACTGAAGACCTCATTGATCCAGATATTGTGTAGCCACTTGTGGCACAAAGTGCATGAATTCATTGTCATGAATCTCTGCAAGGTGAGACACTGAAAACAGTGGTTGTGGCATTTTGTCGCCACACTTGGCACATTAATGATTCATATTGGTGGAGTCCTTGGGTAGCCCAAGTTACCCTGATAAGGTTTCTGTAGTTCTCTTATTAATCAAGAACAATGTAGTTTGAGCNATGGTTCATCCTGGTCTGTCACATAGTAGAAGAATAAAAAGATCATCAGTGCCATCCAGTGTGTTTGATAAATGTTTTTCTTTTCTTTTTTTAATAATTCATCCTCTACATGTTTTGGTCGGACGATCTTCAGAAGAAGATATCGATACACCTATCTTCCTTTAAAGAGAAGCAGTATAAAGGACATGAAACAAAGTTTTATAAACCAAACTTGTAAATATACTATTCATGCACATCACTGTAATTGTTAAAGGCTAATATTATATTTTCATGACATTGTGATTGTGGTTTCTGTGTGTATTGATAGTGACCAGTGACATTGTAGCAGTGGTTTCCGCATGTATTGATATGTCTTTCTGAAGATAGTCACTCCGGCTGAAACATGTAAACGATGAAATATTAAAAAAATTATCAATCATACTGGACAGTGATGAGCTTTTATAATTTGAGCATTTTCTTTTTTTGCAGGTGTTTAATCGGGAGCTGGATAGTTTGAAGATTGAGACTGTGCAGAAGGAAACTATTCATCCTTGTAAATCCTACAAGATGGCCTCTTCATGTGCTGATATCATCCTGTTTGCAGCATCCGAGTGGACTGTCTTGAGACCATCCCTTCTAGCTGACTCAAAGTAAGAGATTTTGGATTGTCACTGTTTGAATTTGAATTTGAATTTATTTACATTCTATAAATCCTAAGCAGGTTAGTACCTTTGGATACAGAACATGTCAAAAGGTTCATACATAAGTACAGGCAATTTTAGCTTAAAAATTAATATAACTTAATTTTACATCATTCTCTATTTACATTGAAGTTTTCATCTAAAGAGTAGAAGGAATGAGCATGTAGATAATTCTTTAACTCTGATTTAAACTTTTTAGTATCATTGCCCAAGTTTTTAATACTTTGTGGCAGATTGTTGAACACTTTTATGCCAGTAAAGTAGACTCCTTTTTGATATACTGATAAAGTTGATGAGGGTAGGTGGAAGTTATATTTTTGTCTAGTATTCATGTTATAGACATCAGAATTTAATTTGAATTTATCTTTGTTGTAAACAACAAATAAGAGAAGCGATAATATGTATTGCGATTGAAGAGGTAGAATTTTTAATTTCTTAAATAATTCTCTACATGAATCTCTACTTCTACATCCTGTAATGATTCTAATTATATTCTTTTGTATTTTAAAAATTATTACACTATGTGAAGAGTTCCCCCAAAATATTAATCCATAGTTCATAATAGAATGAAAGTAGGCATGGTAAACCATCTTCAATGTTTCCTGTGACATAAAAGGCTTAATTGATCTCATCGCATAGCAAGCTGCATTTAATTTAGGTATAATTTGTTCAATATGTATTTTCCAAGACAGTGTACTGTCTACATGTATTCCAAGGAATTTTGTATCAAGTACTTTACAGATTAATTTGTTGGCATAACTGATGTCCAGATCAATTTGGTGGTTGTTTTTAGTTGTGAATGATATGTAATGGGTTTTATCAAAATTTAATGAGAGTAAATTGGCTTCGAACCATCTGTTTAAGGCTTCAAATACAATATTTATGTCATTTTTAAAGTTTTCAAATTTAGAGTTCTTAAATATTATACTAGTGTCATCTGCATATAGAATTGGTTTAGATTTATTGTTGATGGTTTTAGATAGATCATTTATGTAGAGAAGAAAAAGTAAGGGACCTAAAATTGATCCTTGTGGAACACCGTGCTTTATAATTCCCCAGTTTGAAAATGCATTATGACTGGAGTTTTTATTATTTATTTCAACTCTTTGATACCTGTTTTTGAGGTATGATTTGATCCATTCATTAGCTTTGCCAGTTATTCCATAGAAATTTAATTTCGATAGTAAGATATCATGATTAACACAATCGAAAGCTTTTGCTAGATCACAGAAAATCCCTCCCACAATTAATCTGTCATTGAGAGCACTTAAAATATCGTTAGTTAGTTCATAGGTTGCTTTTTCTGTTGTTAGGTCTTTCCTAAATCCAAATTGCTCTTTGACTAATATGTTGTTAGAATTTAAGTGTTCAAGTAGTCTATTATACATAACTTTTTCAAAGACTTTTGAGAATGAAGTCAATATGGATATTGGTCTGTAATTAGAGATGCATTTTCTCTCTCCTTTTTTAAAAAGTGGTTTCATTACAGCGTATTTTAAGCGTTGAGGAAAAGTACCTGATGATAAAGATTTATTACATAGATGATTCAAGGGTGAACTGATGTAAACAGAGCTTGCTTTAAGTAATTTGGTAGAGATTTCATCATATCCATGTGAATTTTTGGGCTTAAGGGATTTAATAATGTTTTCAATTTCCTTCCTTGTTGAGAATTTGAGATTGATATTTGGAAATGAATTGTTAAAGGCACGAGACAGATAGTATATTGGATTATTATTATTATTATTATTATTATTATTATTATTATTATTATTATTATTGGAATATGTTTTCTCAGCTAATGAAAGGAAATATTCATTAAATGCACTTGCGATAGCTTGTGGATTGTTAGTGGACTTCCCTTCAATATTCAAACTTTGTACGTCTTCATTAACAGATTTCTTTCCTGATTCAACTTTCACAATATCCCAGGTGGTTTTAATTTTATTGTTTGATTTTAGAATTTGGCTGTTATAGTTATTCTGTTTGGCTTCTTTAATGACTTTTGACAAAATTTTACAGTACATTTTGTAGTGACTTTTTAGTCTTGGATCATTACTGTCCCTACTGGCCAAATATAGTTGTCTTTTGTGTTTACATGAAGTTTTTATTCCAATTGTTATCCAGGTGGATTTGTTTTTATTTTCATTTTTGACTATTTTTAAGGGAAAGCTTGAATAAAAGATCCTCAAGTATGTGTTCAGAAAGCAATTAAATTTAGAATCAATATTATTGCTGTCAAATACATTGTCCCACGATTCATTACTTAATTTTGTGACAAAATCTGCCATCGTATGCTTGTTGATTTTCCTTACTGTTTTATATTGTTGATTACTGGGCTGAAAGTCAATATTATTTATTTCTATGAGTTGAGCATCATGATCGGATAAGCCATTTATAAAGGGTCCTACAGTATAGTCTCTTAATTTTGAGTTATCAATGAATATATTATCTATCGCTGAACTAGAATTATTTTGAACTCTTGTGGGAAAGTTAACAGTACTGGAGAGATTGTAAGATGATAACAAAGAGTCTAAATTTAGTTTCCTATTACTGTCGATGAGATAGTTTATATTTATATCACCACAAATTATAAATTCAACTTTTGAACTATGCAGTACATTTAGGATGGTTTCTAATCTATTTATAAAGTGATTGAAGTTTCCAGATGGGGCTCTATATAAAGTCAGTATACAAATATTAGAAAAAGGAGAGTCTAACTTTAGAGCACATGCTTCCAGATCCTGGTCTTTGCAATAATCTTCTAAATTTATTTTAGTAAATTTTAGGTTTTCATGTACAAAAATACTCACTCCTCCTTTCTCCAGTGTTTTCCTACAGTATCTAGCACCTAAATTATAATTTTCTAAGTGAAGATGTTCTAATTCCAGCTGTTTCATGTGATGTTCAGTAAGGCACAGTATGTGTGGAAGATTTGAATTCATGGAGCTTGTTAGTTCATTTGTTTTGTTTCTCAATCCTCTTATATTCTGATGGAATATTCTTAGTACTTTATTATTCACTGAATTTAGTAGACTGTAATTACCTTTTACTGTGTAAACTGTATTGGATATTTTTTAAGTTGAGTGGGTTGGATAGTTCACTGGAATGCCAAAAGGAAACAGCTTTAGACAGTATTGCCAAACTTTGGGAGAACTAGTCACATGTTCACACTTTTGATCAGTGATGCAGAGAAATGAAAGATTTTCTTTTTGCTGACCTCAATTTTAATTTTAACGGAGAGTGCTTATTGTCCTCTGTGTGGAGATAAGTTTGTCCCTGTGCTTGAACAGTGGCCAAATGAAGGGAAAGCTCTGTGTTGTCTTAACTTTGACACTGTGTGCAAGTAATTCATCAACTTCATACTCCCATTGCTTTAGCATGAGTTAAAGAACCTTTGGTACCTGTTGGATAGACTCTGTGGGCACCCAAGTCCTGGCTATGACATTTGTATTCCTTGTACTCATAATTAAAACTCCATAATGATACTGATCAATGTGACTTCTGTGTATGGATGAATGAAGTTATATTTACTTGTTGATAACACTAGGGACACAATGGACAACACCACAACACAGGAGAACTGGATTGACATGCAGCTTCAGTGGTGTGACTACGACTTGCATGACATTGGAGATATGCCCGAACAAAGTTCCTGGACTGTACTATGGACAATATGTCCATCTGTCCATCTCCTACAGGATTGCTGATTGCTATTGATTTGGCATACAATTTATACAGGTAATAAAAGAAGCTGCAAAGCTTTCATGGCATTTCTAGCTCACCCTACGCAATATTCTGTTACTCTGTTGGTGTTAAATAACTATGTTTCATACAGTATCATTAAACAACCTCTAAACCAAATGGATATGCTTTCGGGGTAGCTGTAATATGTGTATGCGTTTATTTTTTATTGTTAATTCAGTAGCACTTGGTACCTCAGCGTGGCATTGATTGATAGGAAGGATATGGAATGAATTGGATATTTGTTTATTAGTATGATGATGGAAATTAGGTGGGAGGATGTGGACTGTATTCATCAGGCTGAGGATAGGGGCCAGCATTGGTGTCTTGTGAACTGAGCCAAGAAATTTCACTTCTGTAAAAGGTAGAAAACTTCTGTGCCAGCTGACCTTCTCTTGAATGACTTGGCTTCATCGAGTTGGTTTAGTGTAATCCATTGCATTCAGTTTACTCTGTGGCTGATGTAGTTTGGGTATGCAGTTTTAGTCGTGCAGTGTATCTTAAGTACATACTTTTAATTAATTTTTGCTGTCATTATGAACTGACAAAAGTATGCTTTGAAGTTGAATCTGTAGAAATTGATGTTCTGTTTGCATTTGTATTTTATGCAGTGCCTATGGAAACTGGTTTCTACACTGCAAACCGGTGATCCAGTATGCCATGGAGAAGATTATGAACAAAAATCCAGCAATGCATTTGCTGAGGAAACGTATCTTTGAAGCAGAACCCTTTTGAACCATAATTGAACTGCAAAGAGATCTTTTCCAATCAGATCATCGGGTGAGTTGAGAGGAAGAGATGGATGGCATAAGCACACTAAAGTACTTATAGCCTTATGCTGTTATTCTTTGTTTTCTAAATCAGTTTCTGTCAGAGGCGTTCATTTTGTGTTGTGCTCCTGATTATTGCACTCCTGTATCTGAGGTTGGTCATTTACAGTACTTTGTGATATCCAAGTAAGGCTCGATAGTAACACACAGTGACAAATCAGAATCTTAAAGGAATGCATCCTTTTATGTTATCACTGTCTATATATATATATACTAGCTGCGCCCGGCCACGCCTTGCTGTGGCTCAGTCAGCCCGTTCTTCCCCAGTTTGATTTGAAATTACTCAACGCATTGCTTCCGCTCCGCGAGTACGACGACCTAAGCTTGTTCTTCTGCGAGGCATTATTTGGATGAACTAAAGCAGCATGATTGCACTGAGAAAGAAGAAAAAAGTTATAACAAAAACATATGAAATTGCAAAACATTAAAAAGGAAAGAACACGAACTGGAAAACAAAGAAGAAACAAAGAAATTAAAAATACCGACGAAACATGGCTGACTGCGCATACTGGTATAAGCCGACTACGTAACTGTATTAAACGTACATTCACGGAAAATCTC
>NW_019720377.1:0-149 GCF_002891405.2 Cryptotermes secundus
CCTGTTACAGGGATAGCTCTTCTGTACTTACTTTACTTTTACATATATATTATCAGACTTTCAAGGTTCATTATATTGTCACGTATTGGGCGTATAACGCGACAAATAACTTCACGCCGTATTTTATATAGCGAATTTTATTTCACATT
>NW_019720377.1:368-445 GCF_002891405.2 Cryptotermes secundus
CCGTGTTACTAGCCACGCTGTCCGGAGTTGTCGACTGCTACCTAGCAACCGCGATATCCCTCGGTGACGTCACCGCT
>NW_019720378.1:0-480 GCF_002891405.2 Cryptotermes secundus
TCGAGTAGCACACTCACCACCTCCCTGGAGGCTACCTCTCACTACCCGCCGAATCCTACTGCCTTGGTTCATAGTGCACTCACATCTTTTGTTCATTTAACAAGTAACTATAATTAATATTCCTAATGTAACGTTGTGAAAGCATTTGATTCAATACATCATTCTATTAACCTGAAAACCGACTTCCGAAGACTTGAATTTCAATTCTTAAGTGCTCCAACGATCTCAGTCCACAAGACTTCCGCTCGGTCTACAAGTACTTCCCATCACTATCCTTCGGGATACAACACGTCGGGGAATTTTCTGGTGTCAGACGTGGGGTTGGACACAGCCTTTGGAAGTTATTTCGGAAGTTTGGAGCCAGCAGAGGAAGATCGAGAGTTCTGCACGAGGGAGTGTAGTGGCTTTGACCTGCTCTCTCATTGACCATTTGTGAGAATTTGACGTCTCCGCATCTCGACGATTCATCACCAGACGCTC
>NW_019720379.1:0-1084 GCF_002891405.2 Cryptotermes secundus
TTCGAATATCGCATGTCTTATGTTTTATATCAATTTGCGTCCTATTTACTGATTCTCCCTCGTACTACTGCTACTACTACGACTACTACTAGTCCAACGACAAATGTTTGCTGCCATTGGGAAAGACACTGTACCAGTGATACGAGTTATGAAGGACGATTTGTGAACTAATGTAATTGCTGGAGGAGATTATGAATTTGTCCTTTTCACTTTACACATTTCAAAACAAGAAATGATTAAGTGGTGAACTTCGACCCAAATATAACTCCATACAACTTTTCATTTCGAACCCTAAAGTCTACTTGGAAGAATCATTTTCGTGGAGAGATACGAGTATAATATTAAAATTGACCATACAGCAGATTTTTGCTAACGGTATGTGTGTTGCTTTGGGCCAACACAGGATGCAGTGGCTGGATTTAGGAACATTTCTTCAGAGCATGGGTTTTTTTGTTGAATTGCTCGAGGAGGTCCCTGTGTCACGGAGATGGTTAACGGTTTTGCCGTTTGACAGGTAACGTAGCCAATGAGGGATGTATTTATTAGTTGGTTGTTATATTTTTTTCTGGGATATAGCTCCTTGTGGTCAATTGAAAGTGAACCGACGTTTCGAAGAAACATATGGCCTCCATCTTTAGGGTCGAAGAATAAATTGAACAAGAAAGCAATGTGAAACAGGTGTCAAGTTAAGCAACCGGATGTTTGCTTGATTTTCAACGACTTATATGCCATTTCATCATGCAAGATAATATTCTTTCAGTTTAGTTTTAATCATCTTTTGAACAGTCTTTTACTTATTTCAGAAGCCAGTTAGATTGTGAGATAACGTAAATCCTAATGACTTGAACTGTTGGTTGAATGTAGTACTAGACGCTCATTAGCGTATAAAAATTACGAGGTAAGTCATACTATACTCACAGTGACACGGATTTTAGACTTTTGCTTGACCAGTTCCCGTCGGAGTCCCTCTGTCAGCGCTGTGACGGCGTGTTTGGAGGCAGAGTACACCTCTATGCCGGAGAATAAGGGAATCGTGTGCCCAGCAATGCTGTTCATGTGAAGTAAAAGATTTGAGCTTATCAGA
>NW_019720380.1:0-460 GCF_002891405.2 Cryptotermes secundus
AGCAAACTAGAAACGCAAAGCTAGCCAGATAGCAACGAAAAGCTAAAAAGGGTAGCAATGCAAACTAGATAGCTAGCAAAGAAAATTTATCAAGCTAGCAACGCAAAGCTAGCAATTAAGCAACGCAGGGCAACCAAGCTTGCAACGCCAAGCTAGAAAGCTAGGAACGCAAACCTAGCAAACTAGAAACGCAAACCTAGCCAGATAGCAACGAAAAGCTATCAAGCTAGCAACGCATATAGAGCAATTTAGGAAGCCAGCAAAGAAAAAGTAGCTAGCTAGCAAAGCAAAGCAACAAGATAGCAACGAGGAGCTAGAAAGTTAGCAACGCAAACCTAGCAAGCTCTCAAAGCAAATCTAGCAAGCTAGCAACGCAAGGCTAGNTTAGCAAGCAAGAAACACAAAGTAAATAAACAAAAAACGCAATGCTAGCAAGCTATCAACGCAAAGCTAGCAAGCT
>NW_019720381.1:0-301 GCF_002891405.2 Cryptotermes secundus
GATTTGCGTTTCTAGCTTTGCTAGCTTTGCGTTGCTAGCAACCTAAATTTGCGTTGCTATCTTGCTAGATTTGAGTTGCTACCTTGCTAGCTTGGCGTTGCTAGCTTGGTAGCTTTGCGTTGCTAGCTTGCAAGCTTTGCGTTGCCAGCTTGCTAGCTTTGCTTTGCTAGATTAATAGATTTGCGTAGCTGATTTGCTTTGCGTTTCTTGCTTGCTAGCTTGCTATTTATGCGTTGCTAGCTTTGCGTTGCTAGCTTGCTAGCTTTGAGTTTATAACTTGCTAGGATTGCGTTGCTAGCTT
>NW_019720381.1:335-774 GCF_002891405.2 Cryptotermes secundus
CTTGCTAGATTGCTAGGTTTGCGTTGGTAGGTTGCAGCTTTGCGTTGATCTCTTGCTAGGGTTGCGCTGCTACCATCCCAGCTTCGCGTTGCTGGATTGCTAGCATTGCGTTTCCAGCTTGCTAGCTTGCTACTTTTGTGTTGATAGATTATTAGCTTTGAGTTGCTAGCTTGCTAGCTTGTCGTTGCTAGCTTGCTAACTTTGCGTTGCTAGCTTGCCAGATAGCTAGATTTGCGTTGCTAGCTTACCAGCTTTGCGTTGCAAGCTTCCTAGTTTATGTGGCTAGCTTGCTAGCTATGCGTTGCGACTTGCTAGCTTTGCGTTGCTAGGCTGCTAGCTTTCCGTTGCTAGCTTGCTACCTTGACAGTTTGGCGTTGCTATCTTGAAAATTTCCTTGCTAGCTTGCCAGGTTTGTGTTGCCTGCTTGCTAGATTTGCGT
>NW_019720382.1:0-231 GCF_002891405.2 Cryptotermes secundus
AGCAACGAAAAGCTAGCCAGGCCAGAAACGCAAAGGTAGCAAGTAAGCAACTCAAAGCTAGCAAGCTAGCAACGCAAAGCTGGCAAGCTAGCAAAGCAAAGCTAGGAAGCTAACAAGCTAGCAACGGAAACCAGCATGCTAGCAAACGCAAAACTAGCAAGCTAGAAATGCAACGCTGGCAAGATAGCAACGCCAAATGGAAAGCTAGCAACGCAAAGCTGACTAGCTACC
>NW_019720383.1:0-381 GCF_002891405.2 Cryptotermes secundus
CTTTGCGTTGCTTGATGGCTTGCTTAGCGTTTCTTGATTGCTTGTATTCTTTGCGGATTTTGCTTGCTTCCTTTGCGTTGCTAGTATGCTAGCATTGCGATGCTAGCTTCGTAGCTTGACAGATTTGCCTTGTTCGCTTGGTATTTTTGCTTTGCTAACTTACTAGCTTTGCTTTGCTAGCTTGCTTGTTGTCTTTGGTTTCCTTGTTTGCTTGCTACCTTTGCGTTGCTAGCTTGCTATTTTTCCGTTTCCAGCTTGTTTTTTTCCGTTGCTATCATGCTAGATTTGCGTTGCTACCTTGCTAGCTTTGCGTTGCTATTTTTCTAGTTTGCTTTTCTAGATTGCTTTGTTAACTTGCTAGCTTTGCGTTGCTAGCTTGCT
>NW_019720384.1:0-606 GCF_002891405.2 Cryptotermes secundus
TGCTAGCTTGCTAGCTTTGCGTTGCTAGCTTGCTAGGATTGCTTTACTAGCTTGATAGCATTTCGTTGCTAGCTTTCTAGCTTTGCGTACTTACCTTGCTAGCTTGGCTTGCTAACTTTGAGTTCTTAGCTTGCAAGATTATTAGATTTGCGTTGCTATCTTGCTAGCTTTGCGTTGCTAGATTGGAAACTTTGCGTTGCAAGCTTGTTAGTTTTGCCTTGTTAGCTTGGCTGCTTTGCGATGCTACTTGCTAGTTTTGGGTTGCTAGCTCGGTAGCTTTGCCTTGATTGCTTGGTATCTTTGCGTTGCCAGCTTGCTAGCATTGCGTTCTCGCTTGCTTGTTTGCGTTGCTAACTTGCTAGCTTTGCGTTGCTAACTTGCGAGATTTGCGTTGCTAGCTTGCTAGTTTCCCGTTGCTTGCTTACTAGGTATACGTTGCTAGCTTGCCAGCTTTGCGTTGTCAGCTTGCAACCTTTGCGTTGCTAGCTTGCTAGCTTTGCGTTGCCATCTTGCAAGCTTTGCGTTGCTAGCTTGATTACTTTGCGTTGCTAGCTTTGCCAGTGTGCGTTGTTAGCTTGCCAGCTTTGCGTTGCTAGCTTGCCAGCT
>NW_019720385.1:0-508 GCF_002891405.2 Cryptotermes secundus
CGCTTTGCGTTACTAGCTTGCTAGATTTGCGTGGCTAACTTGCAAATTTTGCCTTGCTACATTGCTAGCTTCCGTTGCTATCTTGCTAGCTTTTCGTTGCTAACATTCTTGCTTTGGGTTGCTAGCTTGATATCTTTGCGTTTCTAGCTTGCAAGATTCCCGTTGCTAGCTTGCTAGCTTTGCGTTGCTAGCTTCCTAGCTTCCCGTTGCTAGCTTGCTAGCTTTGCGTTGCTAGCTTCCTAGCTTCCCGTTGCTAGCTTGCTAGCTTTGCGTTGCTAGCTTCCTAGCTTCCCGTTGCTAGCTTGCTAGCTTTGCGTTGCTAGCTTCCTAGCTTCCCGTTGCTAGCTTGTTAGCTTTGCCTTGCTAGCTTGCTATCTTTGCGTTCATAGCTTGCTAGCTTTGCGTTTCTAGCTTGCAAGATTCCCGTTGCTAGCTTGCTAGGTATGCGTTGTTATCTTGCCATCTTTGCGTTGCTAGTTTGCCACATTTGCGATGCTAGCTTACCAGA
>NW_019720386.1:0-626 GCF_002891405.2 Cryptotermes secundus
AGCAACTCAAATCTAGCAGAATAGCAACGCAAAGCTAGCAAGCTAGCAACGCAGGAATGCAAAGCAAGCAAGCTAACTACGAAAATCTAGCAAGATAGCAAAGTATAAACGCATAGCTAGCAAGCTAGAAACGCAAAACTAGCAAGCTACAAACGGAAAGCTGGCAAGCTAGCAACGCAGGAATGCAAAGCAAGCAAGCTAACTACGAAAATCTAGCAAGATAGCAAAGTATAAACGCATAGCTAGCAAGCTAGAAACGCAAAACTAGCAAGCTACAAACGGAAAGCTGGCAAGCTAGCAACGCAAAGCTAGCAAGCTAGCAAAAAAAGCTGGCATTCTAGCAACACAAAGCTGCCAAGCTAGCAATCTTGCAACGCAAACTAGGAGGCTAGCAACGAAATCTAGGAAGCAAGGAAAGCAAAGCATGCAAGCAAGCAAGCAATGAAAAGCTAGCAAGCTAACAACGTAAAGCTAACAAGCTGCCAAAGCAAAGCTAGCAAGCTAGCAAAGAAAGTTAGCAAGCTAGCAAAAAAAGCTGGCATTCTAGCAACACAAAGCTGCCAAGCTAGCAATGCACAGCTGGAAAGCTAGCAATGCACGGCTGGCAAGCTAGGAACGCAAACTTG
>NW_019720387.1:0-420 GCF_002891405.2 Cryptotermes secundus
TTCTCCGCACGATTGGCAATTTTCCAATGCGCACACCGGTCCGCGGTTTGCACATGGCATTCAATATCTCGTACGTATATGAATACATAACAAAATTATGCAGGCAACAAGCAGAAGTCATACAAAATCATGATAATGAGAATGTTCGCAACATCGGACAAGGCGAAGCCCGACACAGAAAGTATAAGATGCTTGAACTTGGCGGCGGTCAGGCACACGACCGTTCAAGTGACTAGACTGCCGTTGTAGCTAATACTACTACGAAATATATATATAAAAGGGCATAATCTGCTGTACCTAGCCTGGACTGACAGAGGCCGTGTATATATTGTACATTTCAATTAGAAATAAGTGTGTATTGTAAATCTGTGTAATTACAGATAATGGACTTATTAATACAGACTGACTAACAAATGACAG
>NW_019720388.1:0-179 GCF_002891405.2 Cryptotermes secundus
GAAAACTTAACAGCATAGAGGCCAATTACAAAGTTAGCACGAGTACGTAGATAGACCTCTAAGAGAAATAGTACCAGGAATTAATTAAATAATTTTTCTAGGGAGTAAAGCGCGGCCGGCGCGTAGGGCTGACAACCTTACCGCCATCTTTGAGCCGACTGTCTACATAATGGGGGACA
>NW_019720388.1:423-517 GCF_002891405.2 Cryptotermes secundus
CACTCACTTACTCATGGAGCTGAGCCCTTCTTGAGGAGAAGCCAATTCGGCAGCTACTAAAGAATTTCCCAGCATTTTATGGAACCCGAAAGTT
>NW_019720389.1:0-1531 GCF_002891405.2 Cryptotermes secundus
CAGGGCAGGTGGTATGATAGCATATCTTCTTACCGACCGAGCCCTCGGCACTGGCTGCGGTTTTTTTATTGTGAGAATTGCAGCTGGTCACCGCGGCAGCTGTGGCTGTGTTGCCCGCCAATAGCATTGAGTTGCATACCACTGGTCTAGAAGGTCTATAACGCCAACGACGGGCCAGAAGAAATCTAATGTGTTTGGACGGGAGGAATCTGTGTTATTCAGAAATCTAGTGCTAGTAGTAAAAAATGTGGAAAGGTGTTATTTTCAATTAATATTTCAGTCGTAAGACACAACAATATGTTAGAGCTACTTCCCACCTGGAACCAGATTAAGGGACAGATGCGAAGTGAATTACTGGAGAATTTATGGGATAGAGAGAGGGAGAGAGCAGAATTCAGGAATGGCGTTCGTATCAATGGGCGCAGGGATGACACCGCCAGCAGGAAATGGTCTGTATTCTTTCCGCATAAACCGTGAGATTTACCATTTTGTCTTTTCGCTATATCCAGGCAATAGAAGTAGGCCAGGATGTGGGCAACTTTGCATTTTGGATTCTGCCCAAGCAACAACAAAACGATTTTGAAAAGCAATTTGCACATCCATGTACTTTGTATGGATCTATGGAAATAAAGGTATATGAGTATGAGTAATCAAACCAAGGGCGTATGGCTGATGTAATACGATTGGACGAGGTGTTGCAATAAGTTAAATTTGCTGGGTTCTCTGAATAGTCCAATTTCTTTAATCTCTCTGAATGGAAGGCAAAATCTGAAGGGCAAAGTAGTGACTTAATATTTTTCTGAAAAAAATAAATGTATACAAAAATAGAAAAGAAAAATCCATACAGGATATATCAGTAATAAAAATTATCTCAGTGTCCAGGAGTTTTAACTTACAAGCTGTATCCTGTATCTACACAACATTTTCTTATCTGTTATATCATGTAAATGACGAACTAGGTATGGTTTATATATAATTATTCAGGTCACTTTCTGAGGATATTATGAAACTTACTCCCTACTGTTGTAAGCAGGTGCAGTATCGCAACAGAATTTACAGATGCACTTCAAATACTCGCCCACTACATTTCTTCTAATTACATGAGTACATTCTAATTCTATAGCTTGAATTTGTATTTATTTTTATATTACTTCAGTATATCCATAGATGGATATAGAACATGTCATTACACAACTAGACAGTATAATGAATATAACAATAATAAAAGTTATCTATTTAGATATTCATCCTAAGTTTAAAATGTATGAGTGTTCAAGAAATGTCGTAATACAACCTTAAACTTTTTAAAATTATTCTTGATCTATATGGGCAATTTATTAAATATTTTTATACCTGCATAAAAATTCCTTTTTGATAAACAGTAAAATTAGCTTGAGGTAGATACAGATCTTGTCTTTGGTATCAGTAGTATGAGAGTCAGTGTTTGATGGAAAAATAACTTTATTTTGAAATACAGTCAACAGAAATATTGATTGATTGATTGATTTATTTCGTCACTATAGATCATTGT
>NW_019720390.1:0-432 GCF_002891405.2 Cryptotermes secundus
TAAGAGGCCCAACGCTTTACTGCCAGGAGCTCTGGAACGCAAAATCATTATAATTAGTACATTCAGTAGTAAATTCAGAAGAATGACCAAAAATAATTAAGTGGATTTGATGGCCATGAATAAAGTGAATAATTTAAATGGGTGTTCGATTTTTTTTAAGTGTTAGTTTTGCTCTTAGCACAGTTCATCTCTGAAGAGAACAGAGCGATATCAAACGCTTTAGCTCATCTGTCTCTACGTCAAATTAAAAAATGAATATTTATGTGATACAAGTTTACTCTATCGTTTCAATGAATCTATACCTACCTGTACCTAGAGCTTGTACATGATACGTATGCAGTGTTCGTCTTTTAGTGCACTCAATTTCAGTTGTTATTTCACAACATATTTTGGCAACATAGTGCCATCATCAGGTGCTCCATTTACGTTAAT
>NW_019720391.1:0-1761 GCF_002891405.2 Cryptotermes secundus
TAGAATTCAAACTATGTTCTGCTGTTGCCATGATATGGTATAAAACTCAATCTATGTACTGCTGGTGATATTATAAGAGAGAAAACTCAAACTATGTTCTGCTGTTGCCACGATATGAGGTAAAACACAAATTATGTCCTGCTGTTGCCATGATATGTGGGAAAACTCAAACTATATTCTGCTGTTGCCTTGATTTGGGGGAAAACCCAAACTATATTCTACTGTTGCCATGATGTGGAGGAAAACTAGAACTACGTTCTTCTGTTGCCATGATATAGGGAAAACCCAAACTAGTTTCTGCTATTGCCATGATATGGGGGAAACTCAAACCAGGTTCTCCTGTTGCCATGAAATTGGGAAAAACTCAAAATATATTCTGCTGTTGTCATGATATGTGGGAAAACTCAAACTATATTTTGNATATATTTTGCTTTTGCCTTGATAGGGGAAAAACAAACTATATTCTGCTGTTGCCATGATATGAGATAATGTCATACTAGGTTCTTCTGTTGTAATGGTATTGGGTAGAATTCAAACTAGTTTCTGTTGTTGGCATTATATGTTATATTAATTAAACGATGTTCTGGTGTTTCCATGATATGTGCTGAAACACAAACTAGGATCTGCTGCTGCCATTATAAGAGAGAAAATTCAAACTAAGTTCTGCTGTTGTCATGATATGGTGGAAAACTCATATAAGGTACAGCGGTTGTCATGATCTCTCGAAATATCAACCTATGTTCTACCTTTGCCATGATATGTTTGAGAACTCAAACCATGTTCTGTTGTTCCCATGATATTGGGGAAAATTCAAACCAGGTTTTGCTGTTGCAATGATATGGGGGAATGTCAAAGTAGGTACTGCTGTTGCCATGATATGGAGGAAAACTCAAACTATGTTCTGCCGTTGCATTATATTTGGGAAAAGACAAACTAAGTTTTGCTGTTGTAATGAATTTCGAATAATAATTAAAAATGTTGTTCTGTTTCCATGATGTGTGGGAAAACTCAAACAATGTTCTGCTGTTGACATGATATGGGGAAATCTCAAAATATATTCAGCGTTTCCCTATGTATGGGGGAAAACTCAAATTATGATCTGCTGTAAAAATGGTATGGGAGAAAACTCAAACAAATATCTGCTGTTGCCATGATGTGTGGGAAAACTGAAACTAGTTTCTGCTGTTGCCATGATATTGGGAAAACTCAAAATATATACTTCTCTTTCCATGATGTGGGGGAAAACTCAAATTACTTTCTGCTGTAACCGTAGTAAGGGGGAAAACTCAAAGAAGTTTCTGCTGTTGCCATGATATGGGGGAAAACTCACACTAGGTTCTGCTGTTGCCATGATATGGGGGAAAATTCAAACCAGGTTTTGCTGTTGCCATGTTATGTGGGAATTTCAAACAATGTTCTGCTCTAGCCTTGATTATTTGAAAACACAAACTATATTCTTCTGTTGCCATGATGTGGAGGAAAACTAGAACTATGTTCACTTCTTGCCTTGATTGTTGGAAAACACAAAGTATATTCTGCTGTTGCCATGATATTGTGGAATGTGAAAGTGTGTACTTCTTTTGCAATGATATGGGGTAGAATTCAAACTATGTTTTGCTGTTGCCATGATATGGTATAAAAATCAATCTATGTTCTGCTGTTGCCATGATATTTGGAAAATTCGAAATATGTACTGCTGGTGATATTATAAGGGGGAAAACTGAAACTATGTACTGCTGTTGCCACGATATGAGCTAAAAC
>NW_019720392.1:0-215 GCF_002891405.2 Cryptotermes secundus
GCTACAAGCCGGAAGATCGTGGGTTCGATTCCCGATGAGGTCACTCGATTTTTTCATTTGACCTAATCATTCGAGCCGCACTATGGCCCTGGGGTCGACTCAGTCTCTAACAGAAATGAGTACCAGGAATCATCCTGGGGGTAAATTGTGGCTGCCTCGTAAGGCTGACATCACCGCCATCTGTGAGCAGATTATCTAGAAAATGTGGGAGCCTC
>NW_019720393.1:0-571 GCF_002891405.2 Cryptotermes secundus
TTCCCCATATACCATTATAATATAGAGACCGACAAGTTTATCGCGGTACGCAAAAATATTTTAAATGGTTTCAAAATAATGTTGTATGCAAATGTCCTTTTTTCTGTCTCCCCTTTCAATAAATCTTCATAGCACTCAGTTACTTTTCACATAGATTCCGAACAAAAAGTGATCTATATTTTGCCATCTTTAATAAGATAATAAATAAAGATGAGCAACTACAAACACACACGGGGAGCCTGCACAGAATAATACATGAACGATGCTGGAAAAAATGTAGCCGCTGCAGCACATATAAACACAGAGCAGGTATCCCTGTGATTTAAAAATTTAAATTTGATTTCTAAATTAAAGGAAGATATTTAAATTTTAACTGTATTTCTAGGATGAAATTGACGAGCATACGTTGGCGAGATTTTAAACAAAACTGACAACCTGGTGTTTTGAATTAGGGATTGTATGAATTGTGACAGTTAGGTAGAGAAAAATACANATACACCTGATGATGGCCATTTATGGCCGAAACGGGAGAAAAGACAAATAACTACAAGCAAATAAATTGTTGCATTCA
>NW_019720394.1:0-766 GCF_002891405.2 Cryptotermes secundus
GAACCATGTATTTATACCAAACAAAGGGGTAATTCTGTAATTAATATAGCATTGTATGTTGACTACTTCTTTATATTTCATGACACTGTTGAAGTTGAGAATTTAAAAAAAAAATTGCAATAATGTTTTAAGTCAAGGATTTGGGACCGGTTAAGAAATGTCTAGGAATGGAAGTGAAGAGAGATATGGCAAAGAAAACTATAAAGTTAACCCAAACTCAATATTTGAACAATGTTCTTAAGAGATTTAATATTCCTAATGAGACTAAACCAGTTAGTCATCCAATAGAACCAAATAGCAAATTGAAACCATTGCCTAAATCAAATAAACTGATTGAGAATCTAGATGATGTGCCATATCAACGAGCTGTAGGTTCAATGATGTATTTAGCCACATGCATGCACCCTGATATATCTTTTACTATGATTTACGAGTATTTGAGCCAATTTAACACTTGTTTCACAAGAGAGCACTGGGTTTTGTTAAAAAGAGTTCTAAAATACCTAAATACTANNTACAAAGGATGTAGGTATTGTATATTCTCAGAATAATGATCAATTGGCAGGATTTTCCAATGAAGACTGGGGTGGAAATTTAGATCGTAGATCCTTTAGTGGATCTGCGTTCAAACTATCAGGAGCGGCTATCAGTTGGCGATGTAAAAAACAAAGGACTGTAGCTTTGTCAACAAAAGAAGCAGAATATATGGCGTTATCAGAGGCCGTGAAAGAAGCCATTTTCTTGAGAAAATTATGGTTTGAAATAT
>NW_019720395.1:0-273 GCF_002891405.2 Cryptotermes secundus
GCAAAAATTGCAAGCTGGTAACGCAAAGCTAGCAAGCTAGGAACGTAAAATTAGCAAGGTAATAATGCAAAGCTAGCAAGCTAGCAACGCAAAGATAGATAGCTAGATCGCAAACATAGCAAGCTTGAAACGCAAAGCTACCAAGCTTGCAACCAAAACTAGCAAGCTAGCAATGCAAAGCTAGCAAGCTAGAAAAGCAAAGGTACCAAGCTAGCAACGTAAAGGTAGAAATGTAGCAACGCAAAACCTGCAAGATATAAACGCCAAAATAGC
>NW_019720396.1:0-436 GCF_002891405.2 Cryptotermes secundus
TGTGGAAGTATAGACAATACATATCTGCTCTTTATGGAACCTAATTACTCATTACTGTGTTCACACATTCACATCATGACTTTGCATCATGACACAAACCCAGTCAAAAACCCCCATAATTGTACCTTAAAAGAAATCCATCTTCACAATTTTCTCCCAAGTGGTCTCATTCATTCAGGTCTTCTGTCAAAGTCTTTGTACACACTTCTCATTCACACATGTATGCTAAATGGCCTACCCATATCACTCTCCTTGAACTGATCCCTCTCCCACATAATAAGGCAAAGTGTTATAATATGAAGAACCAAGTAAACTCCCCAGATTGATTATAAAAAATAAGACAGGCTTGGCATAAAGAGTTTAGTGTCTTCAGACATGAGAATTGAGAGAGGACAATAAAATTCTTGTCTGTGCACACAAGCACAAAACACTCACC
>NW_019720397.1:0-3740 GCF_002891405.2 Cryptotermes secundus
TTCTCCAAGAGACCTTGCCCAAGCTGCTGGAATTGGTGCCTTTGGCAACCTGTTGTGAAATGTGGTTACAGCATGATGGAGCCCCAACACACTCCACTAATGTCGTCCGTGAGTACTTGGATGAAACTTCTGGCAACAGATGGAGTGGATGTGGAGGCCCAGTAACCTGGCTGCCTCAATCCTCTTACTTGACTCCACTGGATTTCTTTCTCTGGAGGTGCATGGAAAGCCTGGTGTGCAAGACTCCAGTGGAGACATAACATGATCTTGTGGCAAGAATTATAGTAGCAGCTGAAACCATCCAGGAATCTTTCAAAGAGTTCAGCATAACATGCAATAAAGTTGGTGGCTGCCATTTTGAGCAACTTTAATGATGTAAAACAACGATAACATCCCATAAAACTTATGCATTCTCTTAGGAACTTTTGTGACCCTTAGTGTAAAAGGAAGCGTTTCCGGACACGGGTGTAATGGTGAAAGAATTTCTGTTTAAACTTTTCTCACAGACCAGATCTATGTTCTACTTTTTTAATTCACTACGTCTAACAATTTTTTATTCCAAAAATATTAATGTGCTCTCAGTTACCTAAATTACGGTGTCACTGCAACTCAGTGATATTAAATTTTCTGCAGTTGTCCTAAAGATAATATTTTGTGGAATTATTCTTTTAATTTTTAAGGTGTAAGTCAAATATTTTTAATGTAAGAGTATAAACATCTATTCATCTGCACAGAAAATAGATCTTTTTTTTAAACTTAGTTTTTAATTTATGTGTGCATATTTTTAACTTGAAAAAATGTAAATCCATACAATTGTGCAAAAAACGGACTTAATGTTTTCAAGTTTAATTATGGTTCACTTTTGTAAGCAATGTAATAATGACTGTGAATTTTCACATGAGAGTTAGTGGCACTTCAAATGGGAATTAACATGAAATTGCATCAGCACACACAGTGATTGTTGAAACAGGTCAGTATTTTGTTTCTTGAGATTACATTGTTCCTAAATCTGTCTTCAGCAGTTTGAGTTTACTTAACAGCATTTTGTGGCCTATTCAAGGCAGTGTTTGGGGATTTAGGGAGGAAATTTAAGAAAACCAGAAAGGAAAGTTATATTACAATGGTGTGCACATTTCATGAATGTGATTTTTGAGATTCCAGTTATGTCAGTGCCCTTGATTTTAATTTATTGAAAACAAATATGCTGCTGCCAAGATTGTTGTACTGTAGGCATAAAGTGAAGTTACTCTTGTAATCTAGACATATGGTGGTACAGAGCTAGTACAGGTGTGTGGCTTGATGCTCCAGACATTCCCCGAGGTGAGTTCCAGGACCAGCTTAGGCACATGCCAGTCACTGTACCAACTGAGATGTCGAGAAAGCAGAGATTTCAGTACATATTCACCACTGAACAATGCATTTTAAACAGAAGTTGTATATTTTAATGTGATTTATGCCAAGTACCAGTTTCTTCTGAGAAAAATGAGTCTGATGTCAGTTTCAAGTAAAGTGGCGGTTGTACGCACCAGTATTACAGCAGACAGGCAACTTTCAGTACAGAGTTACAGCACTAAATTTAAGTGAAATTTATTTCATAGTTTAGATGATGAAACATGGGGATGGACTGGCATGACTTTGCCATTATGATTTCATTCATTTGCACAAACAGTGCATGCAACAACTTATACCCATGTCTGTGTTGCGGTAGATGCATATGGATCCATCCTGATCCAAGAGGTTCCTGTTATATACCCTGCCATGCAGCTGGAGGCTGTACACTGTGACATGGCCCTGTTACCACTGATGACATACTCATCACAAACGTCACCCTGGTGAGTCACCACTGCAATCAAGTATGAATTAGAACATTACTTTGTGACCTGCCAACTGTCCCCAGGCTGGAAACCTGACAGCTCTTTGGTATGTCTTACTGTCATGCAAAGAAAATATGACTATCCTTTACATATCGAATATTTAACTATTAATTTTTCAGTCTCTGTATAGTCTTGGTACTTTTGGCACCAGTGCAAAAGCAACTCAAAAAGGTTCAAGGAATTTAAGTATGTTACTGTTGGAACATAAAGTCAGAATTTTGTTGGTTAACTCTTGGTCACTGATTGGTTATATTCATTCTGAAAAATCTGTGTACAGTAATATCGCAGTTGAAAACTGAATGAAATGACTGTCAAGCTCTTAAAATTCTGAATGAAAAGTTAGAACTTTGAGAAACACAATGTTACTGGAGCTCAGTCTAACTTTTATTTAAATTAGTGGTGCACTTCACATATTGCTATAATTTATACTTACTTGCTTTCTCATGGAGCTGAGCCCTTGTGGAGGAGCCGCCAATTCTGCAGCTACTCAAGAATTTCCCAGCATTTTATGGAACCTGAAGGTTCATTACTATGTTCACAAGAGCCCTCCACTGGTCCCTATCCTGAGCCAGATCAATCCAATCTATCCCATCTCTCTAAGATTCATTTTAATATTGTCCACCCACCTACGCCTTGGTCTTCCCAGTGGTCTCTTTCCTTTTGGCTTTCCCACCCATATCCTATACGCACTTGTTTCCCCCATTCATGCTACATGCCCTGCCCAATGCATCCTCCTTAACTTGATTTGATCTTTTAATGAAGTTTCTGAGCACAGGTTGCCAAATTAAGTCATCATACTATTAGCACAATTTTTCATATTGATTACTTTATAATGATTCTGTTAAAAGTTGATTCACATGGAAGTTTCTTCTCCAGAAACACATCCAGAGCATGCAATGGGGTATTATTGCATATTTAGTATGTAATTACAATCATGTAGTTACAATTTATGTTTTCCGCACAGATCTTTGTGCATGTTACTTCTACTAAACAGTGCAAGTTAGTTACAGAATAGATGGAAACCAGTAGACAGGTTATTTTCATTAGTCCTGATAAGGAAACTGCAATTATATGATCTGAAATGAGAACTGTAAATTCTGATTGCAAAGAAATAAATATTCTGGCATTTGTGGATATACTTTTTAGAAAGAAAACAGGAATTTTCCTAATTTGACATTAATCAAGCAACTCCACAGATAGCTGGTATTTTGCTCAGTGAACTGAGGAATCCTTGCCTTTCAGGAAACCTGAAGGTTTGTTACTGAGTTTTCAGGAGGCCCTCAGTGAGTCCTAAGGGTGATCAGTGTGATTAGATATAATCTTAATATTTAGTAATGTGCAAAGAGTAAAGATGGAGAAATTACAGAGACAGTTTCAGCCAGTTTATAGAATTTCTAAATGTGGTGTACAAAAATGGTTGCCAACAAATGCTGATGTGTTTTGTGTGGGTGAAATATTCACAGCTCCTGTTTTTTTCATTATTGTCAATAATATATTTGTACAGTGAAATGTAGAAAACTGTAATTTCTTCTCAGTTGTATTGCTTGCATTCGTTTGCTGGTTAAAAAATTTGCAGACACAGTGTGGACAGCAAGAGAGGCAGAATCCACCTCTGTTTTGGCTCAGCACTTCACAGGTCACTTTACTTATGAAGTTCATATTTCAGGAATAAAATTATCATTTACAAATATTCAAGGGAAATTAATGTCAAGAAAATAGTCCCTCTCACCCCTTCCATTCACTTTTTAAATTTCTAAGTGCTCAATCTCCCAGCACCTTTTATTTTTAAGTTGGCAGGTCTGCATGTTACTTTTTTTTGTCACTGTGTTTTCTGTTGTTTTTCTTTCAGCTACTGCCACAGGTTTG
>NW_019720398.1:0-1456 GCF_002891405.2 Cryptotermes secundus
AAAAAATTCATAAAATAAGTTCGTTTCGTTCAAAATTTGTTTAAATTTTTTAATTAATTTCGAATAACTGAAAATTTTATAACAATTCATTAAATAACATACTTATCATCAGAAAATTAAAGGAATTCCTTATTTAGAGTGAAACATTTTATAAAGGGTTTTTAAATTCTTTATTTTAACTTGAAAAGTCAAAGAACAATACGTTAAAATGATATAGATTTCTTTGAATTCGTTCAAAATTGAATTAAAATTTCAAAAATTACCTTCGAATCGTTAAAAATTTCCTTAAATTTTCTGCAATAATTTGTAAATTGTCAGAAAATCTGCTAGAAATACAAAAATTGGTGTGAAATCTTTTACAAAATAATTGACATTATTTATATAATGTTGAAATCGGGAAGGAATTTATGGTTTAATTTACATGAATTAAGTTTAAGAAGGTCAATTTTACTTTAGAAATCCTTAATTTATCATAAAATCCCTGAAACGTTTGATTAAAATTAATTAATAATAAAATATCATCAAAGAAATATATAGAATTCCATAAATTAGAGTGGAATCTTTGGAAATTTTTTGAAATTCTTTGTATTAACTTTGAAATCTTAAGTAATTAACAGTCAAAATTTCATAAATTAAGTTGAAATCGTTCAAAACTTATGTTCATATTGGTTAAATTAAATGACCATATATCAATTAGACTTAATTTTCCCTACTGTAAAGTAGAAATCGTCCATAATTTGAAGAGAAAAACATTTATTGAGATCAAATATTTCACATATTGACTGTAATTTCTTATATTAACGTGAAATCGTCAAGAATTCTCGGAAAAACTTCATTAAATAAGTTAAGTTCGTTCAAAATTTGTTAAAATAATTTTAATAACTTAGAGTGACCGAAAATTTAGTAAAATTCGTTAAATAATATAGTAATTATTAGAAATTTAAGGAAATCTCTTATTTAGAGTGAAACATGTTATAAGTTGGTTGAAATTCTTTATTTTAATTTGAAAATTCAAAGAATTTTAGAAAAAAATTATATAGATATCTTTGCAATCTTTCATAATTCAATTAAAATTCCTTATATTACCATCGAATGGTTGTTTATTTCTTTAAAATTCCTGTAATATTATGTTAATCGTCAAAAAATCTGCTATAATTCCGAAAATTAGTGTGAAATTTTACGCAAAATAATTGATATTATTTATATTAACTTGAAATACAGGAAGAAATATTGGTAAAAATTATATAAATTATGTTGAAGGAGCCAAAATTAGATTAGAATTCCTTAAATTATTATGAAATCCATCAATATTTGATTAAAATTAATTAATAATTATATATCGTCAAAGAATGTATATGTTCCGAGTTCTAAAGTAACAGTCGCCGAGTCGAGTTGTAACCTAGCAGTCGCAGAGTTGTAACCTGGCCATCGCCGAAGACAGTTCCTAGTTGTAAAG
>NW_019720399.1:0-188 GCF_002891405.2 Cryptotermes secundus
AAAATTGTGTCCAAAATATTGACGATTTCTACATTTTATTAGGGAAATTAAATCAATACTGATTGATATTTTGTATATTTTAATGAATATAAATTAGGTTTTCAAAGATTTCAAATTAATGTATGGAATTTTTGAAAAATAATTATTCCAGATTTCAAGTAATTATAAAGAATTTCAATAAATTGTCA
>NW_019720399.1:209-481 GCF_002891405.2 Cryptotermes secundus
TAATTTATTAAAATTATTGAATTTTTTATACCGATATTTATTTATTAATTTATTTTAATCAAAATTTGAGTATTTTATGATTCTTAAAGGAATACTAAACTAATTTTGAATTTCTTAATCCAAATTCATATAATTTTAAAGAAAGGAACTTTCTCGATTTCAACTTAATATAAATTATATTAATTATGTTGGTCAAGATTTCACATAATTTTGGGAATTCTAGCAACCTTGTTGACGATTTACATTATATTTCCGGAATTCTAAAGAAAATT
>NW_019720400.1:0-1421 GCF_002891405.2 Cryptotermes secundus
TGCACGCTGCACGCCCGTCTGCTCGCTGTATATGCCATTCGAGGAGCGTGAAAACTCTCAGTCTGCAATGTTACGCCTAGAGCCAACCTCCAAGGTACCAGCCACAGGCAGCGTTCCCCTGCCCCCAGCCAATTTCCGAAAACATGTGCAGGACTCACACACACACGAATTTCAATTTAAATCAAATACAATACAACTTGAAGAAATATTATCTTCTGCGATATTGCTCCGTGTGGTCTGGTAGAAATTTACTGGCTGCCCCCATTTTCAGGACTGAAGAAAAAGATAAAGAAGCTTCCGGCAAAAAAAATATTGTTTTCAGGAATGTGGCGCCTTGTAGATCTTCTGTAATCCGGCTTCTCGGAGAGACATATCGTTTCCATCTTCAGGACAGAAAAATCGGCGAGCGAGGAACCAGCGTGAACATGTGGCTGCAGCTTCCAGCAAATTTGTTGCCTGTTTCTTGCCGTCTACTTTTCTTACTCTGTGAATGAATATGTGAGTAGGCAGCTTCTCATCCTGCGTCGCTTTATCCCAGAAGAAACAACAGCAAGTAATCACTGGATAGGATGATGTATGGGCCCAACAGTCAGACTGAACGTTGTTACTAAGAGGAACTGAACCCCGGTCTTCCAGACTAGTCATATGGACTGAAATTACTGAGCTAATTCGGCTCCAGAAGCATTAAAATATTGGTATACAATCCATTTATTTGTACAGAGTGATTCTAAATTATTATCGGGGTTTCCGTGGTATCTAAACGGAAACCTCGACAATAATTTAGAACCACTCTGTATATTTTACAAGAAAATATTTTATTTGTGGAGGTTATATTATATTTTTTTTGACAATCAGTCACACTTACGCTGTTTTGTATCGCTNTCTGATGCTGACAAGTTAAGAAACAGGACTAAAAAATTACAAAAAATGTTATGGGAAATTCTTCGAGCATTTTGTGAAAGGCGAAGTTTCATAGCAGTGTTTATAAGAGCCAGCCACCGTTTCCCGAACATGAGCCAGAGGAATCCAACCAACATCCTCTGATCCTACCTACGACAGTTTCTTCATAATTACACCCAGGATTTCTAAGTGATATCTTCCGCTCGGGTTGTCATGCAAAAAATTTTGCAAGGAATTCTTTTCTTACCCACTCACATTTCATGCTCAATTTGTCTCATCCACCTTGACAATAAATGAACCAAAAATGGTACAGTAATTGTGTAAGTCTAGCGTGCCAATGAATGCAAGCGCACCCAGCCACAATTTGCTGTCTTATCCTTGTGACTCAGGGCGAATTGCGCAATGTTAATAAATAAAAACATGGCAGACACGTGTCAGTGTAACTGTACGTTGTTCAAGTTTTCGAATTAATCAAGGATGTAATTAAGTATTTCAACTGCAACGTGCCTTGAATATTTTCC
>NW_019720401.1:0-674 GCF_002891405.2 Cryptotermes secundus
AGAATCACAATACATGATTCAGCTCTACATAATGATACGTAGCACGTGCACAAAGTAAGTTTCCCACTCATCCCACAGCTAGCAAAACTTATATTGCGCGAAGCGACTGCACGTACGTGATAGAGCAATGACGTAGCATGGCGCATGCACAAACGGAATTTCCTGCGTTCCCACAGTAGCATCGTTGCAGCTGCTGAAGATGGAGCCTCTTATTCCAACTCCTGCCGACTGTGAAGTGCGGTCAGTGATAAAGTTTTTCTATGCACAGAGCATAGCACCAATCGAAATTCATCTTCAGCTGTGCCGGGTCTATGGGCCTAACATGAGCAAGCAGATGGTGCATCGCTGCTGCAGACAGTTTTCAGCAGGTTGACAAAGTGTGCATGATGAGAAGCGCAGTGGGCGGCCATCCATCATTACTTGTTGTGTGGGAACGCATTATGGAGAATTGTTGCATCACAATTGTGGAACTCAGCAGTCATGTCCCACAGATTTCCTGCCTCTTGTTGCACGAAATTGTCATGGAGCACCTGTTCTTCAGGAAATTGTTCGCCACGTGGGTGCCGAAGCAACTGACACCAGAACACAAAACAAAGTGCATGGAGTCAGCATTGACCTTTCTGCAGTGATACCATGATGACGGCAACGAGTTTCTGGACCAGATCATCACAGGT
>NW_019720402.1:0-535 GCF_002891405.2 Cryptotermes secundus
AATTGTAAATACAACAGAATGATCGAAGTTAGGCTTCTCTCCTGTCGAGACGAGTCGGTTCTCTACCTCTCGCTTGGCCTTCAGCAGTGCTCACTTGGCTAAGTCGATGTACTCTTCAGCCACCTCCACATCAGTTGTGTACTCCTTGTCCTCTAGAAGATCCCGGATATCACTGTCCAATGAAAGTAGTTGATCCAGGGTCTCCTGTAAACGGTCTCGGTAGTACTCATAATCCTCAAGTGGGGTGCTGGCAGTGGATTTTCTTATAGAGGTACTGAACCTTGTCACTTTTGCCCTTACTGTGGGGCGCTTCTTCGTTAGTCTTCCGAGTTCGGCGTCCGCCATGTCGAGTTGTATCATATGCATCCCACTTCCTGGGTTTCGGCACCAAAAATGTCATGAATAAGACCTCGAGGGGATGTCCGTCCGACGTCACCTTATCACTATCTGAATGTAGNATCTGACAAATACTGCCATTGGCAGTATTGCCAATATTACACTGCAAATGCTGGTAACTCGTAACTCGCGAACTGAT
>NW_019720403.1:0-7552 GCF_002891405.2 Cryptotermes secundus
TGAAGTTCAAACTTTATTTGCCCAGCTGATATTTCAGTTTTTATTTCACATCCACAAGAAGTGCCCTAGTTCTTTCTGAAGTTCAAAATTTATTTGCCCAGATGATATTTCAGTTTTTATTCCACATCCACAAGAAGTGTCCCAGTTTTTTCTTAAGTTCAAACTTTATTTGCCCAGCTGATATTTCAGTTTTTATTCCACATCCACAAGAAGTGCCCTAGTTTTTTTCTGAAGTTCAAACTTTATTTGCCCAGCTGATATTTCAGTTTTTATCCCACATCCACAAGAAGTGTCCTGGTTTTTCCTGAAGTTCAAACTTTATTTGCCCAGCTGATATTTCAGTTTTTATTCCATATCCACAAAGTTCAAACTTTTGCCACCTTTCCTGAATGTGTTGTCTCATGCTCCCACATGAAGCTGTTATTCTTCTTTGATGATAGTTGTGCATTTGGGGATATTACAGTAAGTAGTTTAAAAATGGTTATCATATTTGGGAGGGGTGGTTGGTGATAATGATTGGCTGATCGTGAGCAATACAGTGTGCATTCTTCTAGACACCTTTGGAAACTTTAAACTTTAAATATGTGTTAATTCAGCACTGTATTGTATAGTGCTTAATAGGGATGTTATAATTATTGACATTTGTATGTGTGTGAGAGGTATAAGCATTTATAATGGAACAACATGAACTGTAACAACAGTTGTAATGTGAGCAAATGAAGTAGGTATTTCCTAATACAATCCAATAGAAAATTACTTGGTACAATAAGGAGAGCTACAAACTAATCTCAGTTGTCTCATGCAAAGGACCAAAGATTGTCGTATACACACATATAAACAAAGAGTTCGTGTCTGTTTTGTGGGGCTGTCATACAGGATCTTACCTCAGACTCAGTGGATGTAGCATGATCATGCTTAGTTCTTTCTAATAGGGCCCAACTGAATAGGAAACTTTCCTCTTGTATACCAACTGTTGGAAACAGCTCCAGCTTCCAGAATGCTGTGTTTGAAGAAATTCAAGATGATGGAAAATGTCCAAAATAATTTGTGATAAATGCTTCGCGCTGTTACCAGAAATAGCTGGATTTGGCTTAGGTGAGTGATGTCATAACCAGCTGTCTTCAGCAGTAGAAAACAGTGGTTTCTGTTTTTACCCACATTGACCAGAAATCGCCTAGTAACTATTATTTTCAACAGAACTCTCTGTTTATCAGTTTCTCCATATGAAGTAACTTAAAAGAGAACTTGGAGAAGTTTGTAATGTTATTAAACCCTAGCAATGTTCTGTATACATTACTATTATTATATTGTTCTTTGTCTGACTTCTGTGTTATCAGAAAGCAGTTCTTTGACACTCTTCTATAGGCAGTTGTGTTGCCTTAGAAAGAAATGTCCCATTTTTGTAACAAGAAACATTGTAATTTCTTAATATGAATTGTATCTGAGGCATTCCACAATATAATCGTTCGCCAGATGTTACAAATTTTTGACATTGTGCAGTATTACCATGTGACTCACATTTCTAGTAGGATTGATATTTTTAATATAAACGTATGCATTTTGATAAATTTGCAAATCATTATACAGAGTGTACACATGAAATATATACCATTTTATGTAACACTGTTCAAGAACCAAAAGGCATGTGAATGTAAACTTAATGTTAATTGACACTTTTATTGTCAGCTCCATTCCAAACACTATACATAAATTCCTTTGGCACTGTATCTACAGCACACATTTACAGCTTCAGGTATGATTCAGAAACTCAAGTGACACGAATTATAAACTTGATCATATTACTTATTCAGATGTGTTTCATTTCATGAGGATTGTTACAGTAAAATGGTATACATTTCAAATGTGCATCCTATTTTATTATTATAAGAGTTTGATTCGTAGATTTGAGGTTTTCTTGGCAGTGTGAAACTTCATGTTGTGACAATATGTCAGATTTGAGGTGCTCACAGCTGTGAATATGGAGATGCTGTCTTCTAGTAATTTGGTAGGTAGGATGAATACTTCAGTAGAACATACTGCATGCATCATCAGGGTTATGGAATAGGAGGCAATATATTGCTCCAGAATATTGGCACATACCTACCAGATTCTGCATTGTCAACTCAGACAACCACAGTATTGATCATTTTTATAGAATCCATTGGAATGAACAAACCACAGTGTGTATTTGACATACCAGCAGCATATAGGTTGTGTGTTGCGAATGGCTGTGTTATTACTTAGCACAGAGCACCAGTGTGATAATCTTTATGACTATATGATTCCACTTAATAATATTAATATATGATCTCAGATATATTTGTACAGAGCAACATTTGCGGCTTATCAAATGTTGTTATGTAATATACAGGATTAGTATAAAAGAAATAGACATTTTCAACGTTTTATAGAAACCGAAGTATTGTCGATATAGCCAAAATACTTGCATGGTTTTTTTAATATATGTCTTTAAGTTTGTATCACTAAGTTACAGAAGTTCTATGTATGAGCCTCTTGTCACACGGCAGATATCATTACAATAATCCAATTCGTTCTAAACCCACCAGAGCATGTCCTCTTCAACATATGTAACAGTTGTGATGCATTTCTTTAGATTGTTTACACTTACAGGGAGTGAAGGAAACAAAAACTCTGTCTTTGATATATCCCCACAAGAAAAAATCAGGTGGAGTTACATCAGAATTCTTGGTGGTCAACTTGTAAGTGCCATACTCTAGTCTGCTGAGCAGTGTTCAGAACGAATGGGTTATTGTATTGATATCTGTGATGTGACAAAAGTCTCACTCATAAAACATTTGAAACTTATTCATACAAACTTAAAGATATATACTAAATTCCATGTAAGTATTTTGGCTATATCAATAATACTTTGGTTGCTATAAAACGTTGAAAATGTCTATTTCTTTTATACTAACCCTCTACTGTGAAGTAATGTACACTCATAAGGAAACTTTTAATTTTAGAATTTACATTTTATATTAAAGTTGTAGATTTTGTTATTATTTTGTGAAAGTTTTATATGCCTATGAACATGACCATGTTTAGTAATTCCAAATTGTATCATATATTCATGTGTATTAATATATTGTGTGCCTTTCCGTAAACTTCAGACTGTGTTGTGTTTAGTGGCACCTTTACCTTCCAACATAGATTTTTTAAAATGTATCCATTTCTGGAAAAACAAGGAAGTTTGATTTTATAAACTATCAATTTGATAGATGTGTATTGTTTACTTAAATTAATTGTTCCTCAGTTTTAGATACAAATTATATGCATTACTGAGACATACAAATCCATAACTGAGGAAATGATAAATTATTTTCTTCATATTCGTGCTAATTACACTAGTCAACAAGGTTTTTGGTAACATAAAACAATACTAACCTTTCACATTAATTCTGATATGATGATTCGGAATCCATCACAGAAATGTTCTATCTTGTCATAATTTTTTGTATTGAATTTTGAGCCTAAACAATGCATTCTTTTTGCTTTTGTTTTTTTCCACCTCAGTGTTCTTGTAGTTTTTGTGAGAAAATGATTCTTTATTAGTGAATATGTTTCTTTTCATTTGAATAACATCATTATTTCAAATTTGGTGACAAGTGGTATGTGCATTCATTTGAAATGAACACAAAAAGAGAAGACAAAAGAACTGTATTTCAAACTTTTGACATTTTTTATGATCAGCATACCCAGTTTAGTCAAAAACAGTTTCTTTTGTACATGATGTTGAAAATAGTGAAAAGTTCTTGTGCTTTGATATGTATAAAAGAAAGCAATTTTTGTCTCTATTCTAAACACAACAATGTTTACTGTTAAAATTACATAGTTTTTTCAGAACTTACAAATTAATGCAAGCATATCTGAAATAATTTTAAAAGAATTTATGAGAGTTATGTATCTTATTCTGTCACCAATAGGTTGGGAGGTTGCTTTTTCCCCAGAGAGTAAAGAATTCTCCAGTAAAGTACATTTTACAGAAGTGAAATATTAATTATCTTCGGTCCTCATGCTCGTGAAAAAAAAAAAAAAAAGCGGCAAGAGGGCATAAATGAAGGTCTTCTGTCATGCAAACACTGTGTATTCATCTTTCCACGTACCATACTTACCTGAATATGATAATCTTTTCCTAATTTAGTATCTGTCTTGTCTTATAAGCATGAACTGAACAAGATACATCAGGAGAACATGTCTGCATTGCCAGTAGCACAAAATATTCGATGGTATAAAAATGGGTTGCATTACTATCCACAGTGTAAACGGGTATACACACCTGCACCATATATATTATTTCAGAGCTACAGTAACCCTTTGCATGCCATGTATTGACTATATCGACTTTAGGTACTTGTGTTATGGCCACCACAGGTGAAGAGATTTGTTGTTAATCAATACAGTATTTCTATGAATAGACTGCATCAAATGTGACACACTGATGTTTAAAGGAAAGAACTTGCTTTCACATTCATATATACCTGCTGTTGTGTGAAGGTCATGTGAGGAATTTGTTTTTGGTTTTTATGTGCAATTACATTTACCCCCAAACACCCTCGGCATTTCTGACATTTAGTTCTGTGGTGGCACTTGGCAGTAAAAGAGTTTTGTATTGATAGGGGGGTGGGACCTGACTCGGCATTTGAACTGGATTCCCCCCAACCCCCATTAATTACATTTAGAAAAAAGATTCTCTCCTATATTCAGGTAAATATGTCAACTATGAAGTGTCCTTTGTGTTGGTTATCACAACCAATTGCCTTAAAATATTGCAGTCCTAAAGAGAGATTTTTAGCAGCCAAGAGTCTGATGAGGGGGACCATATTATTGATATGAGAAAGGTTGGTGTTTTTAAACTGTATAGCATTTTTCCATATCATTATTTAAATGTATGTTCTTCATCTCAAGCTTAGTCATAATCCAGCTATAAGCATTTGAGTTCTGTGTCTTCGTTATGAAAAGACTTGAAGTTTGAATAGTAAAATTAAAATACAACAACTCCTCATTTTACAGAAAGAACGTGAGCCTTGAAAGTCATTCGTAAATGGAATTTGTGAAAGGAAAATTAATTTCCCATTGATTTAAAGGACATAATTAGAGATATGATGAGGGTTCTTGTGAACATGGTAATGAACCTTTGGGTTCCATTAAATGTTGGGAAGTTCTTGGAGAGCTGCACAACTGGTGGCTTCTCAAGAAAGGCTCAGCTCCATGAAGTTGGTTTAGTTAATTAGAGATGTTATGCTCTGAGATAACATACCCCCCCCCCCTTGCCACTACAGCCCCAGTGGGCCTAGGCCTACCTCCATGAACTTCTGCGTTCACTTCGGTTTTTCTAGATCTTGCACATTCGGTAGGACTCCTTGGGCGGGTGATCATGTCGTCACAAGGCCCCTACCTGTACGCACACACAGAAACTAAACATCCATGCCCTGAGTGGGATTTGAACCCACGATCCCGGTTACCAAGTGATCGAAGACGGTACATGCCTTAGACCGCTCAGCTACTGTGACCAGCGAGATAACATATATATCATCGGTAAAGGAAGATTTGTGTAGAATATACACTTAAGGTTCATATTTAAAAGGCAGAGTTGTCCCTGTGCTTAATTAATTATCCACTATGCCATGAAGACATGGGGGAATGGAGGTGTAACTCCATTCTTGACCTCAGCATCAGTTGGAGATGAGTGGTCAGCTTCACAACCTGGCCACTTTATCCCCGATACCTATTCTGTAGGAGGCTAGGTGGTCTTGAGCTGGTATGGATGTTGTGGAGAAGAGAAAAATCTTACCTGTGCCAGCATTTGAACTCTGGCTGCCCAGCCTATAGCCTGTTACTATACAAACTGAGCTGTCACAACTCCCTGTTCCTGTATGTTGTAGTGAATAATAATTAATTAGTAATGAATAGTACTAATTAAAATAAAAGTCTGGTGAGCAGGACTTGAAGCATACATACAACTTAACATGCTTTTGTTTTTTAAAAACTGATTACACACCCAAGAAAGGACATTAAGTTTTCAAACATGTGATGTGAGAATTTGTCAGTTAAATTTTCATAAAGTGAGGAGTTAGTGGATAAAATATTATATCATAAATGTACTGCACAGGGATTTCATGTTGGTAAATATTCAAATTACGTAATACTTGCAAATTTTTCAGCAGCTGATACCTTAAGATACTAAATATATTTGTGATAGCTGACTTTACATGCCCCACAGTTGTGTGTGAATGATTCACTAGTTGTCATGGGCTCATACCTTCTGCATGTTTATAATATTACAGAAGATTTATGAAATTATATTATTGCAAGGTCCATTATGTGTACAGCAGTCCTTCATCAACAATGGGGATTACATTCCTGAGAAATACCATTGTTGGCAAGACCTAGGTCTTATGGAAAAATGAAAGTTGGGGTAAATGTGACAATTCTTACCATTCATCAGAAACTAAGTTGCCTGTTCCTTCAGTAAATATAAAAAAATTTGAAGTAACATGTTGAAATGTTAATTATGCATAAAAAATCAGAATGTCACAAAAAGATGAACCTCAGTGATAATTTAGAAGCCAGAAAATTGGTTTCAGGTAGCATTACCTCCATTTCCCCAATAAATTTTTATCTCTTGGTGAGGAAGCCACTGATTTTTTGTATGAACACAAAATGAAACCAATGGATACATAGGGCAGCTTGGTTGACAAACAGGATGCAAATGGGAAACAACATTTGCTGAGGAATTGCTGTATTGCATATTGTAGTATTGAATACATGAAGGCATAGAAAGGTACATATAACTGAAGGAGAATTTGAGGCTAATTATGAATTAAAATAGTGTTCCCTAAACATGTCATGTGCTCACAATTTTGCAGTACTCTCGAGTCAAAGAGTTAAGCGCTCAAACTAAAGGTCTGTAATGTGGATTTTCTCTGTGCAACAAACCTTTATGTGTTTTAACACTGAGCACAGGTGATTTTTATATTCTGTTAAAAAAATGTTTATCATAAGAAAGAGTGTACTAAAAATAGTTTTAATGTTGCATTTTTAATCACATGTCTCTGTATAAATGTGTATATTTGAACAGTAAAAAATAGCCTTAAAAGAGCTGTGTTTCTCACGAAATATAAATTTAGTAATTATGTAGTAACATGTCAGCAAAATGTCTGTTGTAGTCTGCTATAGAATAACTTCTCCATCAAACCACACTTTTACTGACAGATCTACTGTAATAGAATAACTGAATTCAATTGTAAGCCATAATTTCTGGCCTTCACTAGGTGTACTCACATTTGATTTTCCTGCACATAAAATGAAGACCAAAGAGAATATGTAAAACCTTCTCTGTGAATTGTGAACAGTTGTAAAAATCCTTCCAGCCGCACTATGTCGTTGGGGTCAACTCATGTATTCATGGGTACCAGAAATCTTCCTGGGGATAAATGGTGGCCGGCATGTAAAGCTGACAACCTCAATGCCATCTGTGAGCCTATTTTCTAGAAAATGTGGGAGCCTCAACTTCTCACAACCCTATGGGCCT
>NW_019720404.1:0-381 GCF_002891405.2 Cryptotermes secundus
CACTGCATCACAAACACCGAGTTAGCCCAGACCTGTCCAAATTTTTGGCAGCTGGAGCACCGCGTAAGTGCAATCTGGGCTCTGTGTAACACTATTGCTATTGCTAGTTGGGTGGGAGTAAGTCCCTTGTACTGCGGCCACTTCTGGCCTATTGTATCACTGTGTAACATTACCTTCATGATAATATGGTTAAGGTTATTCAACTTGAATATATTTCGAGATTTTATGTTTCTTATTAAAGTAACAAGGTACAGAGGGAGAGGTTCCACATGGGCTTGTCTGTTGGGTGCTGTTCGAATGGCCGTCATATGCCTCCTGTTGATAATTTTGAAGTCTTATGTTCTCGTGGCTTTTGGATGCATTTTCCGCTGGCTTGACTGG
>NW_019720405.1:0-653 GCF_002891405.2 Cryptotermes secundus
ACGCAAAGCTAGCAACCTTGCAACGCAAAGCTAGCAAGCTACCAATGCAAAGCGATCAAACAAACAACTTCAAACAACGCAAAGCTGGAAAGCTAGCAACGCCCGACTGGCAAGCTGGAAACGCAGACCTGGAAAGGTAGCAACGCAAAGCTGGCAAGCTAGCAACGCAAAGCTAGCATGCAAGCAAAGCATAGCAAGCAAACTTTCAAGGCAAAAATAGCAAGCTAGCAACGCAAAGTCAGCAATCTAGAACGCAAAGCTTTCAAGCTAACAACGCAAAGCTACCAAGAACACAAATCATAATTATCAAGCTAGCAACGCAATGCTACCAAGCTAGGAACGCCAAGCAATCAAGCTAGCAACGCAAGGCTGGCAAGCTAGAACACAACTCAAAGCTAGCAAAATAGCAACGCAAAGCTATCACGCTGTAAACGCAAAGCTAGCAAGCTAGAAACGCAAGGCTACCAAGCTAGCAACGCAAACCTAGCAAGCTAGCAACCTAAATCTAGCTATCTAGCAACGCAAATCTAGCAAGCTAACAACGAAAATTAGCAAGCAAGAAACGCAAACAAGCAAGCAACAAGCAACGCAAAGCTAGCATGCAAGCGAAGCAAAGATAGCAAGCAAGCAACGCAAAGCGAGCAATCTAGCAA
>NW_019720406.1:0-755 GCF_002891405.2 Cryptotermes secundus
ATAAAACCGGACGGAATCGGAACCTCGCGAAGAAACGAATAGTAACGAGGTCATTCTAATTTCCAGGTGATGGAAGAGCTGAACCAGTCGGTACAGAGAGGATAATAGGAGACCGAGGGATGGCGTTCCTAATGGAACGAGAAATATTAATGAGAGGAGCCGTATGGCATGTTACGGTGGACTTCGGCGTAAAGCAACACGCCCAAACTATAGGCGACCTAATCAAGGGATTAGGAGATTTAACCTTCACTATGGGCCGAGACCCAGCCCAAAGGCAGGAGCTGAGGTACGCTAGCAAGCTAGCAGGAGAACTGCAAGGGAAAGTCGACGACCTAATGCAGATGCTACCGAGAGGAAAGCGGGAAAGAAGGGGGATATTTAACCTAGGAGGGAAAGCCCTCAAGTTTTTATTTGGAGCCGCATTGAGCGAAGATTTAGGACCCCTAAATGACAAAATCGAAACATTACGAACCCAAGTAGGCGAACTAGCCCATGACGGGAAGGAACGGCTAACGATGAGCCGTGAGATAGATTTGCGCGTAGGGGAAAACGCGAAGATACTTGCACAAATGATTAGGGCAATGAAATTACGCCGCGAAGAGGAAATAAGGGAACAGATAGCGCTAGACCAGCAACTGAATCAGACCATACAACGGATAATTGAGGCAGAAAAAAAGGCAAGCTACGCACGAGAACTAGAAGCCATACTCATGAAGATGTATACGGATATAGCTAGTATAACCTTGAGTCTAGAT
>NW_019720407.1:0-132 GCF_002891405.2 Cryptotermes secundus
CAATGAACTTTCGGAACCTTCATAAAATAAGTTGACTTCTTTCAAAATTTGAAAAAATTTCCTTTAAATTTATTGTGAATGAATGAAAATTTTAATAAAATTCATTAAGAAATATAGTAATTATTAGAAACT
>NW_019720407.1:316-973 GCF_002891405.2 Cryptotermes secundus
TTCAAAATTTCTTTAAATTTCCTGAAATATTATGTAAATCTTCAAAAAATGTGTTAGAATTCCTGGATTTTGAGTGAAATATTTGACAAAATATTTGATATTATTTATATTAATTAAAATCGAGAACTAAATATTGTTTGAAATTACATGAGTTAGGTAGAAGAAGGTCAAAATGGGTTTAGAATTCCTTAAATTATCACGAAATCCTTCAAAATTTGAATAAAAATTAGGAAACACTTAAATATCGTCAAAATTGCTTAAATTTCGAAAAATTAAAGAGGAAACTTTGAAAATTTGATGAAATTTTTTGTATTCTCTTTAAATCCGTAAAAATCCTTGGTCAAAATTCATAAATTACTTTCGACTCTTTCAAAATCGTGTTTATATTCGTCAAAACTAACATAAAATCTATCAAAATTGACTTAAATTTCCCTCTTATAAAGGATAAATCGTCTATAATTTCGACAGTATTCCATTTAATGAGAAGAAATCCTTCACATATTGTGTGTAAATCCTTATATTAACGTGATATCGTCAAAGAATTTTCGGAACAAATTCCATAATATATGTTGATTTCGTTAAAAATTGGTTTAAATTATAATAAGTAACTTGGAATGGCAGAAAATATGATTAAGATACATTAAATAATATGGCAAT
>NW_019720408.1:0-408 GCF_002891405.2 Cryptotermes secundus
ATTTTAAAAGCAAGTATGCCATATATAACTTCGCCACTAACTTACGTACATTTGTAATCAATCCCTTGCTCAGGGAACGTTTCCAGACAGAATGAAATTTGCTGTCATTAAGCCAATTTTCGAAAGTGGTAATAAATATGAACCAGCCAACTATAGGCCTATTTCATTATTGACAGCCTTTTCTGCGGTTTTTGAAAGGGTTATATATAATAAATTGTATGAACATATAGACAGTAATCTTATACTGCACAATAATCAATATGGTTTTAGACGTAATTCATCTACAGAAAAAGCATCTTTCAAATTAATAGGGGAAATACTAAAAGCAATGAATAATAGACAGTTTCTTGGAGGAATATTTTGAGACTTACAAAAGTCTTTGATTGTATCAATCATGATATACTTATC
>NW_019720409.1:0-968 GCF_002891405.2 Cryptotermes secundus
CCGGCAATATTGCTGGAAGCACGAAGCTGGAAGCATTCCGTAACGCTTAGCTAAGCAACAGACTCCTCACATATGGCAACATTGCAGTCCCAGTTGAACCAGAATGAGCGTGGAAGCGAGCAACCTGTTGTTTCCTTGCATGTTCTATTTTAAAGTTCCCTGCATTTTGGAAGAAAATAACTGATCTATCCTGATAAATGGTTTATGTAACACATTAAAACTTGCAATATTCTCATTATATGTAATATATGTTCTCAGATTAATTAATATTTTAAAGTATGAAATATTTTTTCAAAATTGAAAAATTGCCAGTATTTTTTCGAAATTGAAAAATTGCCAGAAATGTCTTTGGTTGCTTTTCTATAGGGAAGCAATGCTTCCACCACATCCATGTACCGTACACCCCTGCAAAGCACACTTCACACTGCAGCTATTGTTCCTACTGCCTTTACTACCTTTTGTCAAAGAGTCTGTGTTACTGCAACATGGCTTACTAAAGTGAAAACCTTTCAGTCCGGTACACCCCCAGAGAGTGCTAAAATTCAGACTGAACCTCTGAGTTCAATATAAATGTATAACATCCTATATGGTAGAGGTATCCCTCAATTTATGATAGCAATTCGTTCAATAAAAACTGCCCATACAGTGAAAATATGTAAATCAAAATGATATCCCCACTTAATGCAAAAAGTTGCTGACTCATTCACGAGTCCATGAAAAATACCCCAAAATTTTAACGTTATGTTTCAATTGTATATAAGCATTAAAATATGGGCACTATTACTTATGATATTTACTGTTGCGAATATAACTATTATTTCATTCACTTTAATTTTCTCATAGCTGATGTGATACAATTATAGCTTACAGCCAAACCTGTTGCTGTCCTTGCTTTATTTGGCTGATCAGCACCTCTTACAACTACTTTCACTTATCTGGAGCCATGATTGGCATAACCAACACACACA
>NW_019720410.1:0-540 GCF_002891405.2 Cryptotermes secundus
CTAATGCTTCTCTGCGTTTTCCTACCCAAAACAACTTTTGTGTGCCCATTTGCATGCTGTCGTTACTAGTTTCTTAACCCTTTTGCGCGGTGATTTAAATTCCGCGGCCGTCTCTCCGGCGGTAATATATTCAGCCGGACATTTTAATTTTGCTCGAAAATGATTTATTCATCATTGTTCTTAAATTCTATGAGATAGGAACATGAAACTTTCACTAAAATGATCTTAAAAGGTGGTTTTATAACCTTACCTTATAATATGAGCGCCCTTTATATCTTCAATGGAAGCAGGTTTTTTAGTATTTGAGCAGTGAATGGTACGCCTTGAAGCATGAAACTTTCACTAAAATGATCTTAAAAGATGGTTTTTATAACCTTACCTTATAATATGAGCGCCCTGTATCTCGGTAATGGAGNTAATCACACATCTTCTGTGCGGCCTTGCCCTCTTCCCCGTGAGGGGTATACTTCAAGGAAATATTTTTCCGTGAGCAGTTTATTTGCCAGGTCAGCTGCAGTAAATTCAACGTTACGAGTTATC
>NW_019720411.1:0-742 GCF_002891405.2 Cryptotermes secundus
GAAAACTAGCAAGATAGCAACGCAAAGCAAGCTAGCAACGCAAAGGTTTTAAGCTAGCAACACAAAGCTAGCACGCTAGCAAAGCAAATTTCGCAAGCTAGCAACGCATATATAGCAGGCTAGCAAGCTAGCAATGGAAATATAGCAAGATAGCAACGCTAAGCTAGCAAGCTAGTAACGGAAAGCTAGCAAGTTAGCAACTAAAATCTAGCAAGATAGCAACGCATAGATAGCAAGCTAGCAACGGAAAGCTAGCCAGCTAGGAACGCAAAGCTAGCAAGCTAGCAAACCCTAAGCTAGGAAGATAGCAACGCAAAGCTAGCAATCAAGCAACGCAAAGATATCATGCTAGAATAGAAAAGATAGCAAGCTAGAAACGCAAAGTTAGCAAGCTAGCAACGGAAAGCTAGCAAGCTACAAACGGTAAACTAGCAAGCTACCAACGTGAAGCTAGCAGCTAGCATAGCAAAGCCAGCCTGTTAGCAACGCAAAGCCAGCAAGCTAGCAACGCAAAGCTAGAAACATTACAAGGCAAAAATAGCAAGCTAGCAACGTAAAGCTAAGAAGTTTACGGAAACTAGCCAGCTAGCAACGCAAATCTAACAAGCAAACAAGCTAGCAACGAAAAATTATCATGCTAACAAAGAAATATTTGCAAGCTAAAACGCAAAACTAGCAAGATAGCAACGCAGAGCTTGCAAGAGAGCAACGCAGAGATAGCAACTCAAAGCTAGCAAGTTAG
>NW_019720412.1:0-331 GCF_002891405.2 Cryptotermes secundus
CAAATAATGGAAGACATATTTAAATTTGATGTCAGAGAACACTTGGTCCAACAAGCGCGTAAGAACTTGTGCGCCTGTTGCTATGCCAAAGGGAACCCTAGTATACTCATACAAGTTCCAGTCAGTCGCGAACGCCGTGAGAGGCTTCGATCGCTCGGTCAATGGAATTTGATGGTAAGCAGAGTTGAGATCCAGCGAAGTAAACACTTTAGCTGACTTGAACCAATGGAAGCAGGAATGAACATCTTGCAAGGGAACTGACTCAATCTTAATCTTCTTGTTGAGGGCGCGGTAATCAACCACAGGACGAAATTCGCCCTCGCCTTTAGGC
>NW_019720413.1:0-358 GCF_002891405.2 Cryptotermes secundus
CAAGCTAACAACGCCAAGCTGGCAAGCTTGCAACGGACGCTCGTACGCTAGCAACACATTTCTAGAAAGTTTGCAACGCAAAGCAACAAGCTAACAACGCAAATCTAGGTAGTTATCAAAGCAAAGCTAGCAAGCTTGTAACGCAAAGCTAGCAAGATAGCAACGCAAAGCTAGAAAGGTAGCAACGCATAGATAGCAAGCTAGAAACACAAATCTAGCTGTCTAGCAAGCTAGCAACACAAAGCCAGCAAGCGCGTAACGCAAAACTTGCAAGATATCAACGCAAAGCTGGGAAGATAGAAACGCAAAATCTGGCAAGCAAGCAACGCAAAGCTAGCAATCTAGTAACGCATACCTA
>NW_019720414.1:0-595 GCF_002891405.2 Cryptotermes secundus
CTAGCAACGCAAAGCAAGCAAGCTTGCAAGGCAAAGGAAGCAAGTTAGCAACGCAAAGCTATCAAGCTAGAACGGGGATCTAGCAAGGTAGCAAGGCAAATCTAGCATGCTAGCAACGCAAAGCTACCAAGCTAACAACGCCAAGCTAGCAAGCTAGCAACGCAAAGCTTGCAAGCTATCAACGCAAAGCTAGCAAGCTAGCAAAGGAAAGCTAGCAAGGTAGTAAAGCAAAGCTAGCAAGCTAGCCACTCAAATCAAGCAAGGTAGCAACGCAAACTGTCAAGTCAGCTACGGAAATCTGGCAAGCTTGCAACGCTATGCTGCCAAGCTAGCAACGCATATCTAGCAAGATAGCAAGCTAGCAACGCAAAGCTAGCAACGCAAAGCTAACTATTTAGCAACGACAAGCTAGCAAGCTAGCTACGCAAACCTATCAATCTGGAAACGCAAAGCTAGCGAGCTAGCAACGCAAAGCTAGCAAGCTAGCAACGCAAAGCTAGCAAGAAAGAAACGCAAAGCAATCAAGCAAGCAACGCAAATCTAGCAAATTAGCAACGCAAAGCTAGCAACCTAGCAACGCATAGCTGGAAAGCTA
>NW_019720415.1:0-816 GCF_002891405.2 Cryptotermes secundus
TTGGAAAAGTTTCTGTCAATCACACTGAACATAAAATTGTTAATATTTGATAATACTCCTAGTATTACGTGTGTGTGTGTATGTAAAATTTAAATTAAATTCGCTTAGTGGGGGGTGAAGTCCAACTGGGTCCATTCAGCACAGCGGCCATTGATTGGCCTATTGTAGCCTGTCCCGAGCGATTATGATGATGAAGAATTTGGTAGAATGAAGATTGACAGGGGAAGCTGAAATACTCGGAGAAAACCTGCCCCAGCGCCACTTTATCCACCACAAATCCCACTTGAGCTATGGTGTGGCCTGTGTATGTACGTATATTGGTCTTGTTTTATTTTTCTCTCCTGTTAACTTTAATTTTTCTTGGAATTATTATCAATTTATTGCCATTATACAGACTCTCAAATTTTGTATTTTAATTACAATATTTTTGTGTATGTCTATGTACTCGTGCTAACCTTTTAACTGACCTCTGTGCTGTTAAGTTTGCATATAAATAAACATGAATTTAATTATTATTATTAGGATGTTGAGCTGCCACACAAATTTTAGTTATTCTGTGTATTTCTAGGTACTCATGCTAACTTTGTAATTGGCCTCTGTGCTGTTAAGTTTGCACGTAAATAAACATGAACTGAATTGAACTATTAATTACATTAATTGCATTAATGTGTCTTTATTCCAGTGCTTACATTTAATTAGTCTTTGACTTTATGTTGTGTTTGTCCATATGCAATTACTTTTATCTACACTGTGCAGTGTCTGTAACTGGCCTCTAACAGAAATGAGTACCAGCAATCTTCATGAGGGAGAGGGGTA
>NW_019720415.1:870-990 GCF_002891405.2 Cryptotermes secundus
AATATGGGAGCCTCAATGTCTCACAACCCTAGAGGCCTCCATGGCCTGGTATAGGGATAGCTTTACCTCTCATGTTCTTTCCTTTATAAGCAAAAACAGAACTACTATGGTTTAGTGATT
>NW_019720416.1:0-909 GCF_002891405.2 Cryptotermes secundus
GCACGAGTTGTTACAGCTGATAGTCTTGTAATGGTATTTTATAGTCTAGTACAGAACATATATAGTGATGTATTCGTTTTTTGTTTATGTTGAATGATATATTGTTAGGTTCAGATCGTAATCAGTGATTTCCCTATCTACTATTTGAGCACTAGTATTGTGGGGTGGATACCTTTCATATAATGTATACGTATGTTCCTGACATATGTCGAAACCATAATAAAGTTAATAATGGGAACATTGGAAAAGTGAAAATTTGCGGAACATGTGGAAATTGTAAGAGTAAATCAAGATAATTGTGATATCGTGAACTTGAGAGCGTTTTGAAATATCGGTATTTCGGAAAAATGCATTTACGTCCACTATAAATATCGTAGTATAATCTAGGTTTCATAGATTATGTAGAGAGTTTAACAGAAAAAATATATGCAAGTGTTTATGACGTGCGAAATTTCGGAAATAAAATGACCCGTATAAATATATAATACACTATCTGAGGCATTCAATCGTAAGATATTGCCGACGGCCAAACCGTGCTTATCTGATCATAACAATGCGCAGACGTCGTTTGCGCACACCTACCGTAATGTACAGTAACAAACTAACATTAGCCTAAATTACCGAACTTGGCCCCCTCCAAGGTACAGATGTATGCGCAGTAGTCTACTGCACAAACCTAATCTGACTATCCTAACATAACCTAACTTAACCTAACATCAGCGATCCAAGGGCCAGCCCCCTGGTTTACAGTTGGGTGCGCAGTAGTTCATTGCGCACACCTAAGCGTGACGTCATTTACGAAGCTGCTATTTAAACGAACGTAATATAGGAATGTCGTAACGTGGAATATAAGTCAAAATATGTCGTTATGTATAAAATTGAGCGTCTTAACTGCTTTTCCACCCATAA
>NW_019720417.1:0-468 GCF_002891405.2 Cryptotermes secundus
CTAGCAAGCTAGCAACGCAAAGCTAGCAAGCTAGAGACGCATATATAGCAAGCTAGCAACGCAAAGCTAGCAAGCTTTGTCGCAATGCTTGAAAGCTAGCAAAGCAAAGCTAAAAAGCTAGCAACGCAAAACAAGCAAGCTAGCAACGCAAAGTTAGAATGCTTGCAACGCAATGCTACCAAGCCAGAAACGCAAAGCTAGCAAGCTAGCAACGCAAAGAAAGCAAAATTGCAAAGCAAAACTATTAAGATAGGAACGCAAATCAGGCATTCTAACATGCTCAGCATCGCAAAACTAGCAAGCTAGCCAAGCAAAGCTAGCAAACTTCCAAAGCCAAGCCAGCAAGGTAGCAACGCATAGCAACGAAGCTAGCAACGCAAAGATAGCAATTTAACAAACGGAAATTTAGGAAGCTACCAAGTTAATCTAGCAAGCAAGAAACGCAAAGCAAGAAAGCAAGCTACGCAA
>NW_019720418.1:0-390 GCF_002891405.2 Cryptotermes secundus
AGATCTGTAATGACTTATGCTAGTCCCGGCTGGGAATTCGCGGCACACTCATCTAGTGAAATTGCAACGCTCTGCAAAACAAGGTTCTCCGCGCCACTGGCAATTTCCCAAGCCACACGCCGGTTCGCGATTTCCACACTGCTTTCAAAATTCCGTACGTATATGATTATATAACAAAATTATGCAGGAAAAAAGCTTAGTCATACAATATCATAATAATGAAAATGTTCGCAATATTGGACAAGGAGAAGCCCGAGATAGAAAGTATAAGAGGCTTAACTTGGCGGCGGTCAGGCATTTGCCCGTTCAAGTGACTAGACTGCTGTGGTAGCAAATACTTATAGTAATAGGGCATAGTCTGCTGTACTGAGCCTGGACTGACAGTATGAT
>NW_019720419.1:0-1129 GCF_002891405.2 Cryptotermes secundus
CTTAGGTCATTCGGATTTGTGGGAAGAGGTGGTACGTAAACTGCACCTTTCACGAATCCACACAGGAAATAGTCACAGGGTGTGAGATCAGGAGACCTCGGTGGCCAGAACTGAAGTGCCAGGTCTTCATGCCCCATGCGACCTATCCATCGTTGAGGTAGAGATTCATTCAGGTGCCAATGGGGTGAAGCTCCGTCCTGCTGGAAAATGTAATCTCCTGAATCTTCATTCATTTGAGGAACAAGCCAGTTGTGCAGCATTCTAAGATACGTTACTCCAGTAACCGCGTTTTCATAAAAAAAGAAAGGCCCATAAGCCTTTGTTAACGATATTGCACAGAACATANTCGGGCTGTCCCTCACATTTTCGAGTGTTACACGGGGATTTTGTAGCCCCCATATGCGAACATTGTGCCTGTTGACTTTCCCACTTAGGTGAAACGTAGCTTCATCGCTAAAAATTACACGAGGCAGAAACAATTCATCTTCCAAGTTTTTGAGCATACGGTCACAAAATTCTACACGCTTTACCTTATCGTTTGCGCGAAGAGCCTGTACCAGTTGTAAGTGGTATGGTTTGTACACTAACCGGCGTCTCAGTACACGCCAGACAGTTGTTTGCGACAGTCCAAGTTTTCTACTAGCACTTCTGGTTGACTTCATTGGGCTACGCTCAAAGCTCACTCGGATGCGCTCCACGTTCTCCTCCGATACACGCGAGTGGCCCGGGCCAGTTTCATCAAATTGTTTATCCCAACGATAAATGCTCTTCCTCGCTGGAGGGTGGATGTTAAACTTATGACGAAATGCACGCTGCACCAGAGTCGCAGACTCACTTTTACTGAACTCACGAATACAAAAATCTGTGTTGCATAGTAGCCAACTCGCTTACAACTGGAGTGCTCTAGCGGTAATATTATAAACCTTACAACATTCTCTTTCAAATGTATTTTATAGAATTCAAATGCAACATATAGTTCAGGAAATGTAGCCAATTATAATTGTGTCCATCTTTCTGAATCACGCTGTATTTTGCACACTTATCTCGATTGGCAGGATTCACCTGGCGCACACTGCGAAGAGTGTCGAAACGTCCTTGAGGTTGCTCATCCCTCCACAGTCTCCTTCAA
>NW_019720420.1:0-682 GCF_002891405.2 Cryptotermes secundus
AATGTAGAAAATGTCAATATTTTGGACAGATTTTCATTTAATAAGTAGAAATCTTTCACATATTGCCTGTAATTCCTTATATTATCATGAAATATTCAAAGAATATTCGGAAATATATATTTAAAAATAGTTTGAGTTCGTTCATAATTTGTATAATTTCTATTAATTAACTTAGTGTTACCGAACATTATATTAAAATTCCTTAAATATTATACTAATTACCAGAAATTTTTTGGAATTCCTAAAATTAGAGTGAAATCTTTTATAAATTGTTTGAAATTCTATTTTTAACATGAACATTTCAAAGAGTTTAAGGTTAAAATTATACACAATTCGTTGAATTCGCACAAAATTCAATTAAAATTCCTTAATTTAACTTCGAATCGTTTTAAGTTCCTTTAAATTTCAGGTAATATTATGTAAATCGTAGAAAAGTCTGCTAGAATTCCCAAAATTAGTGTGAAATCTTTCACAAAATAATTAATATGTATATATTAAGTTGAAATCGAGAAAGAATTAATGGATAAATTAAATGAATTTGGTTTAAGAAAGTCAAAATTAGTTTAGTATTCCTTAAATTATCATAAAATCCTTCAAAATATTATTCAATTTAATTAATCCTTATTTATCGTCAAATAATTCGATAGATTTCCATAAATGAAAAGCGGAATCTTTGACAATT
>NW_019720421.1:0-493 GCF_002891405.2 Cryptotermes secundus
CGTGACATTTCTGCTGCCATGTCTACGGAGGCGATTCCTAACTAATTGAGAAACGACCACCAGCACCGAGAACATAATCAATAAAATAGAATGCTACTATACCGTGAACGGTCTCCGTAGTCTAGCAGCAACGTTCCCACCTCATGACTCGTAGTACGCGGGTTCAAATACCCGGCGGAGGTCGTCGAATTTTTAAGGGCGGGAAAATTCAGGGAACAACTGATGGTAAGCACCAGTACCGGTAGGATATAGAGACTGGTAGAAATCATACAGGGAAGCACAGTGGACCAATACAGGTCTGAGTGCATGGGGAAACCCAACCTCTCCAATAACTAACTAACTAACTACCATCCTATGTGTTCCCCTCCGCCCCTCTAAACCTATTCGCCTTTCGAACCAACAGTTCACATCAATAGCAATAAATAATTTTGCAAAATAAGATATATTTGGCTGACATTAAGGACTTGGCATGTGATATTAATAGCTTTAAAAA
>NW_019720422.1:0-1000 GCF_002891405.2 Cryptotermes secundus
CCCACTAGCAATAAAAATGTAGACTGTCATGAAGCTGTACTGTGCTGCTACCTAGTGATACAAATAGAAAACGTATTGCGTCCATCGTGGCTGTTTTACTTCCATTTGTGACCTATTTACTGACTCTCCCTCGTATGATTATGTAACAAAATTGTGCAGGCAACAATCAAAAGTCATACAAAGTCATAAAAGCGCTAATGTTCGCAACATCGGACAAGGCGAAGCCCAACACAGGAAGTATAAGAGGCTTAAACTTGGCGGCGGTCAAGCATACGACCGTTCAAGTGACTAGACTGCGGCTGTACAACAAGATATTTACGATAGGGCATGATATATTGTTCTCAGCCTGTAGCGACAGAGGCTTTGTATATATTGCATATACATACTATATAACGTAATGTACTATGTACCCGTACAAGAAAATTAATTCCTGCAATTTTTACATCGTAAAGAAAGTAAACAAACCGTGGAGGCCCATAGGGATGTGAGACGTCGAGGCTCCCACACTTTCTAGACAATCGGCTCACAGATGGCGGTGAGGTTGTCAGCCTCTCGCCCCGGCTGGCCTACCTCTACCCCCGGGAAGATTCCTGGTACTCATTTCTGTTAGAGACCGAGTCGACCCCAGGGCCCTAATGAGGCTCGAAGAATTAGGTCAATTAAAAAATTCAATGGCCTCATCAGGAATCAAACCCGCAACCTTCCGGCTTGTAGCATAGGGCCCAATGAACTGCGCTATGGCCTCACCAATTTTTGACATGAAGTGTATTAAATGAAACAGACCTGCAGGCCTTTACTCCGCGTAGTATTGGCTTCACCAACAATATGAAACCATTGACCAGGTTCAGGGCCCTGCGACCACCAGGACGGAGAGTCGCGAAGTCTGTCGCTACTTGTGCCTCCAGGTATGGTCACTGACCACGGCGGGGGCGTGGCACGGCTTACATTCACGAAGAGTGACATTGTCAGAGGTTTGAAAGCGAGACTTTCTGCACCGAAG
>NW_019720423.1:0-910 GCF_002891405.2 Cryptotermes secundus
AGAATAAACAACGGTGTTATCAACCAGTTTCTAGACAACGGTTCTGTAAACACGTTCCCGCGGCAACGAATACGTACACAACAACAGAGTTAATTGTTCTAAGTGGTGTTTTGTATGTGGTCCGTGAAGTGGATTTATCGAATATTTCCACCCTAGCCCTGCGAGTAATAAGAAACGACGAAAAGAGAACCCAGTTCCTGAGGGTATAACCGGGCCACCCTGTTCCTGCGGGATATAAATACGGGAACGTTTGCCCTCCAGGTTGGGGGCGTCTCGAATCTGAGGCATTAAAGGGTGGTCATCAGTTCCGCGGACTTGGACCTGAGAATGACTGCGCAGGCGACGACCAGCAGCAATTGTAAACGACAGACCCATCCTCTCGTCAGAAAGGAAGTTACATAAGGAAAATAACCGCAAGTGCACAGTTGGCAAACGAAATTAGTGGGTGTGAGTTTCAAGGGGCTTGTCGCCAAGACGAACTGATTGGCGCTAAACCGTCTGTCGTATAGTAACTGACACTATTTGAGCCAGTTGAGCCTGCCAGGATAAGAGCTTGGGAGAGGAGGGGTTGAATTTAGGAACTGAGGCATCAAACTTACTGAATTCGGTTCAGTTGAGATTTGAAGGTCTGGCTGTGAAGAGAAGGTTTTACATGCGTTGTAGTACCGCGATATCTGGTGATTGTGATTCAGTGAGACTGTTACAGTTCCTGTGTGTAAGATTTGTAACCACACTCCAGTGTGATTGAAAAAAGTTTGGTTTTTAATTCTTCGTCCTTTACATGTTTCGGTCGAAAATGGTCATGTAAAGGACGAAAAATTAGAAACACACAACCTTTGACAATCACACTGGAGTGTGGTTACAGATCTTATGGGTATACAATTACCAGTGTGACGGACCAGTATGAACC
>NW_019720424.1:0-1901 GCF_002891405.2 Cryptotermes secundus
CCTGCACTTCAGTGCACTGTAAAAGAGTGGCAGCTGTTATAAATCGATTCATTCATTCATTCATCAGTAATCTGACAAGACGACAGGTCCACAGTCTCTTCCAAAACAGTTCCTCCACTTAATGCGATCTAGAGCTTTCTCCTTCAAATGAGAATATCCTCTTCTGTCACCAAGGTCATTCAGCATCTTCTTACATCTTCTTCCTCGTCTTCTGGTGACTTCTATCCACCCCTCTATCTTTCCTTCAATAACAAATTATGATTACAATGAAAAAATTTGTTCTGGTGGAGAAAACTCTTCTTTTCTTCTTGATTCTTGAAATTTTTCCAAATTCTTGCTCTGACTCAGAAAGTTATTCTCACCCATGCCTATAAAGTGTATGTACTGCATATGGACAACTTTCTGTGCTCCTTTAATACATTTTGAAAAATTTCAGTTTGAAATTTTACAAATATTATACAGGTAACATTTCGGTGCCCATACACAGTGGGCCAACATGAGAGTCCTTGCAGGATTTGAGGTTCTCACAGCAGTGGTGATACAAACTTTTCTTCTGGGATATAATGCCATGCATCCAGTTGAAATCCAACCAGACTTTTGGAGAAACATGTTGCATCCATCTTCAGGATTGAGAAGTAAGAGAAGCAAGCAGCAAACATGGCTCTGCTTCTCTCAGATATTGGCTGATGTTCAACAGACTACATGGCATTATATCCCAGAAGATAGAACTGTTCAGGAGAATCCTTGTGGAATGGGTGGGATCAGTCCTTCTACCTCTGTTTGAGAAACAGTGAGCTGTTGTCATTATAATCCTTAGTGTGGGTGTGAGAATGCTACAGCATAGCTGTAGTCTTAGAACAGAACCGTCATATCAATGTTATTATTTCAGAAGAAGTGAACTCTCAAGTCACAGTGTCAGGAGGAGAAGTCAAAGAGAGAGCGTGTGATTCACTTGTGATGTGCATCGTCACAACACTGAACCAATGACTGAGGAATGATGGAGGAATTGGTGATATTCTCCATGCGCCAAGTAGCACTGTAAGTTGATACTTATAAATGAGAGTAATGCTGAACACACTGCTGTTGTTATTTTATTCCAAATCTGGACAGACAAACTGCAGAAAACTAGATGTACGTGATTCATCAAAACTGTTCATATGAACTCAGATTGCACTGTATCTAATGTTGTTGATCCTATTTCTGGGTGGTGATACCTTGTGAACTTGCTGTGTTGCCCACATTTTGGAAGAACCTGCTGTCTCCCTCTTCATGGTAAAAGAGTAAGCCAAGCAGAAAAATGATGCTTGGTATGTGGGGGTAGGGGTAGACAGGGTATAAAGCTGTTTGCAAGCCCTGGCCCCCATCTTTCCTCCTGATATGTCACATAAACAGTGGGAGCAGCAGATTCCTCCAAATCATTGGCAAAATTGCCTACTTCCACGTGGCATTATGGACCCATAAACAGGACCAGTGTCATTACTGAATGTCCGGGAAAGACTGAAACCAGTGAACACAATATATAGTGGTTGTCAATTATAAAATACAAGTATGTGATAAATGGAGTGTATCATACACCACTGTTCAAAAAGTATCCGACTTTATTTTTTGCCGCTGTAAGTAATGGCCAAAGGGGTGGGGAAACTGAGTGTAGTGGTAGACGGGACTTTCATGCGCATGCGTGATTTTTTGCTGACTCACAACACTGCCAGATGCATCTGTGGCTGCCAGATAGCAAAGTGGTGTAACACGTGTTTGTCGTATTCTCGTTTTGCTCAAGATGACAGAACGCTTGGAGCAGTGTTTGGTCGTCTTTAATATAATATTTCATGATAAAAAAGAAGTCACCGTATTATACATTGGCTTTTCTAAGCTTTCCAAGAAATCACATAAATGGGATATTG
>NW_019720425.1:0-2691 GCF_002891405.2 Cryptotermes secundus
TTTGCGATTACTAAACCTAATATTTTTATTTTTGTAATTTCTAACCTGCCTCTTATCTTCCACTGGCTCCGGATTTCATTAGCTTCTTAAACTAACGCCACTAATTTAGCAAGAATAAAATCTCTCACTGAATTTTAAAGTACTTACTGTTACTAGAATAAGCGTAAGAGTTCCTCTAAAATAAACATTAACTTAATCTGTCAGAAAAATTTGTATGTACTTCGGTACTAAACTCATACCACTCTTGTTACGTGTTCGAGACCTAGCAATTCCAAAATTTGGATTAATTTATGGTTACCAAACCTTGAAACGCCATTCTTCTGCCATGTTTTTGTATTACGATTGTATTTTGTTTCTTTTCTTTAATCGTGCTCATTATATAATTAGCGTTTAGTCTGTTTAGTTAACAAGCAAATCAACAAGAATTGGAACTCCTATCACAGAATTTTGGGTGATTTATTTTGAATTCTAAATATTCTCAAAGAAAATACTGAGAAAGAAGCTGAGTCTGCTTCTATATATTACTCACATTAAAATATGAAGACTGTGCAGAGTTTCGCATCATTCCAAGGCGGTAGGATCCATCTTTTAGGAACTGTTCGAATGTTGTGAAGGGTAGCCAATCCTTGGGAACGGCCAGGTCAGAAATGAAAGCGCCGTTGTAACTCAAAAGCAGAGTAAGTGCTGTCAGGGATGACGTCATTATCAGCACCCTCAATGGCAAGGATTTGTATAAAACGCTACAACCTGATAAATCAGTTCATTAGGAATATTTTAATCAACGCCTTTGTACATAATAGCAAACGTGCATTAACTGCTCGGGCCAAGTTCGGAATTTAGGTAATCTGGTGCACAGGCTCATGTAAGGCCTGAGGCCTTCATTCAATTTTCCCATACGCACATGTACGCAAGGCATACTTACAGAAATTGGATGTGAAGGGATTAGAATGAAATGAGTAATGATATTCAGAGTGGGACTTAGTTCACTTCAATTATTTTGAGAAAAAGAACAGCGAAATTTATGACATTACACTGTTCTCTGTATTCATTCATTAATCAGTGACTCTACACCCCTTTGTTGGGCCTGGTGCCCTCTTCAGTTTCGGTCATCAGCCAGTCGCAAGACCGCTATCTACACACAGGACAACACAAATACGGAATAAACACACACACAGGGACATCCATGCCTTGAGTGGGATTCGAACCCACTACTCGAACATTCATGCGAACGAAGGCAGATCATGCGTTAGTTCGAGTGTCCACAGTGATCGGCTCTGTCCGACTGCTTCTATATCCCCATAATTTTTATGCATAAGATGCCTATGAGATCACCTTGCTGCCTGTGGGTCCGTATATCACCCAAGTTTCTTTAGTTTTCTGTATTACCCGATTCATATTAAAGGAAATTGGGCGATTAGTTCTTCCCAAAACTTCTTTTTTTTATAGAAGACCAGGGGCCATCAGTCAGCAATGCCACCACTACCCATTTAATACAAACATGTCTCTATCTAGTTCCAACTCTACGTCGTGTAACATTTAAAGGACAGATAAAATACACCTGCTTTGATGTGAAGAATGTCAGCATTTGTCCACATTTGTAATCAATAGGGGTGTATGATTTTCAGGAAATAGAACGGTTATTCCCCTAAAGAACTTTAACTCATTGATCTTGCTTAGGGAAGCATAATATGTTTTATGAGAATTAAGAATTAATAACAAATTTCACATATTAAGCAGAAATTTTACTTCCTTGAAATTGTATATTATTCACGATTTAGTAGCTTGTCACTCACCTGCAACTAGTGCCGAAGTCAAGATAATGTGGACCTATACATCAACTCCCTCATACGCCTTCATGGCGTAGCACTTCATGAGTTAAGCACAGGGACAACGTTACCATTTACTTTTGCCGATTTTTATAAAACGGATACACGTAATAATACAGATTTTAACGAACTGATTAAATTCAGTTAGGAAATTCCTCGCAGATCACCTTTAGGCTTTCATTCAAACGTTTACACATAGCATGACTTTCCTTAAGGTGCCTCAAATTGACCCCCTTCCATTTGTGCCCCTAGCACGTGCAAAATATTAGTTGGGACATCCGAGGAGAAACCTCGATTTAGATGGGATCTTAACCCTTACCTTGCTGAAATTTATTTCGATACCTCCTTCTCTTATTATTCTTCAAAATAATACGTAATCTGTATTGCAGATTTTTTTTTAATTTTAAGAGAATGCAGGATGAATGTCATTAATGATTTCAGGCACCAAATAAATCGAGATCAAAAGAGATGGAAATTCTGAATTGTGTATCTTGTTCTTAGCACGGAAAGCGTTAATATTACATGGATTGTATAAATGTAGGGCTTGAAGATATTGGCTGCTAGATTCATCTGTCTCAAGATGGGTATCATTGTTAGATTGCTGTGAACATGGTAACGAGAATTCGATTTCAACAAAAGGCATCATTTATTTTTGAATATCTCAACAACTCTTAGTTTTTGAATAGAATATCTGTTTCATCGATTTGCTTATATAGAGCATGGTTGAACTAAGTAATTCCAAGGTACCCACACATTATTGGAATAAAACATATTATTAAGGAAGAAAGGAGCTAAAATGTCTGTACCTTGTTGGAGGAAGATTGTAAAAATTAAAAATACTGAATTCATGATCCTCAAGTCTTCT
>NW_019720426.1:0-533 GCF_002891405.2 Cryptotermes secundus
TCCTGGGTTCGAATTCAACACCATTTCTAACTTGCATTTAATATTGTCTCCAATTTCGAATGGAGCGGAATTCAGTGAACAAATTGTTTTCTGAACCGAGTTCAAGTGAGTCGTGAAGGAGTGCACCACAAGATTCTAAGCTCTCAATGGCTTTTGAAACTGTAGAAAAATGTGCATGGATAAAATTCACATCTTGATAAACAGTATCACTTCCAAACACCACTTTTGCTTCACGGACGCATGCGTACTCATCTTCAAGTTTTGTAACTACTTCTTTTATTTGATTGAAATTCTCCTGATAAAATGAAACTGCGGATAACCATGTCCCCCTCCTAGTTAAGACAGGTTCAGGTGACAGAGGAACCTGAGGTAGGCAATTTTTGTAGAACTGGACACGAGCTGGTGCTTTCAGAAATTGTTTTTTTCCACTTGTAATTAAATCGTTAACAGCTGGAAATTTTGCACGTATTTTTTCTGCAATAAAGTGCAATCCGTGCGCTAAACAGGTTACATGTGTAAGATTTGGATAAAAT
>NW_019720427.1:0-1097 GCF_002891405.2 Cryptotermes secundus
AGTTATCTAGGTTTAATTTAGGGGGCTCATTAATTTCTTTTTTCTTTTATAGGTGTACGGTGTTTTCTGGTTCAATATGGTTTATGCCTTATTTTTCTACTTACGGAGTATCTTTTCGTCCTTTGCTGTTAGGCTATTCTTTAAAGGTTTCTGATTTTGGGTGAGCGGAGCGCTTAGGGGGCCAAGGCATGTATTGATTTATGATGTTTTTAGGCAAGACCAATCAGTGGTGACAATATAATAACTTGAGTTTGTTTTTGATGTTTTTTGTTATATGAGTTATTATCTTAATATTTATTGTTTACTTGGATATCTTATATTTAGAGTATAACATTGAAGATGTTATTGAGGATTATGCTCCTTCAAGTAGTATTTATGAAAGCCTCTTTATTTCTACAGTGAAAATGTAGTGTTTTTGTTAAACTACATAAATAGAAATGTAAACGGAGTTTAACCGCTAGAATGATAAGTTAGCAGCTTTCATTTGACCCCCACATTTCCTTAATTGGAACTTCTTGGTTCAGTTTTATCATTAACAGTGATATACCTCTATTTGGTTTCAATTAATTAAAGCAAGGGTAATTTTTACCAATTTAAATCAAGTCGAAATTGATCGTGATAGTTCACTTCTTACTTTTGGTGAGGTAGACCCTATAGTACTTTTTGGATGCAACCCAAATGTTATGTTTAACTACAACCCCCATCCTTTCATTTTTAGTTGGCTCATTCTAGCGCCCCTTGATTTCATTCATGGTATAGGCCAATAATTAGGATTAATAGGAAAGTGGTTCTAATTGTTATTCAGGATTTTACGTTCGATGACAGTATTACTACGGTTATTGGAAGTAGTAATGCGATTTCTACGTCGAAGATCAGGAAGATTACGGCAATAAGGAAGAACCGCAATGAGAAAGGCAGTCGTGCAGATCTTTTGGGTCGAACCCACACTCGAATGGTGATCTTTTTTCTCGGTCTTCGATGTTTTTTTTGGATAGCATAGAAGTTAGGGCTATAACGGCTGCTGTTACCGTTAGGGATAGTGTTACTGTGGCTGTGATTGTTATAATTACTTATCTTGTTAATACAAACATCTTGAT
>NW_019720428.1:0-390 GCF_002891405.2 Cryptotermes secundus
AAAAGCTATCAAGCTTGCAAAGCAAATCTAGCAATCTAGCAAGCTAAGCAACGCAATGCTAGCGAGATAGAAACGCAAAGCTAGACAGCTACGAAAGCAAATCTAGCAAGGTTTCAACGCAAAGCTAGGAAGATTGCAAAGCAAAACTAGCAAGCTAGCAACGCATATTAAGCAAGCTAGCAAGCTAGCAATGGAAAATAGCAACTAGCAACAGAAACCGGCAAGCTAGCAACATTAAGCTATCAAGCAAGCAACGCAAAGCTGGCAAGCTTGAAACGAAAATCTGGCTAGCTAGTATCGCAAAACTGGCATGCATGCTAGGCAAAGCTGTCAAGCTAGCAAAGGAAAGCTAGCAAGCAAGAATCGCAAAGCAAGCAAGCAACGAAAATC
>NW_019720429.1:0-745 GCF_002891405.2 Cryptotermes secundus
ACGCAAATCTAGGACGCAAGAAACGCAAAGCAAGCAAGCAAGCATTCAACGCAAAGTTAGCAAGCAAGTAATGGAAAACTAGTAAGGTAGCAACGAAAAGCTAGCAAGCTAGAAACGCAAATCTATCAAGCTAGAAAAGAAAAGCTGGCAACCTTGCATCACAAACTGGCAAGCTAGCAACGCAAATCTAGTATTCAAGAAAAGAAAAGAAAGCAAGCAAGCAAACAACGAAAATCCAGCAAGATAGTAAAGCAAAGCTATTAAGCTAGCAACGCAACGCTAGCTACTTAGGAACGCAGAGATAGCAAGATAGAAACGCAAAACTAGCAAGCTAAGGACGCAAACCTAGCAAGCTAGCAAAGAAAACTGGTAAGCTAGCAACGCAAACATTGCAAGATAGCAACGCAAACCTAGCAAGTTAGCAAATCAAAGCTAGCAAGCAAGCAACGCAAAGCTAGAAAATTAGCAACCCAAATCTAGCAAGCTAGCAAGATAGCAACGCAAAGCTAGCAAGTTGCCAAAGCAATTCTAGCAATCTCACAAGCTAACAACGCAAAGCTTGCAAGCTAGGAACGCATATCTTGCAAGCTAGCAACTCAAAGATAGCAAGCTAACAAAGCAAAGCTAGCCAGAAGGCAACCCAAAAATACCAAGCTAGCAACGCAAAGATAACAAGCTAGCAACGCAAAGCTGCCAAGTTGATCGAAAAGCTTGCAAAGCTAGCAACACAAAGCTACCAAGCTAG
>NW_019720430.1:0-850 GCF_002891405.2 Cryptotermes secundus
GTGATAAACTGATAAATTTACTACTCTATATGTATATATGTATATAGGCCGCGCCGTAGCTCAAGCGGTTAGTCGCTGACTTCCCTCCGCGGCGGCCCGGTTTCGATCCCGGGTCTGGTCAAGTGGGATTTGTGGTGGACGAAGTGGCGCTAGGACAGGTTTTCTCCGAGTACTTCGGTTTCTCCTGCCAATCTTCATTCCGCCATTTGCTCCACAATCACCCTCACCTATCATCTGGGGCTGGTACAATAGGCCAGAAGTGGCCCCAGTACAAGGGACTTGGTCCCACCCCACTTGCATAAAAAATTGTATATATACATACACGTTCATGCAAACGCGGAATTTAGGTACAGTTACATCGATATAACGTATTGTGGCATGTAGACCCGTTGATAGGCAACGATCTCGAAATAAGCAAATATATAACGGTCGTTGTTAAGTAACGGCTCTGTGAACAGGCACGTTTCTATGAGTGAGTTAGATAACCGCTGGTATTCAGTTGTTGTGAGCTGTTTCTGCGAGGAGTTTGTAGCTAAAGCCGTGGATAGTTAAGAAAATTAGAGGAAAGGGAAGGTCCACGGTTAAAGCCGCTACCAAACAACGGCTGATGAAAATTTTAATAGGCTGAGAAGACCTAGTTTGTCTTCTAGTGGTGTATGAAATGTATGGAACAATGAGAGCATAATCCTTACTTGTAGTTACGAGGTATAGGAGTTACATAAATCTGATTACCAATCCAAAACCCGTCTATAGCTACACATACACGTCATTGGTCATTGTGATGATACGATTCTGAGGCGTTGCATATGTGAACACACTCATGTGCATTGCAAAAATAAGGAAGTAAATA
>NW_019720431.1:0-876 GCF_002891405.2 Cryptotermes secundus
AAATATATATCGCCAAATATTGTATACAATTCCACTAAATAATGTAGATTCCTTAAAAATTTGTTGAAATACTCTATATTTACTAGAAATATTAAATAATATTTGGTCAATATTACATAAATTACGTTGAAATCGTTCAAAACCTGGTTATATTCGTTAAATTTAACATAACGTCTATCAAAAATTACTTCAATTTCCCTAATTTAAAGTATAAATCGTCAATAATTTGCACAGTATTTTTATTAATGAGAAGAAATCTAACACATATTTTGTGTAAATCCTTATATTAACGTGAAATCCTGAAAGGAATTTTCGGAAAATTTAATAAATTCGGTTCTTTTCTTTTAAAAATTGTTTAAATTCGTTTAATTTACATAAAATTACTGATAATTTTATTACAATTTATTAAATAATATACTAGTTAACAGGAATTTAAAGAATTCCCATTTAGATTGAAACATTTTAAAATTGGTTTTAATTCTTTATTTTAACTTGAAAAATCGAAGAAATTTAGGTTAAAATATATAGATTTCTTTGAATTCTATCAAAATTCAATAAAAATTTCTTAAATTACCATCGAGTCCTTGAAAATTGCTTTAAATTTCCTAAAATACAATGTAAATCGACAGTAAATCTATTAGAACTCCTGAACTTATAGTCAAATCTTTTCAAAATAATTGATAATTTATACATTAATTGAAATCGATAAAGAATGTTTGTTCAAAATTACAAAAATTATGTTGAAGTAGGTAAAAATTACATTAGAATTCCTTAAATTATCATGAAAACTTTCAAAATTTGATTAAAATTAATTAATATTTAATTATCATTAAAAAATTGGATAGATTTCTGTCAAAATTAACATAAATTTCCCTA
>NW_019720432.1:0-532 GCF_002891405.2 Cryptotermes secundus
GATAGCCTTGCGTTGCTATCATGCTAGCTTGGCGTTGCTAGCATTATAGCTTTGCGTTGCTACCTTGGTAGTTTGCGTTGCTATGCTTGCTAGCTTTGCGTTGCTAGCTTTGCTTTGCTAGCTTGCTAGCTACACGTTGCTAGCTTGGTTGCTTTTCTTTGCTAGCTTGCTAGCTACACGTTGCTAGCTTGGTTGCTTTTCTTTGCTAGCTTGCTAGCTACACGTTGCTAGCTTGGTTGCTTTTCTTTGCTAGCTTGCTAGCTTTGCGTTGCTACCTTGCTAGCTTTGCGATGCTAGCTTGCTAGTTTTGTGTTGCTAGCTTGCCAGCTTTGCGTTGTTATCTTGCCAGCTGTGCGTTGCAAGCTTGTCAGCTGTGCGTTGCTAGCTTGGCAGGTTTGCTTTGCTAGATTGCCAGCTTTGTGTTACTAGCTTGCTAGCTTTACATTGTAGCTCGCTAGCGTTGCATTTCTAGCTTGCTAGCTTTGCATGTCTAGCTTCCTAGCTTCCCATTGCTAGATTGCTAGCTACACGT
>NW_019720433.1:0-753 GCF_002891405.2 Cryptotermes secundus
GCGTTGCTAGCTTGCCAGCTTTGCGTTGCAAGCTTGCCAGTTTTGCATTGCTAGCTTGCTAGTTTTTTTGATAGCTTATTATGTTGCTAGTTATGCGTTGCTAGCTTGCTAGCTTTGCGTTGCAATCTTGCTAGCATTGCGTTTTTAGCTCGCTAGCTTTGCGTTGTAGCTTTCTAGATTTCTAGATATGCGTTGCTAGCTTGCTAGCTTTGCGTTGCAATCTTGCAAGCTTTGCGTTGCTTGCTTGCTTGCTTGCTTTTGCTTGTTTGATTGGTTGGTTTTGCTAACTTGCTAGATTGGCGTCACTAGATAAATATCTTTGCGTTGCTAGATTCCTAGCTTGCTAGATATGAGTTGCTAGCTTGCCAGCTAAGCGTTGCTAGCTTGCCATTTTTGGTTTGCAGGATTGCCCGTTTGAGTTTCTAGCTTGCCAGATTTGCGTTGCTAGCTTGCCAGCATTGCTTTCCTAGCTTGCTATCTTTCCGATGCTAGCTTGCTAGCTTGGTAGATATGCTTTGCTAGCTTTCTATCTTTGCGTTGCTAGATTGTTTGCTTTGCGTTGCTAGCTTTCTATATTTGCTTTGCTAGCTTGCCAGATTCGCGTTGTTAGCTTGCCAGGTTTGCGTTTCTAGCTTGCCCTCTTTGAGTTTCTAGCTTGCTAGGTTTGCTTGGCTAGCTTGCTAGCTTTGATACCCTTGCTTCCTTTGGGTTTATTGCTTGCAAGCTTTCGTTGCTAGCTTGCTAGTTTGCGTT
>NW_019720434.1:0-1113 GCF_002891405.2 Cryptotermes secundus
TAGAGAATTCCATTTAATAAGAAGAAATCTTTCACGTATTGTGTAAAAATCATTATATTAAAGTGAAATTGTCAAAAAATTTTCCGAAAAATTTTCATAAAATCTGTCTATTTCCTTCAAAATTAGTTTAAATTTTAACTAATCTTTATTGAATGAAAATTTTATTAAAATTTATAATTTATTATAGGAATTATCAGAAATTTAAAGGATTTCCTTATATAGAGTGAACCATTCTATGAATTGTTTGAAACTCTTTATTTTTACTTGAAGAATTCAAGAATTTTATGGTAAAATTATATAGATCTTGTTGAAATTTTTCAAAATTCAATAAAAATTCACTAAATTACATTCGAATCGTTGAAAATTTCTTTAAATTTCCTGAAAAATTGCGTAATTCTTCGCAGATACTGCTAGAGTTCCTAAACTTAGGGTGAAACCTTTCACAAAATAATTGACATTACTTATATTAATTGAAATCGAGAAAGAATTTTGGTTTAAAATTATAAAAATTAGTTTGAAGAAGATCAAATTTGGTTTAGAATTGTTTGAAATATCAGGAAATATCTAAAATATCATTAAAATAAATTAAATAAATTTTGTCAAAATATTGAAATTATTCAACTAATTATTATGGAATCACTAAAAATTTGTTGGAATTCTATATATTTACTTGAAATATTAACAAATTTCTGGTCAGAATTTCGTTAATTGAATTGAAATAATTGAAATTCTCGTTTATATTCGTTAAATTTAACATATCATCTATCAAAAATTACTTCAATTTCCTCTAATATTAACTAGAAATCGTCCTAATTTTGGAATTTATTCTAATAAGTGAGAAGAAATCTTTCACACATTGTGTGTAAATCCTCATATTTACGTGAAATCTTCAACGAGTTTAACGAAAAATTTATAAATTTTGTTCATTTCCTTCAAAAATTATTTTAATTCGATTAATTTAGTTAGAATTACTGAAATAGTTATTAAAATATATTAGATAATATAGTAATTAACAGAAATTTAAAGGAATTCTCTTGGAGTTAAACATTTCATTATTTGTTTGAAATTCTTTATTTTAACTTGTAAAATCAAAGAATTCTAGTTTGAATTATA
>NW_019720434.1:4251-5784 GCF_002891405.2 Cryptotermes secundus
AAATATATAATATAATAGAGTATTTAACATAAATTTTAAGGAATATATTTTTAGAGTGAAACAGTTTAAAATTTGTTTGAAATTCTTTATTATAACTTGAAAAATCAAAGAATTTTATGTTGAAATATATAGATTTCGTCGAATTTTTTCAAAAAAAAATTCCTTATATTACCTTCGAGTCGTTGAAATTTGCTTTAAGTTTCCAAAAATAAAATGTATATCGACAATGAAACTGTTAGATTTCCTGAATTTATATTCAAATTTTTTCAAAATAATTGATATTATTATATTAATTGAAATCGATAAAGAATGTTTGTTTAAATATAATAAATTAAGTTGAAGTAGATCAATATTACTTTATAATGCTTTAATTAAAAGGACATCCCTGAAAATTTTATTAAAATTAATTAATAATAGATTATCCTCCAAAAATTGGATATATTTCTATCAAAACTGATATAAATTTCCCTAATATAAAGTAGAAATCTTCAATAATATCTAGAGAATTCCATTTAATAAGTAGAAATCTTTCACGTATCGTGTGCAAATGTTAAAATGAACTTGTCAAAAATTTTCCGAAAAATTTTCATAAAATCGGTTTATTTCCTTCAAAATTAGTTTAAAATTTTAAACTAACTTTAATTGAATGAAAATTTTATTTAAATTGATAAATTATTGTAGTAATTATCAGAAATTTAAAGGAATTCCTTATTTAGAGTGAACCATTTTATGAATTCTTTGAAACTCTTTATTTTAACATGAAAAATCAAGAATGTTATGGTAAAATTATATAGATCTTGTTCAAATTTTTCAAAATTCAATAAAAATTCACAAAATTACCTTCGAATTGTTGAAAATTTTTTAAATTTCTTGAAATATTTCGTAAATCGTCGAAAATACTGCTAGAGTTCCTAAACATAGGGTGAAACCTTTCACAAAATAATTGACAATAATTATATTAATTGAAATCGAGAAAGAATTAATTTTTAATTATATAAATTAGGTTGAATATGATCAAAATTTGTTTAGAATTCCTTAAAATATCACAAAATAACTAAAATTTCATTGAAAATAATTAAATAAATAGCGTTAAATTATTGTAAATATTCCAATAATTAATATGGAATCATTAAAAATTTGTTGAAATTCTCTATATTTACTTGATATATTAACTAATGTTTGGTCAAAATTTCATAAATTACGTTGAAATCATTCCAAACCTGGTTTATATTCGTTAAATTTAAAATATCATCTATCGAAATTACTTCAATTTCCCTAATATAAACTAGAAATCGTCCATAATTTGGACAGTATTCTAATTAAAGAGAAGTAATATTTCACACATTGTGTGTATATCCTCATATTTACGTGAAATCTTAAACGAGTTTCCCGAAAAATTCATAAATTTTGTTCATTTCGTCCAAAAATTGTTTTAACACGATTAATTTAGTAGAATTATTGAAACATTTATTAAAACATATTAGANCACGATTAATTTAGTAGAATTATTGAAACATTTATTAAAACATATTA
>NW_019720435.1:0-477 GCF_002891405.2 Cryptotermes secundus
CAAAATGCTTACTGTCATTGAACATGGATTTTTCTAGGACTAGCCTATAACTTAGGACCTTAAATTAACTACACGAGGCCATTTCCTGCAGCCTCGATTTCATCTCTGTATAGTTGCAAGTTTAATTCCGTATATACGTTTCTCAGCGGGATCCCGTTTCAATTGCGGTAGCTACCGCACCTCTACTCGTTACTTTCTACTTTCTACCCTCTACGTTCAACACTACCTTTTTTCTCTTTCAATACTACTTTTTACTCTCTACTTCCAACACTACTTCTTTAACACTACCCCTGCACCAATACTCCCATATAGGTTCTCCACTACGCGCAAGCGTGTCAACATATTCCCCTCTTTTTTTCCTACTAAGGTCAATCCTCTGACTTCGTACTCACAGAATTTCTGACAAAGCCCGCGGTCACCCTATAATCTGCTATGGTAGGGCTTTAGATCTTTAATATGCCATCGGCCTAAGGCTTT
>NW_019720436.1:0-172 GCF_002891405.2 Cryptotermes secundus
GGCGTTGCTAGCTTGCTAGTTTTGCGTTGCTACCTTGCAAGCTTTCGTTACTAGCTTGCTAGATTTTTAGATTGGGTTGCTAACTTGCTAGCTTTGTTTTGCAATCTTGCTATCTTTGCGTTGCTAGCTTGCTAGCTTTGCGTTTCTAGCTTGCTAGCTTCGCGGGGCTATA
>NW_019720436.1:284-760 GCF_002891405.2 Cryptotermes secundus
CTTGCTAGCTTAGCGTTGCTAGCTTCCTACCTTTGCCTTGCTAGCTTGATAACTATGCGTCTCTAGCTGGCTAGCTTTGCGTTGCTAGCTTCCTAGCTTTGCGTTGATAATTTGCTAACTTTGCGTTGCTATCTTGCTAGCTTTCTTTTGCTAGCCTGCTAGCTTGCTTGCTTTGCTTTGCTAGCTTGCTAGCATTTCGTTGCTAGCTTGCTAGCTTGATGTTTCTAGTTTGCTAGCTTTGCGATGCTAGCTTTGCGTTGCAAGCTTGCTATCTTTGCGTTGCTAACTTGCTAGTTTTGCGTTGCTTGCTTGGTAGATTTTTGTTCCTGGCTTGCTAGCTTTCTGTTCAAGCTTGCTAGCTTTTCGTTACTAGCTTGCTATCTTTGCCTTGCTAGCTTGCTAGCTTTGCGTCCCTAACTTGTTAGCTTTGTGTTGCTGGCTTCCTAGCTTTATTTTGATATCTTGCTAGCTTTGCG
>NW_019720437.1:0-616 GCF_002891405.2 Cryptotermes secundus
AAAAAGGTAAAGTTAAGCATTACACCATGAAGACTTATGGGGGTGAATATATGCATCAACGTACTGACCTCGGCATTAGTTGGAGGTGAGCGGTCAGCATCACGCCCCGCTTGCTTTACTCCAGCGGAGGATCCCCGGTACCCTTTAAGTAGGAGGCTGGGTTTGCACCAATACCGGTCTGGACGACGTGGAGAGGGAAGAAATCTTGCCCCTACTAGGACTCGAACTTCGGCCCATCGGTCATCCACCCCGTTGCCAGTCGCTATGCCGACTGCGCTATCCGCGTGAGCTAAATCCATGTTGAGAAGCCACCAAATCGCTCACCTACTCAAGAATTTCCGATTTATTGTTGGAAACAGGGAGCAGGGATTAATGTTTCTTGGGTGCTAAGAGAGAAATTACTGGTGGAATGACATTTCGCGTTGGTGGGTAGGGAGTCTGGGTGCACACGTACAGCTCCGAATGAATGAAATCTAATTTGAAGAGTTGTATCTCCTGGGACATTAAGCCGTGTAGCCTGTTTCTTCTCCACGTATAATTAGAATGATGAAATCAAGGAGATGCGGTGGGCAGGTATTGCAGCACGAATGGGAGAGACGAGGAATGCATATAGAAT
>NW_019720438.1:0-496 GCF_002891405.2 Cryptotermes secundus
AAGGACACTCCACAATACAACAAACACATGGAATCGTAAGAAAGATCGCAACAAGTCTCGGAGAGAAGACGTTGTGTGCAGCAGTTTTCCTTGATATAACTCGGGCGTTTGAAAACGTCTGGCACACTGGACTACTATATATAATCAAAAATACATTTCACAGAACATACTACCTACTTTTGCAGTCATGCATCACTGAAAGACACTATCAAATAAAATATAATAAGTCATATTCTGATTGCTACCACGTGAAAACAGGTGTACCGCAAGGAGGCGTAATGGGGCCTCTACTATGCACAATCTATACTGCAGACTTGCCCACAAAAATCAGCACTACAATCGCAAACTTCGCGGATGACACAGCCCTGCTAGCAGCAAATAATGATCCAGTAGTAGCATCAAAACTTCTTCAATATCACTTGAACCACCTCCAGCAATGGTACAGAAAATCGAAAATCAAAATAAACCAGACAAAATCAGTGCAAGTTACATTCAC
>NW_019720439.1:0-861 GCF_002891405.2 Cryptotermes secundus
GACACAAGAGAGACATCATGAAGAAGAATCTTACTCAAGGAGCTGGTGGATTCCCAAGGAAGCAACTGGTCATGGCTGACAAGAAGATGACCCGCCGTGCAAATGTGACACAATGCAAGAGACTCAGACTTCAGGGAGATCAGTTGGAGTCCGCACAAGCCCACATAAGGATGTGTCAGAAAGAGCACAAGAAGAACTTGAACGCGGGAGGACAACAGAAGAATTCGGCATGAAAGGAAAAGAAGTAGAAAGAGTCAAGTTTGAGAGAGACACAATAGGGTGACTGAGAAAGCAATCTGAAGCATGTGCAAGTGCACCAGCAGACGTGCTGTGCGGAATCACAACAAATACGAACGTCAAAAATTGGACATTGTGAGGGGGTCGACCCCCTCCATAACGAAAAAAAGGGAAATGGCCCGTATGGGAGGAGCTGGAAACACACAAGCACTGGCCTCCCTAGCAAGAATGAATGAGGAAAGAATGAAAGTGAGGAATGAATGTGAGACAACGGGACCAACAAATCTTGGACCATGGAAGTGCTCAGGGTGAGCACTCTGGAAGAATCGAACATCAAAACAAAAGTAGGGTGGAGATACCACTAAGAATGTGAACACCCAGAAGAGAGGAAGAACTGTTAGGCTGTTCGGGGACGAACAACCTTTAGAAGGGAGCAATGTAACGTGTTTGGAGTAGGTACTTCTATGGTAACATAATAACAGTGAGCTGTTGCATAAACAACACCAAAATGATGAACAAATCTCCCCAGAGATGAACAACCAAAGATGCGTTGCATAACAGTGGACTGTCGAAATAGTAGTAACGGAACCATGAGGAATGATGTCTGGTATCCGGTCCGCATAA
>NW_019720440.1:0-581 GCF_002891405.2 Cryptotermes secundus
ACATGGAATGTAAGGGCATACAGACGCAGAAGGGGAGAAAATATTGAAGTGGTCTATAGAGAAACAAATTCCGAGTTCTGAAAGGCTCACAGAGTCGTCAAAACATTGTGACATGACGCCTGAAAGCCGGAATATGATCATCTGCTGCGCGGCGCTTTGTTAAGCATATTTCCATGGCAACGTGGAATAGACCGTTGCTGGGAAACGGTTTAGTAAACACGTTTCCGCGGCAAGGAATAAGCTAGTATAAATCCAAGTGTTGCCCGGATGAGAGAGATATCCAAGTTGGGCTGACCGATCGGATGATCTACCGGAGACATGTGGGCAGATTCCTCGTATTTCCTGTACGTAGTGTTCAGTTCAATGTGCAAGCCCTTCGCTTCATTCTAACTTGGCCTTCTTCCCACGCATGTTGGCCTTATTTTTAATTTTCACAGGTAAATAAATGAAAGTGAATAAAGGCGACATTGCTGTTACGTACGTTATGCGTACATTTCCTAACTTGTTACAATTACTGTGGAACTGTGAGTTTAGCGCGTTGTTCCTTCACCTCCCCGCAAAACGCCTCACTCCGGACGTTC
>NW_019720441.1:0-1401 GCF_002891405.2 Cryptotermes secundus
AAAACTAGCAAGCTAGCAACGAAAGACTGGCAGGCATGAAACGCACACCTGGCCAGCTAGCAACGGAAATCTAGCAATATAACAACGCAAAGCTACCAAGCTAGCAACGGAAAGATAGGAAGTTAGCAATGCAAATCAACCAAGCTAGCAACGGAAAGCTAGGAAGCTATCAACGCAAAGCTAGCAAGTTTCCAAAGCAAAGCTAGCAAGCAAGAAACGCAAAGCTGGCAAAATAGCAACGCAAAGTTGGAAAGCTAGGAACGCACAGCTGGCAAGCTAGCAACGCACAGCTGGCCAGCGAGCAACGCACAGCTGGCAAGATAGCAACGTAAAGCTGGCAAGCTAGCAACGCAATGCAAGCATGCTAGAAAAGCAAGCTGGCAACGCAAAGCTACCAAGCTAGCAACCCAAAGCAAGGAAGCTAGCAACGCAAAGCTAGCAAGCTAACAACGCAAAGCTAGCTAGATAACAACGCAAGGCTATCAAGCTAGCAACGCATATCTAGCAATCTAGCTAGCTAGCAACTCAAAGCTAGCAAGCTAGCAACGCCAAGCAAGCAAATTAGCAACGCAAATCTATCAACCTGGCAAGGCAAAGCTAGTAAGCGAGGAAAGCAAAGCAAACATGCTAGAAAAGGAAGCTAGGAACGCAAAGCAACCAAGCTAGCAACCTAAAGCAAGGAAGCTAGCAACGCAAAGCTTGCAAGCTAACAACGCAAAGCTAGCTAGATAACAACGCAAGGCTATCAAGCTAGCAACGCATATCTAGCAATCTAGCTAGCTAGCAACTCAAAGCTAGCAAGCTGGCAACGCCAAGCTAGCAAATTAGCAACGCAAATCTATCACCATGGCAAGGCAAAGCTAGCAAGCGAGGAACGCAAGGCTACCAAGATGGCAACGCAAAGCTAGGAAGCTAGCAAAGCAAAACTAGCAAGCTAAGAACGGAATGCTAGCAAGGTTGAAAAGCAAATCTAGCAAGCTAGGAAAACATAGCTAGCAAGCTAGGAACGCAGTGCTAGCAAGCTAGCAACGGAAATTTACCATGTTAGCAACGTTAAGCTAGCAAGCTAGCCACGTAAATCTAGCAAGCTAGCAACGCAAAGCTGGCAAGCTAGAAAAACAAACCTGGCAAGCAAGCAACGCAAAGCTGGCAAGCTAGCAAAGCAAATCTAGCAAGCTAGCAACGCATAGCTAGCATATTATCAACGCAAAATTAGCAAGCCAAAAACGCAAAGTTAGAAAGTTAGCAACGCAAATAATAAAGCTAGCAAGCTAGCAACGGAAAGCTAGCAAGTTAGCAACGCAAAGTTGGCAAGCTAGCAACGGAACGCCAGCAAGCTAGCAACGCATATCAAACAAGCTAGCAAGCTAGAAACGGAAAGTTAGCAAGCTAGCATCTCAA
>NW_019720442.1:0-413 GCF_002891405.2 Cryptotermes secundus
TGCTCAAAGACTGTCTTGCTCCGGGTTTTCCAAATAACCGAAGACTATTAAAAAGGAAAAAGTACCGGGACTTTTAAATTTAATTCATTTGCGATCAATACTGTGCTCCTGAAGGTTGTTCAAGGTACCAGGTTTTCCTGATAACCGAAGGCCATCAAAACAAAAGTATCGGATTTTCTGTTAACCGAAAACCATTAAAACGTAAAGTACCTCTTTTTTTTAAATTTAATTCCTGATAGAGGAAATTTTGCTCAGCTTCGTCCATAGCTTCTGTAATGTGGTGAAATATGAAAGAAAAAATCTATTGATGGGCNCCTGGAATACTGTGGGTGGTAAAATGGTGCGTCTTGAAGACTCTACTCATTACCCATAGAAAACTGCTGTCATCCTTGGTAGTAGCAGCAGCAGCAGCA
>NW_019720443.1:0-243 GCF_002891405.2 Cryptotermes secundus
GACTTTACAAACGCTTTCGATATTCTTCCACATGCTTTGCTTCTTTGTAAACTCGATAACTATGGGCTGTTCTCTGGATATATCAACTGGCTCTCTAGCTACCTAACTAATAGAGTGTCTCGTGGACGTTTTTCGGGTCAATTCTCCTCTACTTTTATTGCTCGGTCGGGAGTCCCTCAAGGGTCAGACTTAGGGCCTCTACTCTTTAACATTTTTATCAACGAAATGTGTGAAGTAATAAAC
>NW_019720443.1:286-483 GCF_002891405.2 Cryptotermes secundus
TATCAAGTCCCCCACTGATTGTATACTTCTACAGTCAGACATCGATAGAGTTTACAGTTGGTGCATGACTAATTTTATGAAACCCTACCTTAGCAAAATTAGAATTATTTCCTTTACCAGGAAACTACTGCCTTGAGCTTTGCATATAGGCCGGGTAATTCTGTCTTACTTCGCGCTGACTGCATTAAAGACTTGGG
>NW_019720444.1:0-409 GCF_002891405.2 Cryptotermes secundus
ACGAAACATACGTACCTCCTGCTATTTCTTCCATCACCCTGACACTGAGTTATTCATACTGATTTCTACGGATATTCCAATTTTTTAATATCTCTGAAGAATGGAAGTTCAGGTAGTAAACTTCTTTTGCAGGCAAACTCTGGGGAGCAAAGTAGTGACTTACTATTCTTCCCCTGAACCCCACCAAAAAGAAAAAAGAGAAAAGATAACATATAGGATACATCCATGCTTAAAAAGTATCTCAATGTCCAAGATTTACAATTACAGGCCATATCCTCTCATTACATAGTCTTTTGTGACATATCATGTAAATTAAACACATCCGTGTCTGGTTTATATATAATTATTCAGGCCACTTCCCAAGAATATTGTAACGTGTTTCGTTACCGATCCCACTTCTGACACCAGT
>NW_019720445.1:0-532 GCF_002891405.2 Cryptotermes secundus
GATTTTGATGACCTTTGATAACAGTTATTTTATATACAAGACGTCTGTAATGGCGCAAAGGTCACGTACTCGTAGATATAGTTTTTTGGGGTAAAATTGGAATAATAGTAGCTAGACTGTAAGATTAAGAAATAGCCATGATGAAACGAACCAGGAAGCTTAGGTCTACAAAGAATTATAACAGGGAATGCCTGAGTCATTAGAATGCTAATCCGGCAGTGTAATAGCGCTGACATTGAGGAAGGAGCTATATGAAGTGGGTTATAAACACTATGGCAGGTGGAAAACGCTGAGTTGGAGGAGGCGGTAGACCCGAAAGAGTCAACCCCTTCTCGATGGGCAACCAATGAGGGGGCCAAAATCACGTCAGAATGGGCAGGCCAACATACCCGGAACTCGAAGATTCAGCAAAGAGAGGTTATATAAACCCTAGAAGACTTAAACAAAAAACCTTTTGCCTTTTGACTTTTGAATATTATTATGTGATAGAGTTCAGCCAGAGGCTATCGCCGAGAGGGCGATGGCCATGAGT
>NW_019720446.1:0-229 GCF_002891405.2 Cryptotermes secundus
TTAATTATATTTCTAGAGATATCATGATAATTTAAGGAATTCTAATGTTTTTTTGACCTTCTTCAACATAGTTCATATAATTTCAACCTAAAAATTTTTTAAATCTTCACCATAAATAAAGAATTTCAAAGAATTTATAAAAAGATTTTGCCCAATATAAGGTATTCCTATAATTTCTCTGATAATTAATGTATTGTTTAATGAATTTTAATAAAGTTCAATCAATCTA
>NW_019720447.1:0-2007 GCF_002891405.2 Cryptotermes secundus
ACTGCTAGAATTCCGAAAATTAGTGTGAATTCTTTCACAAAATAATTCATATATTTATATTAACCTGAAATCGAGAAAGAATTAATGGATAAATTATATGAATTTGGTTTAAGAATGTCAAAATTAGTTTAGTATACCTTCAAGTATCATAAAAACCTTCAAAATTTCATTAAATTTAATTAATCCTTTATTATCGTCAAACAATTCAATAGATTTTAATAAATAAAAAGTGGAATTTTGACAATTTGTTCAAAATCTTTATATTAAATTGAAATCTGTAATAATTCTTGGTAAAAGTTTTATGAATTCTTTGAAACCTTTCAAAACCTAGTATATACTCCTTAAATTAAGCATAATATCATTCAGAATTGACTAAATTTTCCATAATGTAATGTAGAATTCGTCAATATTTTGGACAAAATTCCTTTTAATAAGAAGAAATCATTCACATATTATCTGTAATTCCTTATATTAACGTGAAATCGTCAAAGTATATTCGGAAATAAACAATTCATGAAATAATTTGAGTTCGTTCATAATTTGTGTAAATTCTATTAAATAACTTAAAATTACTGAACATTTTATTAAAATTCATTAAATGATATAGTAATTATCGGAAAATGAAGGAATTCCTTAACTTAGAGTGAAATCTTTTATAAATTGGTTGAAATTTTTATTTTACTTCAATATTTCAAAGAATTTTAGGATAAAATTATATACATTTCGTTGAATTCGTTCAAAATTCTATTAAATTTCTTTAAATTAACTTCGAATAGTTTTAAGTTTTTTTAAATTTTAGGATATATATTGTAAATCTTCGATAAGTCTGCTAGAATTTCCAAAATTTGTTTGAAATCTTTCACAAAATATTTGTTATATTTAAATTAACTTGAAATCCAGAAAAATATTATTGGATAAATTATATAAATTTGGTATAAGAAAGTCAATTTTTGCTTAGTATTACATAGATAATCATAAAATCCTTCATAATTTGATTAAAATTATTTTATCCTTAAATATTATCAAACAATTGGATAGATTTCCATAAATAAAAAGTGAAACCTTTGACAATTTTTTGAAAATCTTTGAATTAAATTGAATTGTGTAATAAATCTTGGTAAAAATTACTTTAATTCGTTGAAACCTTTCAAAACCTGGTTTATACTCGTTAAATTTAACATAATATGAATCAGAATTTACTAAAAATTCCCTAATGAAATGTAGAAAATGTAAATATTTTGGAAAGAATTCCATTTAATAAGAAGAAATCTTTCACATATTTTCTGTAATTCCTTATATTATAGTGAAATATTCAAAAAATATAAGGAAATATATATTTAAAAATAGATTTTTTCGTTCATAATTTGTGTAAATTATATTGATTAACTTAAATTTACTGAACATTTTATTAAAATTCATTAAATGATATAGTAATTATCAGAAATTTGAAAAATTCCTTAATTTAGAGTAAAATCTTTTATAAATTTTTTGAAATTTTTATTATACTTTAACATTTCAAAGAATTTTAGGCTAAAATTATATACATTTCGTTGAATTCGTTCAAAATTCAGTTAAAATTCCTTAATATTACTTCGAATCTTCCTAAGTTACTTTAATTTTCAGGATATATATTGTAAATCGTCGAAAGTCTGCTAGGATTCCCAAATAAGTTTGAAATCTTTCACAAAATAATTGATATATTTAAATTAACTTGAAATCAAGGAAAATTATTGGATAAATTATATGAATTTGGTTTAAGAAATTGAATATTTGTTTAGTGTACCTAAAATTATAATAAATCCTTCATAATTTCATTGAAATTATTTAATCCTTAAATATTGTCGAACAATTGGATAGATTTCCATAATTATAAAGTGGAATTTTTGAGAAATTTTTGAAAATTTTTATATTAAATTTAAATCTGTAATAATTCTTGTCAAAATTTTTTAAATACGTTGAATCCTTTCAAAATTTTGTTTATACACTTTATATTAAACAAAATATAAA
>NW_019720448.1:0-554 GCF_002891405.2 Cryptotermes secundus
AAACATCCTATACATTTCTTTATGGTTCTGCCGACATTTAAAACTTATATTTTGGGTGGGTATGTTTACTCTACTGTACTACTGAGTTTGAGTTAAGGCCCTATGCTTTTGTCTGATTCTAGAACCATCTGTAGTTTCCCTCTCCAGTCAATTAGCTCCCATGCCACTGCAAGTAGAGGTTATCATCTGCACTGTGCAGTGACCCTTGTGTCTGAGACAGGCCTACCTCATGTCACAACTATTCTCACCAATAAATACTGTCATGTGTCCAGGGTTTGCATGACTAATAAGACGGGTTTTGCATTTGATGATCAGATTTATTGGACTTTTATATAACTGGTTACAACAGTTCACAAATTACTATCAGACGCACTGTCAACTTTTTCCAGCTGGACACTTCATGGGAACTATTCTGACTTCCAACTGAAATGTAAGTTATTGTTGGCTTCTTGTAATACAGCCTCGGTTTGGACCACAGCACAGAAGACACATCTGTTGCCTAGCAGTGGATATACAGGGTGTCCCAGGAGGAATGTGCCATACTTCGGGAGGGT
>NW_019720449.1:0-792 GCF_002891405.2 Cryptotermes secundus
TGCATTATACTACAACCAAGGACACTTACCTTCACAAATGGCTTATTTTTTGAAGCCCTGTGTACTTTTAAATTTCCCATCCTTTTATGGACTTCTCTTGGATATCAGTCATTAGCTGCCAGCAGTACATGCCTATACTGCGTATCAGGCATACCATCATCAAAGTTCCTCATTACAATTGCTTTCTTTCCAGCATATTGGCCACTCAAGACCAACACAACTTTGTTTGCCTTCATAATCTTCCCCATTTTAAATCTGAAATAAATTTCTCTAGTGTGAGAAATACTTAGTAACAAAAACACAGAGAGAAATACCGTTTAATCTGAAAAAGGAATATTTGCTGAATTATTTATTATATATATATTACTAAAACCTAACATGCGTAACTGCGGATACAAGCAAACACATTTGCACACCTTTAAAATATGGTATTTCACTGCAAAAGCAACTCAGCAACAAGTACATTCATTCATTTATTGTAAAATTCCAAGGATCCAATCGAGGCTACAGAGTACGCCTGACGGTTATAGAACCAGTCACAAACAGATAACCTATACAATACAATGTACAATAAATACGTAACATAGCAATTAAGAAACTAGTAAAAAAAATAAACATGCTTTATGGAAATTAAAGCATAGGTCAAATGAAATAATAAACCTACTTTATACATGGCAACATCTTAAATTTAATACNTAATTCAATACAAGTACTATACTCAAAACTGGTTTATAAAAAATAAGAGAAAATGCATATTTCTTACTTTTAATAAGTGTTGATATACTTCTCCGA
>NW_019720450.1:0-319 GCF_002891405.2 Cryptotermes secundus
TGTTAGCTTGCTAGATTTGGGTGGCTAAATTGCTAACTTTACGTTCCTAGGTTGCTAGCTTTGGTTTCTACCTTGCTAGCTTTGCGTTGTTTCTTGCTTGCTTGCTATGCTTTTACTTGCTTGCTAGCATTCGTTGCTATCTTGCTAGCTTTGCGTTGCTAGCTTGCTAGCTTTGTGTTGCTATCTTGCTAGAATTGCGTTCCGAGCTTGCTAGCTTTGTGTTCCTACCTTGCTAGCTTGGCGTTGCTTGCTTGCAAGCTTTGAGTTGCTAGCTTGCTAGATTGCTATATTTGCGTTGCTATCTTGCTAGCTTTGCCTT
>NW_019720451.1:0-2736 GCF_002891405.2 Cryptotermes secundus
GACAGGGTTTGGAGTGGTAATTGGATTTACTGCACACTTACAGATCGTAACTACAACTAATTATAATGCTCTCACTAATTCATGCACTCATCTTCTCACTACAGAACACAGTCTTCTCAGTTTGTTTTCACTAGCAATTTCCTGGTAACAAATTTTCTCTGCTTACATCCTTACTGGCTGGCAAATCTCAAAACTGATTCATTGCTCCAACTGTCAACTCTCAACTAACTGTCTTGGTTATAACATGTCAGCATAGAACACGTAGAAAACACCACTCCTCATTGTTGTAGTTCAATCGTTTCTGTGGGAACATGTTTGTTTGAGAAGCTGTCGCTCAGCAACATCACTTGTATATTTGCTTATCTCATAGTCACTGCCCAGCAACAGGTCTACGTGCTACAATAAGACAGACATTTAAAAGAAAGTAATCACTGTTAAGTCATTTCATGAACTTAATGTCTTTTTCTACTTACACCTTTCACTTCTTCCAGTCTATAAAACCAAAATTAACGGCCATGGGGATTCATTGTGCTGACCATGCGACACCCTCTATCTGCTAAAGTTGGCACTAACTTTGCAGACAAGCAACAGTTGCTCATTCGATACAGATCACTTGTGGACTAAAACCACGAAGATTTTTGTTTACCTTTCACTTGCACAACTCACCTCACATTTATAGCAAGCAATATGAAAACTACGGTCAAGAGCAACGACTCTCACGGTCTCCTCCTGCCCTGCCTCTGGCATGATCGGCAATTTACACACACAACAGCGAGGAGCAAATTTCCTGAAATAAAGAGAGAACTAATTTATAATCATATAGTTCTTACATTTGTAAACACTGGTCCTATTTTGCTTCAAGTTACAAAGTTTGTTATCTACAACAGGGACTGGAGTTGGTCTCACCCTTTGCCTTGCCTCTAAACCATCAGGAAAATTCCCCAGTGAAGCTAGCAATATTCTTCACTCTAGCCCTCTCAGATAAGAACAGAAGTTGTCTATGGGTCACATGCATGCATGTGCATGTTGGGAGAGGGGACATGTATGCAACATGCACAAGTGTGGGTGTGGGTTTCAAGGCACATCAGCTTCCATGGCTATTTATGATTAAAGTAGAAAGTAACAACAAAAGGGCAAAACTCATATACATTGTCATGTGTATTAGTGACTTCTATATAGGGTTTGGATTGGTGAATCAATTTATTGGATACTGACAGGTCATAAGTATTAGTAATTATAACACTCTGAAGATTATTGTAACACACAAATAAAGCCTTCAACATCTGCCTACACTAGTCGATTATTGTAACACACAAATAAAGCCTTCAACATCTGCTTACACTAGTTGTTGCTAGGTAACAGATCTCAACAATGGCTAGGCCTTTACAATGTCTTCATTATATGATTCCTGGTGATGGACTTATAACACAGGAACTACAGAAGTCTCGCTAAATTACATACTCCCAATGTCACAGTGCTACAGTACATGTAAAGTCTTCTCAGGATGACTTCTAATTCTTCTCCAACTACTACCTTTCTGTAGCTATATCCTACTGACAGCAACCTGAACTGAACTACATTGAATCTTATATCCCCTCGGCACTGACCTATAGAAAATATGTCGTGACCACTACCCTCTGTTGTGGTGTGATGTCACTGTGCATGTACAAGCTGTGCAGCCATAAAGGTAACATTGCTGCTGTACTATTGGCTGCATGTGTTGCGGGTATTGCCTTGCAATGGATTTACATGTCACAATATATACTGTCATGTGTCAGTGATCAGACATTGGATGTGGATTGGTAATTGGATTTACTGAACACTTAGAACTACAGGTAACCATAACTGTTTCATGGATCTATACACTTTACAATCACTGCACTTCAGCAAGCATAAGGTATTTTCTGTCTTCACAATGCACTGCTAGATATTGCTCCCAACTAACTCACAACAGCAATGATTCACTAACTTTTCCTATACAGTCTAGGCAGAAAACACCATTTCCAACAGTTCCTCTATTGTTGTGTGTTGATTCGTTGCTGCAGAAAAGTGTTTACCCAGCTAATGCCTAGCAATGGCTATCTCTTCTGGCTCCACTATTCTTGCCTTTTCAGATGTCATGTCACAATATATATTTCTGTCTGTAAATGTGTCTGGCAGTTGAATCAGTGGTCAAATATGCTGTGCTTACATACAGCACAAATGGATGCTAAAAAGCGATGAAAATGCCAAGCTATGTATGAGCTTCCCAGTGAGGTCCTAAAGTTAATGCAAATAAAACTTTGGACAAAGACATAAAAAAAGAATTTTTAAAATGGCATAAAATATCAAATCAACTTTGAGAGCCCATCAGGCTGTATTACAAACTTTGCCACATAACTACAAATGAGTAGCTTCCTAGATTATGTGTGTTTACATTAGTAAAACTTAAATTAACATGCAAACCTGATTCATTCATTCATTTCCTTTATTTTCCATATATCCATACAGGCAAAAAACCTAGGATGTGGAAATAGTTCCTTTGGTAAGAGATGTATACATATAATAAATTACATAAGTCACACAACCAAAATCACACACACTAGTCAACCAACATTGATAATAGAACAAAAAAAAACTTATTACAATTATAATTAATAAACATAATTTAAAAAGAACATTACTATAAAAACTTAAAATTAATACAATTTCACTCAAATTACCCAAATTAACTGAATTAAATGCATTACAAATTTA
>NW_019720451.1:4659-5635 GCF_002891405.2 Cryptotermes secundus
AATAAGAAAACATCCATATGAACAAAACTGATCCCTTATAAATCTCCCCAGCAATAAAAAAAAAAAGAAGGCGGCATATTACATATTAACCACATGCATGTCTCAATTGTTTGAAACTCAATAGAGGGGGTAAAAGTTTCTTTCAAACAAAATGTCTCTCTGTCTCTGTCCATGATGAACACGGTTGTGGAGTTTAATTTTTTTTTTGTATATTAATTTATTAAATTATCTTACTGAAAAATGATTCTATAACAAAAGGGATAAGTATTATAGCTTTAAAGCATTGTGAAAAAGAGTGGTGTGACTATAGTGAAAAAAATTGGTCCAGTAGAGATAACTCATGGTGAAGTGGTTAGAATTCCTTTCTCGTATCCAAAAGGTTCTGAGTCTGAATTGTGGATCAGGGACAAAATATCCTGACATACTATTCTTACAGTTTTCCTTAGTCCTTCCAGGAAAATGTCAGGATATCACTTTAAAAGAGGGCATGACTGATGCTTCTTTTCAAACCCTTCCCACTTCAAAAACATTCTGACTTCAACGTTAAATACCTATGCAGTCAACAAAACAAGAAAATAATGTCTTTATATTTAGGAAAATTTCTGTCATAGCTGACACAGTTACATGTTGGCTTCTGAGCGTGAAGACCCTGGTTCAGTACCAGACCCCTCCATGCAAGTTTTCTCACTGACAGATCAATAATGGTGCCAGATTCTCATTGAGTACTTCAGTATTCTCCTAAAAATGAGTCCAACATTGCCACATACTCAAACAACACTACTCCTAATACATTTGATAGGTCCAACAAACCAAGACACTCTCATAACACAGAGATAAAATTAAAACTTCATATCTGACTGAGCTCTTGTGGCCAGTCTCAGAATAAGAAAGGAAGTCATAACAAAGAAAGACCCATATTTTTGCTAGAAACAACATTATCATCATCATCATCAGTAATCTGTCAAGACGACAGGTC
>NW_019720452.1:0-334 GCF_002891405.2 Cryptotermes secundus
GCTGGCAAGCTAGAAACGCAAACCTGGCAAGATAGCAACGCAAGGTTGGCAAGCTAGCAAGGCAAAGATATCAAGCTAGCAACGCACAGCTAGCAATCTATCAACGCAAAGCTGACAAGCTAGCAACGCATAGCTGGAAAGCTAACAACCAAAGCTGGCAAGCCAGTAACACAAAGCTGGAAAGCTAGCAACGGAAGCTAGCAAGCTAGCAAAGCATATCTAACAAGCTAGCAACGGAAATCTAGGAAGCTAGTAACGCAAAACTAGCAAGATAGCAACTCAAAGCTAGCAAGCTAGCAATGCAAATCTAGCAACCTAGCAAGCTTGCAACACA
>NW_019720453.1:0-626 GCF_002891405.2 Cryptotermes secundus
ATTTTAATATAATTAATATTATTGTATCCAATTTTATTAGTACTGTAGTTCAATGGTTGTATATATGTTGGTCATTTATTTGCCTGATGATGGCTTTTAATAGCCGAAACATGTAGCAGAGCCAAACTAGGCACTGACCTTGATATAGTTGTGTTGTGACGGTTTTAATAAAAAAAATTGTATAATTATATTATTTCTTACACAACACAACAATCAATAATACGTGTAAGTAGCTCTAGAAGATACTTTTGCTACATGTTTCGGCCTTCAAAAGGCCATCATCAGGCAATTACATTAAACTTTTCATTACTGAATTGCATGTCAAATATAAGATACAGTACTAAACTTACGAGTGTAGACAATGGTATAAAATGATATGAGTGAATATAAAATATAAATCACAATAAAAGTTGAAGTCTTAAAATAACCAGTTACATAGTCACAAGTACAGTTTAAAGCATTTACGTGATGATATTTGGAAGTTGGCAGTTGTAATCGTAATATATGTAATGTTTACACAGATATATTATATACACAATGGCTGATGTAGTGTTCGGAGGCCCACTCTATGTTATTATTTAATATTTGATACTATTTGACGGGCGACTCAGTTGTGTAATGTCCAG
>NW_019720454.1:0-421 GCF_002891405.2 Cryptotermes secundus
AGACAGACAGACGCGTCCGGTCAGTTGAACCGTTCTTACGAGCCTTCTCACAGGAACTGACTCTCCGTTTTTGAATATTCATAGGTCCTGCCAAAATTTGAAGAAGGCCTCCTTGTCATCTTCCAAATCTCCGGGTTGGCTGAATTTTAGAAGGGGGAGGGGTTCGATAGATTTCTCATTCCTCCACTGGTCAGCTGTTTCGCGGCGAGAGTTGGGGTTCACACACTTTCGCCGTCTTTCTGACCCGGGGTGGATTGAGAGGGTTCAATCTAACGGTCTCCTAAGAGTAGGTCCGTGATGAATCAGGTGTTGTAAATTGGGCCCTTTCCTCTACTAATAAAACAATTCACCGCTCCTTTCTAAAGGCAGGTTTAGTCTTTGGAGAGTTATGACCGTTAGAGGGCCACCTCTCTCTAGTGAC
>NW_019720455.1:0-1782 GCF_002891405.2 Cryptotermes secundus
AAGCTTATGTTCATTATTATAGAATAGAATCTGTCTTTTCTTGACATTAGTTTGGTTTTGATAATGATAATCCTAACGTTGGTGAAGGCAGGAACAGCGACTGTTTGACATTTGAGGTTCTCATAGCAATAGATATGAATGTGAGATCATGAGGGCTGGTAGATCATTACTAATATTTAAGAGAAACCTGGTGCCTCCCTCTTAATGTGAAATGTTAATGTTCTGCCTGACTACATGCATCATATTTCAGCAAACAGTAACCATCAGTGAACTGCCATGAAAGCCTTAAATCATCAGTCATATAGTTTACAAATTTTTTACTTTTGCCAGTAACTCCAGCATTCTCTTTAATTCTATAACTGTTACTAACCAGTGTTAACAGAGTTAACAGAGAATTTTAGATTAGCTACAAATTATTAGAGAAGCCTGAAGATTTCAGACACATTATCAAAAAGTGTGGACAATGAAATTAGTATAGTACCTACTTAATTATTTACAATAAAACATCAAATCTTCTTACATAAATATTGAAGTGCCTGTCAATTGGATCAGAACCAACTCTCTGCGTCAGGAAATACTTAGTCTCTCCTACTTCAAGGTGTATATCAGTGTAATACTGTGGAATGAGGATTGGTTTATATGAAGAGTACTGGATATTTTGGTCTTCTGGAAACTTGAACCAGCCTGACAGTTCTCGCTGTTGATAAGCTGTCAGTGTAGGGTTGTGGTGGATGCCTGCTTTCTTGTTGTTCTCAAGTGATGATCCTAATAACAAGAAGCAAAATGACAGTGCTTTATCTTCTGGCTGTTTGCAAAGAACACTATATTTCTCTCACAATCATCAAAACGTTGAATACCTGGCTTTTACATTTTGCATATTTTTTTAGTTACTGCAGAATAAATAAAAGCAACAGCACAAACATTTTTTACATATATACAAAATATAGAATATTCCAATTTGTCCATGGGAACCCAACAAAATTACAAAAACCAACAACTGACTCAATGATGTAAAACATCAATTGAAGAATTTTATTCTTGTTTTATACAATAACTTTTGTTTTATATAATCTAATTTATTGTATTTTTATGTCAAGTATTTTACATAATTAATAATATTGTATCCAATTTTACTAGTACTGCGGTTCAGTGGTGTATATATGTTTAACCATGTATTTGCCTGATGATGGCTATTAATAGCCAAAACATGTAGCAGTGCCAAAACTAGGCACTGATCTTGATATTAATTGTGTTGTAACGGTTGTAATAAAGAAGTTGTATAAACCTCCATGTCATTTCATGAATATTCTGATATGCAATATTTAAGGTCTTGACCATGCAGTTAAAAAAATACAAAAGATGGAATACATACTTCACCACATATAACATCTCTTCCAAAATACACACAGATGGAAATGGTGTGCAATATTTGTCAGAAATACTGAGAATTCAGGAAAAAAAATATCAAGAACTGCACCTGAACATGTCTTTTATAAGCCATTTGTAGAAAGTGCACAAAATGAATGCACAATGAAGAGGTAATGTCTACTGATACATATGTTGCATCTTAAAAATCAATGGATTTCAATAAAATCTGATATTGAGAATCAAAACAGAAAGATGATGGGTAAATTTAACCTTAATATACACTGACAAACTACAACCCTTGCTTTATATAAAATCAAAATTAAATTTCATTAAATTACTCTAAAATGGTTCATCATACAAAAATAAGTGAAATACATAAAATGCATACCTAATTAAGCTCTACAACTTTTATAT
>NW_019720456.1:0-3410 GCF_002891405.2 Cryptotermes secundus
AGGCCAAGTTTAGATAAGGGGTGGTAGCTTCTAATATTAATATCTTTAAAGTTCCACAAGGAATATTTTGTCTTCGTATATTCATTCCCTAATCAAATTCTTTCTGTGAACCCATTTCATAGGAACCGCTAGTATATCTCACCACAACAAATCAAACCCCGCATAATGGGTGATTCCGAAACTGCGGGACTAGAATATTGATCCTTCACATTCACAGAATTCAGGGGCAGAAATAGGGGAGAGAGTAGAACCTAATTTGCAGATCGTTGTTGCCCCTCAGTATTAACGAATACCTATAACCCCACATCAGTTTCTATTCCTATACAAATGTAGGCACATAACTCCTTATGTACGCGCATATTCATAGATCTCCATACATGAATTCTTAAGTAAACGAGAGTAATGAGGCGAACTGTGTCAGTATGTTGTGAGTTTGATATGGAAGTGTCCAAGAACAAGAGAACTAGGAACACCAATATGTAGGTGAGTGGATAATATTAAAGTAGAATTCATAGCGATAGGATGGGATTCCATAAAATATTGGGAAGTTCCTGAGTAGTTGTACAACTGGCGGCTTCTCAAGAAGGGCTCAGCTCGATGAAATTAGATACTAAGTTAGTTTCTACGCCGTGTCACACCTCAGGTCGTTAGTAGCCGACTTCCCACAGCGGCGGCCCGGGTTCGAGACCAGGTCAGGTAATGTGGGCTTCGTGGTGGACAAAGTTGAACTGGGGTAGGTATTATGTGAGAACTTCGGTTTACCCTGCAATTATCATTCCACCGAATGCCCCACATTCATCATCTGTCGTTCGGGGCTGGCACAAGAGGCCAATTAGTGGCCGGAGCACCAAATGGACTCGATCTCACCCAACCCCAAGAAACTAAAAAAGAAACACTAGTTAGTTGATTAGTTAGTGTCCACGAACACAATGGGACTGAGTGAGCTTACTCATGGTGTTAATATGGACTCGTCTGCATTGTCACATCTATCAGCTCGAAATCCATGACAAGCTCATTGAATGAAATCTGCTAGTGATATTTCTTAGGCACGGAAGAATGTAATGACTGTGCTACCGTGAGGCACTAAGATAGCGACATATTGCCTGAAAGTTCAGAATAATCATATTTCATTTGTCATTATCATCTTACTCCGACAAAATTTTTTCTTTAACGCAATGTAAATGGCCGTATCTTAGAGAATTTACATTGCATCACAAAATTAAATCGGATATTTACACTGATTCTAAAGGGTTCTGACGATGGTGTACAATATTCAAAATTACTTTCACATCATCCGGTATTGTAAAAACTAGAGAACACAACGTTCTGGAAACTGGAACTCTTTCTGTCGTCAGGTGAGAAGGAAGACACCTTATTCATGGATCCCTTCAGAAAGATCTAACGTCAGCCACCGGATAGCCAAAGTCAGTATAACTACAGCTACGTATATATAAATACATCGGGCCAAGCTTTATCAAAGGGCCATGACAGGAAAACTTCATGCAAAAGAACCTAGCAAAAATAATTCTTTGAAAAAAAAAATTAATGAGATTAAATGAAAATATTCAAGTAATCATTTTATGACTGACGCTAGCGGAATCTGTGGAGTGGAAACTTGAACAGTCGGAACAAAAACATTTTAGAAACCCATGAATAAACTTTACATCCTATTAATTTTCTGTGAGTACTGTAAGTGTTAGCCGGTCAAGGTAGCCGAACGGTCTAAGACATGCATTGTCTTCCCTCGCTCGGAAGCCGAGATCGTAGGTTCTAAACCAAATCAGGGCATGGATGTTTAGTGTTTGTGTTTGTGTGCGTTTTTCTGTGTTTGTGTACATGTAGAGGCTTTGCGACAAGCTAATCGCCCGCCCAAGGAGTCCTACCGAATGTCTAAGGTCTAATAAACCTAACTGAAACGGAGAGTCACATGGAGGTAGACCGAGGCCAGTGTTTGATTTGCGTAGTCACTCGTTGGGTGCCCACCTATACAACCGCCCTTCACAGTTATTATAGCCACGTGTTGGGCTCCACTTCCATAACTTCCCTTTAGTTTCTTGCACTCCGAACGCTTCACCTCTACGTAGTCTCCTCCCACATTCCCACTTGTATTTGCGTTCACTCTCACTGCTTACCTAGAGTCTCTCTGGTACTGGTAAGGCTCAAGATGGTGAGAGAACAAGGGGGCGCCATGTAACGATACGTTACATTTGGTTTAAGTGAGATTATGGACGGACGAACATGAGAAACCTGTCACAATTTTAAGCATTTTGTTTAAAAATACTGTATCTAAAACAATTTTTATGATGAATGGATGGAATTAACTTTGTATCAGCAAAAATATTGTAACGTGCTGAGCTATGGATGACGCCCCCCCCCCCCCCCCNGTGATGCGCCGAGCGAAGCCGAAGCGAGCCGATGTTAGCCGAGTCCTAGCATCCTGGTCGCTAGGCAACGCAAGTCAACAGCGGTGACGTCACCAAGTAGTAACAGCGGTTACCTCCGCTAGCGTTACATAGCAACACAGCGCCATGCAAAGGGTGCCTATTACGTGGCCGTTTTCCCGTATTGTCCGATCGAGGCTAGATACGGAGCAGCGAAGGCTATTCACAGTCAGTTCTAATGTGGCTACCAGAGAGTTATAAAGTAACAGTCGCCGAGTCGAGACGTAAAGTCAGCCAGTCAGTTGTATTGTGGCATTTGGAGTGTACTATTTGTGATACTGCAGATAGCAGTAATCGTAAATTTGTAATTTGGGTGATTGTATGAGCGAATGTGAAATAAAATTCGCTACATCGAATACATCGAGAATTTATTTGTCGCGATATACCCCGCGATACGCGACAATATAGTATCGCATATAATAACATAGTTGCAAATTTCTATATACAAAGTATTATAATCTATTTCCTATTCTTTTATTTTAATTTTGATGCGTGCTGTAAAAATGGTTTCCCAGTTATTCACAGAATTGTTCTGCATTATAAAATCACTCGTGCTTGTAACACTTGGTGTCATAAAACAGATTGAAGCAAATAAAACCATTTGGTCTTCTGCTAGCGCTGCTCACCCCCTTCGGATTTTCGAATCTTTTGACTAAAGGACAGAAGAATGAAATCATGTCTATTCAAGAAAAAGCTAGAGATATCTCTTCTTCAGTGCTAAGACCTTCCGTTATAGCTGCAAGAGATTATTGCCCTTTCTATGGTCGTGAAGATACAGTTGCATCATGGCTGAGATACAGAGTGCGATCTGTTTTCTGTGCGTTCGTAGTGAAATCGAATTCTATAGTTTCATTTCAGCCTATATACATCAAGCAAGTAGAAACAAAAAATGTATATCCAATGAATTTTCTATATACTTTAAAAGCATTAATCTGCAGAATTTGCAACAAAAATACTGGCTCGTGGATG
>NW_019720457.1:0-390 GCF_002891405.2 Cryptotermes secundus
AATCAAATCTAGCAATCTAGCAACGAAAGCTAGCAAGCAAGAAACACAAAGCAAGCAATTCAACAAGCAACTCAGAGCTAACAAGATAGGAACGCAAAGCAGCATGCTAGAAACACAAAGCTGGAAAGTTAGCAAATTAATCCAAATAAGCTAGAAACGCAAAAAGGCAAGCTAGCAAAGAAAACCTGGCAAGCTATCAACGCAAAGCTAGCAAGCTAGCAACGCATATCTAACAAGCTAGCAAGCTAACAACGGAAAGCTAGCAAGATAGCAACGCAAAGCTAGAAAGTTAGCAATGCAAAGATAGCAAGCTTAAATGCAAAGCTAGCAAAGTAGCAACGCAAAGTTAGCAAATTAAGAACACAATGCTGTAAAGGTAGCAACGCAAAG
>NW_019720458.1:0-365 GCF_002891405.2 Cryptotermes secundus
CACTCCTGCGAATGCTAGACTGCAACTCAACTGACTGGTTACTCCTTCTCACTGACGAATACTCCTGTTATATAGCTTCCGCTCTGACAACAAAGAAAACAGTTTCGTGATATCATTCACTGTTGCGTGACGTGGTGTATACCGATTGCCTAGCAACAATAGCTGCACGGGTTCCCTGTTTCGTGACGCCGTATTTACAGAGGCGGTGCTGGGCAATGCTGCGTAGCAACCAGCGCGCTCCGGCTCGGCTCGGCACGGACAAACACCGCTTTCCCTACTTTTGCGTAACCTCGTTTCCACCGTTCCGTAACTTGGCAACGGACCGTTTATCAAGGGTCTGTCTTCGTGGTAACTCGTTCCACCTC
>NW_019720459.1:0-470 GCF_002891405.2 Cryptotermes secundus
TTAGCAACGGGAAGATAGCGAGCTAGCAACGTAAATCTAGCAAGCGAGCAACACAAAGATAGCAAGCTAGCTACGCAAAGCAAGCAAGATAGAGCGCAAAACTAGCAACCTAGCAACGCAAAGCTACCAAGCTAGCAACGCAAAACTAGCAAGCTAGCAACGCAATGCAAGCAAGGTAGCAAGGCAAAGCTAACAAGCTAGCAACCCAAATCTACCTAGCTAACAACGCAAAGCTAGCAAGAAAGCAAAACAAACCTAGCAAGCTAGAACGCACAGCTAGAATGTTAGCAACGCAAAGCTGCCAAACTAGCAACGCAAAACTAGCAAGCTAGCAACGCAATGCAAGCAAGGTAGCAAGGCAAAGCTAACAAGCTAGCAACCCAAATCTACCTAGCTAACAACGCAAAGCTAGCAAGAAAGCAAAACAAACCTAGCAAGCTAGAACGCACAGCTAGAATGTTAGCAACGCA
>NW_019720460.1:0-970 GCF_002891405.2 Cryptotermes secundus
ACGCATATTTTGCAAGCTAGCAACGGAAAGCTAGCAAGCTAGCAATGCAAAGATGGCAAGCTATGAACGCAAAGCTGGCAAGCTAGCATCGCATATCTAGAAAGCTAGCAAGCTAGCATTGCAAAGCTAGCTATCTAGCAAAGCAAAACTAGCAAGCTAGCAACGACAAGCTAGCAAGGTAGCAACGCTAACCTATAAAGCTTGCAACGAAAAAAAAGCAAGCTAGCAAGCAAGGCTACCAAGCTAGCAAATCAAAGCAAGCAAGCTAGCAACGGAAAGCTAGCAAACTAGCAACGCAAAGTTAGCAAGCAAGAAACGCAAAGCAAGCAAGCAACGGAAAGCTAGCAAGCTAGCAACGCAAAGCTAGGAAGCTAGCAACGAAAAGCTAGCAAGCTAGCAATTCAAAGCTAGAAAACTATCAACGCAAAGCTAGCAAGATAGCAACGTAAATCGCGCAAGGTAGCAATGAAAAGCTAGCAAACTAGCTACGCTAATCTAGCAAGATTGCAAAGTAGCAACGCATAGCTAGCAACGCAAAGCTAGGAAGTTAGCAACTCAAAGCTACCAAGCTGGCAACCCAAAGCTAGCAAGCTATCAACGGAAAGCCAGCAGGCTAGGAACGCAATCTATCAAGCTAGAAACGCAAAGCTAGCAAGCTACCAACGCAAAGCTAGCAAGCAAGCAAGCAACGCAAAGCTGGCAAGCTAGCAACGCAAAGCTAACAAGCTAACAAGGCAAAAATAGCAAGCAAGAAACGCAAAGCAAGAAAGCAGGCAACGCAAAGCTAGCAAGCTAGTATAGCAAACCTAGGAGCTAGCAACGCAAAACTTGCAAGCTAGCAACAGAAAGTTAGCAAGATAGCAACGCAAATCTATCAAGCTAGAAAGCTAGAAACGAAAAGCTAACAAGCTAGCAACTCAGAAGCAGCAAGCTAGCAAAGAAAAGATAGCAAGCTAGCAACGCAAAGCTA
>NW_019720461.1:0-2638 GCF_002891405.2 Cryptotermes secundus
GCCATTGTCTCTCCGACCGGTATCACTATGGGGATCTCTCCTTGTGCCGCCGCAGTTTTCGTTTCCACTGTGTTTTCCTCTTCTAGACGTACCTCCATCTCTTGGTAGGCTATTGTCTTTACTTCTTTTTCGGAATGCGTCTCCGTCGTTTCTCTGCAGGCGGTCATCTCTTTCTGCCAGGCATCCATATTGGCTTGCAACCCCTTCTCACGCATGGCAGCCGTCCTTGCTTCGGATAGCTCTTGTTTCTGCATCAATCTTTTCTTCCCAGGCCATCATCTTTCTTCAGCAGGAGTTCCATCATCTGCTGTGAGTCCATTTCCTTTTTGTAAGATAACACTTTATGCTCTCGTAAATTCAATTATTCGTCGAGGCGTGCTGATGTTCGTAAACCAATTCTGACGGTCACGTGTTAGTTCGTAACCACTTCTGACACCAATGTAACGTGTTTCGAGTTAGAATCTTTTTGGTCACGTTTATAAGTTCGAATCCCACTTCTGACACCAGTGTAACGTGTTGGGTTACTGAAGACGCCGTTCGGATTGTTAATTTGTTTATTTAGCAACTTACAAGTCGTAACTACAATTGATTATAACACTGTTGCGGAGTTTCACACTTTATAACCCTATTCCCAATAATCTCTTCACTCTGCGGGGTTTCACACTTTATAACCCTATTCGCAATTATCTCTTCACTCTATCTTCAGTAGTCTACACGTTTTCACAGTACGGGAGCTATATAAGTGTCTCTGTATTACACACTTCCAATTACACAATTACACACGCGTCCGGTTCTTCTTTCCGCGACGGCAGCTATATTCCAACTCAACTCTAACGGCTCACTGCTGGCTAGATTCGGGCTCAACTCGTAGGCTACTGCCTTGAGAACTCGTTCACCGATTACTGGGGAACTGTCTTCGGCCGCTGATACACTTTAACTTGTTCACTGCTGAGTGGAGAACTGTCTTCGGCCGCTGATACACTTTAACTAACTCCGGCGGTTGTGTTCTTCCCTTATATAGTCGCAGCGCCCGCCTGTTACGCAATGGGTACCGCTGTTGCTTGTTACCCGTGTCACAGCTGCGTTGCGTGTTACGTCACAGTGCGTAGGGAGTGGAATGGACCGCTGACTCATCCGCCACGTCACCGTGGCCAGAGCTGCGACGTCACTGCTGGGTAGGGAGTGTTTGTCCTCCATTGCGCAACATGTCACACTATGTTTGACATATTAGTAAACATTACTTCACGCCCATAAACGCGTCAAATTTTGTTAGATATGGATATTTAAATACAATGTAAGTGTCCTAACAGGAACTGACATTTAAATGCAGAGCAGCAGTGGTCATTTAAATGGGCACCAGCAGTGGGAATTTAAATTAACTTTGGCCCGTTGATGCTACCACCATGTTAAAAGTCGGGCATTTAAAGGTTAATAGAAATTCACTCAAATCCAACGCAAAGGATATGGGTGAAGTGATATTGAGCTTCCTTATGGAGCTGAGTCCTTGAGAAGTTGTCAGTTGTGCAGCCACTCAAGAATACACTCAGCCAATACAGATATTCATGGCGGACGGTGTGGTTCTGGGTGTGAGAGATGCTCTAGTTTTCACTACGAAATCAACGGAACGCACAGAAATAGAATGTCAGTGTTGTGCAGGATTAAAGATGGAATTAAACAAGCTCACAGTGGAATTGGAATCTTGAAGAATGATCTGGGAATTGCTGACGCGTTGTATAGCGCTAATACAAGCCCCCTACAAAACAATAGGAATAAATAACAAATACCTACAAGTGAGAGGAACTGGATTCAGATACGAACAAATCACCATATGAAGGTAACAGACAAGTTAAAAGAATATAAGGAAACATATGCAAGAACAAGTAATCGTTTTGAAGTACTAACTAACCTCAAAGACGATAGTAAACCAAATATAGCAGAGAAGGAAATCATCCTCAAACCAAGGAAAACAGTCCAGGATACAAATAATATGTATAAAGATCTGATTCCAATCATTATTAATGGACGAACGACAGTTGAAACCAAGAAGAAAAATATAAATCATAAACATAAAAAAAGTGTTAAACATGATGAACAACGGAAAGTAATGATCATTGGGGATAGCCACGCCCGTGGCTATGCAGCTAATATGAAATACTGTTTGACAAACAATTATAAGGTCAGTGGTATAGTGAAACCAGGAGCATGTTCAGATACATTAATTGCATCAGCACAGGATGATAGAACACTTAACCAACAAGGATGCAATTATCTTTTGGGGAGGTACTAATGATCTTGGCAAAAATAATTCACAAGCTGGATTAAGACACATAGTATAATTTGTGAAAGCCAATTGCCATACGAACATTGTGCTGGTGACTGTTCCCCATCGATACGACCTAAGTGATTGGTCGTGTGTGAATAATGAAGTAAAAAGCTTTAACAGAAAATTATTGAAGCTTATGAAGCCCTTCCAGCATGTAAGGGTCATAACAGTAGATCTCAAAAGGGAGTATTTTACTAGACATGGACTGCACATGAACAAAGTGGGAAAAGAAATAACATCGTTAAAGATAGCTAAGGCTGTTAGTACAATGCTTCATAAACAAACAAGAGAATCAATCAGACTGCACTGGAAAAC
>NW_019720461.1:2649-2915 GCF_002891405.2 Cryptotermes secundus
GAGGACAGGACAAGTCATACTACAAGTGGAGATGACATAATTCTGCAAGAGGATCCAAAAGTTGCTGCAACAGAATATGGGGAAGGATTATCTCATGCTACAGACCAAGGGGCCCTGCTGGAAGAACTAGGTGGTACAGCGATTGTTAACGATCACGGGGAGGCTGCAAATGTCCAAGGAAACAAAGCAGTGAAGAATTCAGCAGACTCACTCTAATTGCGGGGAGCGTCAGGAAGTTCATACGTCAACCAGAACGAGGAAGCCCC
>NW_019720462.1:0-169 GCF_002891405.2 Cryptotermes secundus
ATATCTCCCTTTGTTGCCAATGTGACTGGCCACACAGATTTCCGTATGCCACGTACGCTATGTTCGCTACGTTAGCTGCGTCGCAGTGTGTTTGATTCTCGGCTATATTTTTAAAACGTCGCGCTGGACGGGCATGCGCACTGGGCTCGCTTCCAGGTGTCAGCTGCGC
>NW_019720462.1:232-421 GCF_002891405.2 Cryptotermes secundus
TAGATGAAAACTGGACTGGAGGAATGAAGAAGTAAGAAGTATCCACGTTTGTGGAACAAAGGGTTAGAAGAATATCGGAACCAGAACACGCGGGATAATGCCTGGGACATGATTTCTGGAGAACTGATTACATCAGGTAATGCAAAACATTGTTCTTTTATCTCTAAGTGAAGAACTTAAAATATTTTC
>NW_019720463.1:0-467 GCF_002891405.2 Cryptotermes secundus
TAGATACACAGAACACATAAGAAATATAAGACTAAACAAAGACAAGTCGGCGTTTGCCCAACATATACTAAGTAATCTCCATCAATACGGGCCGATGACGGTAATTATGGAAATGATCGAAAAAGCTAAAAAAGGAGGCATAATGAATATAAAAGAGGACTTCTACATATATCAATTTAATAAATTCAATAAATTGATAGAAGAACAAAAGTATAAAAGAGAAAGTAACAGCCTACGTAGTATGTTCGACCTCATAATACACCATCAGAACACGCCCACATTGACGTCACAAACACAACAAGCATAAATTCATGTGACACAACACACTTCTGAACAGTGAAAACAGCACAGCAGCCACGAGCAAACCCTGGACGATATAAAGGTAGGACATAACATATCCTCAAACATATATATATACATACACAGTATTTACATTGAAATAGTAAAATACCCATAATATATTTGCA
>NW_019720464.1:0-466 GCF_002891405.2 Cryptotermes secundus
GAACGTTGGAGGGTGTTCGTAGCATCGTGTAGCGCCGGCATAACAGAATGTTATGGTGCATTCCCGAACCTTTATTCTTATGATCCTTTCCAGGGCAAAGTTTCTGTGTGGGATTTGTTGCCATAAGGTCTTGTTCCGACTGCGATTTTTTTAGCGTTCTCTTCTTAATGTTATAATGACTTGGGAAATATCAGATATGAACCTTCACAGATTTCCGTAATTTGCAACAGGTGTGGCTGAAGCACATGGCGTTAGTAAAGAGGTTATGAAAACGTAAAAACTAAACAAACTTTTTAAGTGAATACGGACACGCTGATTAGAAATCTGGACAGATACACTTTTTGTATAATTACAGCATTTCTGTATAGACTTTTGAACGGAAGCAGCGTATTTAATACATAAGTATTTGTTTAAGTGTTCCTACAATCTGTGCCACCCTCAGTGTGAGAAAACTATGGTGTGTTTG
>NW_019720465.1:0-487 GCF_002891405.2 Cryptotermes secundus
CAGATAAATGTCGGCTTCATTTGTATAAACATCCTCAGAGATAAGGGTGCAGTGTGGCGAGATTGACCGCCTACACACACATTCCATTTTCTCCGCTTTAATCAGGCGACACAAGCAAGCTCTGTCTATTGGCCATTCATTCCTATACTATGTTTCGGAGCAAAATAAAACTCCCATCTTCGGCGTATTACTGTAAGTCAAGCAACAAACCCACCTACTGCTTAGACCTTGAAGAAGGGGGGCGGTCGTCTGTTCTTCCATGAAATTGGAGGAACAGTGCCTTTCAAACTCAGGGTAGAAAAAATTAGAAAGTTTGAGGTTATAACGGCCGAGACTTTCTGGAAAGCAGTCTTCCGGGTTGTGCCTCGGTGTAAATTTGAATTTAGCCGACGTTTCGGAGAAACTTGTTGCTCCATCTTCTGGGTAGAGAAGGGCAAACAAAATTTGAAGTTCTGACGGCCGTGACTATGAAGAAATTGGTGGAAGA
>NW_019720466.1:0-1136 GCF_002891405.2 Cryptotermes secundus
TCGCTGGCTTCCCACCGTGGCGGCCCAGGTTTGAACCCGTGTCTGGTCAAGTTGGATTTGTGGTGAACAAACTTGTGCTGGGGCAGGTTTTCTCCGAGTACTTCGGTTTCCCTTGCCAATCTTCATTCCACCAATTGCTCCACACTCACCCACACCTATCATCTGGGGCTGGTACAATAGGCCAGAAGTGGCCGCAGTACAAGGGACTTAGTCCCACACCACTAGCAATAAAAAAAACTGCTCTATCTAGGGACCAATATTCTTTACACAGTTCTCCTTATGCCTGTTGGTTAACGCAGGGACCCAGTTCTCACCCTCTGCTTACCTATATATGTACCATATTTTCTATACTCAGTGCATTCTTCTACCCTGAAGACGGAGACAGCAGGTTCCTCCAACTTTTTATTACACTATACATTGTAACATCTCAGAAGACACTAATCTTCAACATATATGTCACAATTAGTTATAAAATATTTTAAAACTTACCTTCAATTGTTGTTGTTTCTGTGGTTTGCATATGATGTGTGTCATAAAACAAAGGATTCCTGTCATCCTTTTCCTTATGAGACATGTCATCAGATGACAATGCTGTTAAAGAAAGTAAAGTAGATATTCAATTCATGTATGGGGTATAAGAGAACGCAGCAGTTTCTACTTCTAAGTCAACACACTGGGATAGCCAGTATAGCTCAGTCGGTATAGTGACTGGCTACAGGCTGGATGGCCGAGGGGTCAGGGTTTGAGTCCTGGTAGGGTGGAGAATATCCTCTTCTCCACATCTTCCAGACTGGCTCTGGGGTCTACTCAACTTCCTATCCAATGAGTATCAGGGCCTCTTTCCCTGGGGGTAAAGCGGCCAGGGCGTGAAGCTGACCACTCACCTCCAGCTTGTGCCAAGGTCAAGAAAATGTGGATCTATACATCCATTCCCCCATATAAATTCATGACATAGTGTTTAAATAGTTAAGGAAAGGGACAACTTTAACTTTGGCTTAAGGGGACACACCATGCAAACCAATCACACAAACCAACGGTTCTCAACCTTTGTGAGACCATGGCCTGGTAAATTCTTTTTTTTATAAGACGAGGGCCTGGTATAATTGATGCCAGGGCTTGGTGGTTGAGAAACACTG
>NW_019720467.1:0-831 GCF_002891405.2 Cryptotermes secundus
GGCTGAGTGGACCCCGTTCCAGACCCACTACTTCTCTGAAAAAAATCTTGTAGAGCCGGGAATCGAACCCGCACCTCTGGATCTGTAGCCAGGAATTCTGACCACTAGACCACAGAGACGGCCGAAATTAGAGGTAAAATGAAGATATTATGATCGATTGGGCAATTTCTAGAAAACGAATAAGTAAACATGTCCCCAAACGTTCAAGAATAGGCGTCCATTGCTACGTAACTGTTCTAGTTACTACGATTCACAGCGCGCAGTGTAACTTTAACTGTTGAAGGCCGATATCCACGGCAGTAAAGACTTCTTAAAGAAACACACGCAAGGTGGCACCCTTCGAGGCCGTGTCTGCTATCACTGCCGACAGAAGTCAGAGGAAGTAGTCAGAAGTGAAGTGTTTATATTACGTGGTGTAGTTACATTAAAAGTGTTATCATGGTTCCAAGATCCAATAAATACACTCACCGAACCAAACCCGCGTCTGAAGTCACTAGTACACGTGACAATATACATACAGGAATTATATTGCTACAGGCAAACTGATCCCAAAGAACGTAATTCCTTTTTGTAGCAGATATAAATAGAACATAGAATGGGATTCTTTAGGAGAAACAGTAAATTTTATAAGCTTGTGACAATAAATGGAGATGCGATTCATGCATATTTAGGCTATGGTATTGTTGCAATTAAACAAGAATTTGTGGACACTGCATCACTAACTAAAAATTGACAGGAAAGAAAACATTTTTAAGTGGTTCTAAACATTTCGTTAATAAAGTAATGTTATGGCCATGAATTTAAATATGTCGACAGCATCACTGAAGAAAT
>NW_019720468.1:0-1145 GCF_002891405.2 Cryptotermes secundus
ATTGAAAGACATATATGACTTAATACACCTCATAATATAACATACTGAACTCAGTTTTGGGATAATACTTGTATATTCAATATGACCTCTCCAATTCCATGAATCTTTTATAGTTATGCCAAGGGTCTTAGTATTAGACACAGTTGTTACTGGTTGATTGTTATAAACGATATTTACATCAACTGTGGTTTTATTATTAGTTTTAAAATGAATAAAATGAGTTTTGTTAACATTTACTGAAAGTAAATTTGTCTTGAACCATTTATTTATGCAAGTGAAGGTGTTAGACATCTTATTTTGAAAGTCCCCTAAGCTAGAACCTTTGACTAATATGCTTGTATCATCAGCAAACAAAACAGGTATAGCATTACAGTGTACAATTTTGGGAAAATCACTAATATAAATAAGGAACAACATAGGGCCCAGAATTGATCCCTGGCGAACACCATCAGTTATCTTTTCCCATGTAGAAAGATATTAGATTTGATTCCTCATTAGAAACCTGAGTTCTCTGATATCTGTTATTAAGATATCATTCAAACTATAACTTAGCTTTGCCATTAACACCATAAAATTGTAATTTAGAGTTCAATATATCATGGTTTAAAGAATCAAATGCTTTTTCAAGATCAAAAAAAAAAATACCACCTACTAGAGATTTACTATTTAAAGCTTGCAGGGTTTCATTAACTAACTTATATATGGCTTCTGCTAAAATACTGTGATTACACAAATGCACCTGAAGTCGATTATACGTAATTTTTTCAAAAACTTTAGAGAAGAAACTTAACATAGATATGGGTCTATAGTTGGAAATACAAGATCTATCACACTTCTTAAACAAAGGTTTAACTACTGCATATTCCAGACGATCTGGAAAAAATCCTAAAGATAACGATTTATTACAAACATAAGTTAAAGGCGAGCTAATAAAAGAAGAGCTTACTTTAGTATCTTAGAAGATGTTCTAACATACCCAGAGGAATTTTTGGGTTTAAAAGATTTTATTATATTTTCAACTTCTTTAGACGATGCAAATTTTAGTTTGATGTTTGGAAAAGGAGTCTTAAAATACTGCGATAAGTAATGAAGAGGAGTATTATTATCTGGGTTATGAAAGCTAAGTTTGTCATATTTATTAATAT
>NW_019720469.1:0-397 GCF_002891405.2 Cryptotermes secundus
TGCTAGCTTTGCGTTCCTGGCTTGATAGGTTTGCGTTGCTAGCTTACTTTCTTTGCGTTGTTAGCTTGCTAGCTTTGCTTTGCTAGCTTGCTAGCTTTGCATTGCTAGCTTGCTATTTTTGCGTTGCTAACTTTCTAGATATGCGTTGCTAGCTTGCTAGCTATGCGTTGCTAGCTTGCTAGCTTTGCGTTGCTAGCTTGATAGCTTTGCGTTGCTAGCTTGTTTGATTGCTAGATATGCGTTGGTAGTTTGTCAACTTTGGTTGCTAGCTTGAAATTTTGCGTTGCTTGCTTGCCAAATTTGCGTTTCTAAGTTGATAGATTTGGGTGGCTAGCTTGCTAAATTTGTTTTCCTACCTAGCTAGCTTTCCGTTGCTAGCTTGCGTGCTTTGAATTGC
>NW_019720470.1:0-255 GCF_002891405.2 Cryptotermes secundus
GATTTGCGTTGCTAGCATGTTAGGTTTTCGTTGCTATCTTACTAGCTTTGCGTTGCTTGCTTGCTAGCTTTTCGTTACTAGCTTGCTAGCTTTGCGTTGATATCTACCTACATTTGCGTTGCTAGCTTGCTAGCTTTGCGTTGCTAGCTTGCCACGTTTGTGTGCTAGCTTGCTATATTGCTAGATTTGCGTTGATAGGTGGCTAGCTTTGCGTTGCTAGCTTGCTAGCCTTGCGTAGCTACCTTGCTAATTTTG
>NW_019720470.1:318-494 GCF_002891405.2 Cryptotermes secundus
GCTTTGCGTTCTTGCTAGCTGTGCGTTGCTCCCTTGCTAGCTCTGCCTTGCTAACTTGCTAGATTGCTAGATTTGCGTTTCAATCTTGCTAGCTATGCGTTGCTATCTTACTGGATTTGCGTTGCAAACTATCTAGCATTGCGTTGATATCTTGCTAGCTTTCCTTTGGTAGCTTG
>NW_019720471.1:0-739 GCF_002891405.2 Cryptotermes secundus
GGTAGCCTTACGTTTCTATCTTGCTAACTTTGCGTTCAGAACTTGTAGCTTTGCGTTATTATCTTGCTAGCTATGCGATGCTAGCTCTCTAACTTGGCTTTCCTAGCTTGGTAGCTTTGCGTTGATAACCTGCTAGCTTAGCTTTGTTAGCTTTGCTTTGCTATCTTGCTAGCTTTGCGTTGCTAACTTGGTACTAATGCGTTTCTAGTTTGGTAGCTTTTCGTTGCTAGCTTGCTAGCCTTGCGTTGCTAATTTGCTAGCTTTGTTTGTCAGCCTGCTATCTTTGTGTTGCCAGCTTGACAGCTTTGCGTTGCTAACTTGCTAGCTTTTCTTTGCTAGCTTGCTAGCTTTCCGTTGCCAGCTTGCTATCTTGCTATATATGCTGTGCTATCTTGCTAGTTTTGGTTGCTAGTTTACTAGCTATGCGACGCTAGCTTGCCAACTTTGCTTTGCTAGCTTGCCAGGTTTGCGATGCTGGCTTGCCAGGTTGCGTTGATAGCTTGCCAGCTTTGCGTAGCTAGCGTGCTAGATTTGCGTTGCTACCTTGGTAGCTTGTTAGCTTTGCGTTCCTAGCTTGCTAACTTTGAGTTGCTTGCTTGCTTGCTTTGCGCTTCTTGCTTCCTAGCTTTGCGTTGCTAGCTAGTTAGATTTGCTTTGCTTAATTGCTAGCTTTGCGCTTCTTGCTTGCTAGCTCTGCGTTGTTAAGTTGCTAGTTTTATTTTGCTAGCTTGCTAGGTTT
>NW_019720472.1:0-608 GCF_002891405.2 Cryptotermes secundus
TAGCCAATATGAATCGACAAACAGACAGAAAAGTTTTCCGTTTTATTAACGCACGATCACTATAGAAATTACGGTTGTCAACAGTTCTTCAATTGTTGTGTTGCTGTGAAAAATTGTTTATTTATCCGTTACAATGTCAACTGATTTGTGAATCTAGCAACGAAATGGAAAAGTCGTTACAACGGAAACGTATATGCACAATTCGGTGCGAAAATCTTCATCTATTTCGTTGCGTATTATTCAGCCTAGAGCAAGTGACAATAAGAGACAGTTATAATTCGTTAGAAGACTCTAAAATAAAACGAGCAGTTATAACACAGAAATTGAGAAGCGTTGGATTGTGCTCTGTGCATAAGTGTGAAATTTGCTGTAACTATTATTCTTAGTTACGAATATCTATCGACCTTCCGATAAAGAAGTGCTAGAGGCGTGACTGGAGAGCAGATTCGCAAAGTACGTACTTACTCGTATTCAAGATGAAGAAAGAAACACCGACAACTTTGCCAGGTCCGGGTAGTTATACACTCCGTCCTGTTTTTGGTTATGAGAATCACGACATAACTAGGAAAAGATATCCAGCATTTTCATTTGGAAAGCCGATCCAAGAA
>NW_019720473.1:0-240 GCF_002891405.2 Cryptotermes secundus
AACAGGATATAAATATTTGTAAGTTATTTATATAGATCAGAAATAGCATCTGTCCCAAAATCTATCCTTGTTAAACACCTATATAGCTTTTTCCCCAGTTTGAAAATTTATTACTATAGTTTACCTTTTGTTATCTATTTTCTAAGTACGACTTAAATAGAGAATATATCACGCTCGTTAACACCACACTAATCAATTTTAGCTAATATAATACTAGTCCTCACCTGGTAATGAATTTTA
>NW_019720474.1:0-434 GCF_002891405.2 Cryptotermes secundus
AACTCGAAACGGCAACGCAGTCACGGGCATCAACTCCACTTCTGCGACCAGGTAACTTACATAGTTAACGCACACCTCCAGCGAACGCATCTTCCGCAACCCAGCAACCGGCCGAGCCAGTCGATCCTACCGGCACGCGCAGCGCTGCATCACCGCCCAGACCGGCCAGCCAACGCTTGAATATTATACGTATATTCTGTGTTCTGTATATTCACTTTAAACTATTCAATATATACAATTGTACAGTTTCGTGTGGTTTGTCTATTGGAGTATTGACGACAATCCCACACCTCTATTTTCCTTTCAATTCTTCTTTTAAGTATCTTTGCTATTATCGTTGCTGTATGTGCAATAAGGCTTATTGTGCGATGGTCTCTGCATTTTGTACTTTTTGTCTTTTTCTTTAAGGCAATCACTGTCACTTCTGTAAAGTC
>NW_019720475.1:0-472 GCF_002891405.2 Cryptotermes secundus
GCTTTGCGTAGCTAGCTTGCTAGATTTGCGTTGCTAGCATGCTAGATTTTTTGCTATCTAGGTAGCTTTGCGGTGTTAGCTTGTTAGCTTTGCGTTGCTAGCTTGCCTTCTTTGCGTTACTAGCTTGCTAGCTTTGCTTTGCTAGCTTGCTAGCTTTGCTTAGCTTGCTTGCTTGATTTGCGATTCTTGCTTGCTAGCTTTGCGTTACTAGCTTGCTAGCTTTGCTTTGCTAGCTTGCTAGCTTTGCTTAGCTTGCTTGCTTGATTTGCGATTCTTGCTTGCTAGCTTTGCGTTACTAGCTTGCTAGCTTTGCTTTGCTAGCTTGCTAGCTTTGCTTAGCTTGCTTGCTTGATTTGCGATTCTTGCTTGCTAGCTTTGCGTTACTAGCTTGCTAGCTTTGCTTTGCTAGCTTGCTAGCTTTGCGTGTCTAGCCTGGTATCCTTGCGTTGCTAACTTGCTAGGTTGCGTTGCA
>NW_019720476.1:0-1728 GCF_002891405.2 Cryptotermes secundus
TAATGAATTTTAATAAAATATTCGGTAATTTTAAGTTAATTAATAGAATTTACACATATTATAAACGAACTCGAACTATATTATGAATTGAAGAAAGTCGTCTTCTGGGTTTAGGCACCGTGTATTCTTTGTTTTACCGACGTTTCGGAGGAAAGTAGCGCCTCAATCTTCAGAGCAGTTGAATGGCTTGGAATGCGGAGTGCAGTAGCTGTGGTGATAGGATGTGAAAGGTGCTGCTTATATACGAAGTAGGCAGGTGGCCAGTTCTACGAACAGACTGACGGTGTAGCCATGGTCTCTCCACTATCTCCAGTCATCGCCAACTTCTACATGAAGTATTTCGAGGAGAGGGCGCTGGACTTGGCCCCACTCAAGCCCCTATGCTTGTTTCGATATGTAGACGACACTTTCGTCATCTGGCCCCACGGACCTGACGACCTGAAGGATTTCCTGAACCACTTGAACAATATCAACTCATGATTTCAGTTCACCATGGAAACCGAAAGTGAAGGCCACCTCCCCTTCCTAGACATAGATATTTACAGAAGACCCGACGGCTCCCTGGGCCATAGAGTATACCGCAAACCCACACACACAAACCTCTATCTCAATGCCAAGTCCCATCATCACCCTTCCAGTAAACAGGCAGCTCTGTCCACACTGGTACATAGGGCCAGAGCTCTGTGCGATCAAGATAGTCTACGTGTGGATTTGGAGTTCAGACGCAATGACTATAACGACCGGCAGATCGACAGGGCCCTCAACCGCCATCCCAACAACAATAAACCTGGTGACCGCATAGAAACTGTCGCCTTCTTGCCATTAGTCGGGACTATATTCAACAAGATCAGCAGAGTGCTGTCCCGACACAACAACGAATCAGTTGGCCTGCCCCCAAACAAAATATCTAATTTCCTCCGGCCTGTCAAGGATCACCTGGGACTGAGGACACCGGGAATTTACAGATTTCGATGAGTGCTGCAAGGTCTACATCTGACAGACGTGCCGTTCGGTGGACACAAGTTTGAAAGAACATCAACGGCATCTACGATTAGAACATCCGGACAAGTCAGCCGTAGCTGAACACAGCATCGATCTAGACCACCGTATCCAGTTTCACAAAACCACCATAATCACCAGTAAGAGCCGTTACCTAGATCGCTTAATCCTGGAGGCCGTTGAAATCGAGCTCCATCCTAACAACATGAACAAGGAAACAGGGTTCAGTCTCAACAAGTCATGGAAGCCACTCATCTCTTCCATCAAGAGAAATCCTACAACCTACCCCAGCTCTTCGAGATGTCATTGACGTCAGTAGCCTGTCTTCAACCAACCCGTTCTTCTTGTCTACCGCACGTCCTAGTGCTATTGACCTCAAGTTTCCTAGATTCACTGGCCGGTTCCCCCCCCCCCTCTTAGCACACTACATCATATGAACTTTAAAGCTCTCAACAATTTCGACAGATATGGTAGCATCTCTTCCCTCAAGGGAATCCAACTAGCCACACCAGTTCTTCGTCATGTCATAGACGTCAATAGCATGTCCCCAAACTTCCGGTTTTTCTTGTCTACAATACTTCCTAGTGCTATTGACCTCAAGGTTCCTGGATACTCTGGCCGTTTCTCATCCCTTACCCCCTTAATCAACACACACACCATATATGGTCTTAATCGCTCCCCACTACTCCCATTGGTCCGTTCTCCCTACCACCCCACCTGCCTACTTCG
>NW_019720477.1:0-1426 GCF_002891405.2 Cryptotermes secundus
ACACAGCATGCAGGTAAACTACACGACTAACAATAAGGTAAGGCCAAACTAGACGCTTTAATAAACCTAAAAGAATTATATGTAACTATATAAGATATATACAGAACATAAAATCAAGAGAAATAAATGACATCTGCCACCATCAGGAGGAAAACAACATGACCCAATGTTGGCTCACGATATTGTGATGTGTTGCGCAATGGTAATAGGCAGGTCAACATCCCCCCCCCCCCAGTGGTGACATGCCGAGCGGAGCCAAAGTGAGCTGAGCGGAGCCGAAGTTAGCCAAGTCCCCACAACCTGGTAGCTACGTAACACGAGTCAACAGCGGTGACGTCACCAAGGGATATCGCGGTTGCTAGGCAGCAGTCAACAACTCCGGACGACGTGGCTAGTAACACGGCACTAGACGACAATGGTCCGGAACGAGGCTACATAAGGAGCAGCGAAGGCTATTCACAGTCAGTCCTCGAGCTACCTCCGAGTTGGAATCTAGCCAGCGGCGTGTTACGAGTGAAAGTGTGTAATTCAGGGAGACTTGTATAGCTCCCGCGTTATTAATACGTAAAGACTCTTGAAGATAGTGTTAAGAGATTTTATTGTAGGGTTTGTAAAGTGTGGAAACCCGTAACATTGTTATAATTAATTGTAGCCGTTACTTGTAGGTTGTTGAATAAACCAATTAACAATCTCTACGGTGTATTCAGAAACTAAAACATGTTACATTGGTGTTAGAAGTGGGATATGAACTTACACATGTGACAAATAATTGAATTATTGTGCATCGAATATTTTACTGCTACAAAATGGAGAAACAAGATTTTCAACGAATAATGGAAATGCTGAAAGAGATAAAGGCCGATAGGAAGGTTGACAAAGAAGAAATGGAGGCAAATAGGAAGAAAGACAAAGAAGATTTCCTGGCCAAATTAGATGCCGATAGGAAAACTGACAAAGAGGAAATGCTGGCAAGAATGGACACCAACATGAAAACCCATCAAGAAGATTTCCTAACAAAATTAGACGCCTACCAAGAAAAGGCGACGGCCAACAAGTAAGAATTGAAGGACGAAATGCGATCTATGCCGTCAGAGCTTGATGAGACACTCCAATACAAAATTAAAGCGATCAGAGTCAAGATGGCCGCCATGAGAGACAAAAGGGCGAATACCAACCACAAGGAGATGGTGTACGCGTTCAAACCTGAAGATGTATTGATGCCGATCACGCAAAAAGAGACGGTCGCCTGCCCAGAAAAGATGGAGGCACGTCAAGAAGAAAAGCCGGCCCCAGCGGAAACGAAACCTGCGGCGGCACAACAAGAGGTCCCCGAAATAATACCGGTTGGAGAGATGATGGCCTGCCAAGAAACGGAGGCATGTCCAGAAGATGAAAAGCTGGCTTCAGTGCACAGGAAACCTGAGGC
>NW_019720478.1:0-453 GCF_002891405.2 Cryptotermes secundus
CCTTCGTGCGTGTTCCTGTTCAACTCTAAATATCTTCTGTATAATGGCAGCGCATTTCAAAACAATAACACGCCAAATTAATAGCTTAAAACAAAACGCAGCTATAAAAATAAGTAAATGTTGAACGCAATGTCACATTTTCTTTATGAATGCGAAAAGGAACCGCATGCAGCTGCAACAGAACTGCGGGTTCGAGATTTATTTTTGTACCCTACGTAGAGGAGGAGGGAGAGCATAGTCGGTACAGTGGCCGGCTACAGGCTGGACGACCGAGGGATCGTAGTTCGAGTCCCGGTAGGGTCAAGAATTTTCTCTTCTCCACGTCGTCCTGACCGGCTCTGGGGTCCACCTANTAACCTCCCATCCAATGGATACCGAGAGCTCTTTCCCCGGGGGTAAAGCGGCCAGGGCGTGAAGCTTATAACTAACCTTCAGCTAGTGCCGAGACCAAGA
>NW_019720479.1:0-755 GCF_002891405.2 Cryptotermes secundus
AGCAAAATGCAAGTAAGATTCAGTGGGGACGCAGGAGGTCGAGGACGATACTATGGGAAGGGAATACAGCATGAATGGGACAAGGTGAAATGCTTACAGCATTCTGGTGGAAAACAGAAAAGGGAGGAGACCGTTAGGTATTATTACAATTTACGTGGGAGTATAATAGTGAAATTGATTTTTGAGAAACAGGAGAGACTGGTATGGACTGGATTCATCTGGCTCGGGATAGTGTTCAATGGAGAGCTCTTGTGAACACCGTATGGAACCTTGGGGTTTCATAAAATATTGGGAATGTTTGTATAGCTGAGCGACCGGAAGCTTTGAACTAAAAACTCGGCTTCATTGAGGTGGTTCGTTTGCTGGTTTCTTAGTAAATACAGAGTTACATGCAAATAACGATGACGTCAGACGGTGCGTGGTTATACGCCGCTGTATCATCACGTCTGGGGAGAGACGGACTGTGCCACCCTCTCAGTCTTCTTACCTTGTTCCCGTTAGGTCGTAGATCCATAAGCGGGCTGCCAGTCTTCATACTTCGAGGTTTCTTGGCATAAGCAGAGTTTGTCATCTGTAATAAATTAATTGAAATCAGTTTCCTTTCAAAAATATCTGCCTGTTACAATATGAAACTTGTTGACCTATAATCAAACAACCCGGTGTAGGAGCAAAGGCCGAATAATGCAGGAGAGGGGTAGAAGTTTATTGGTTGCGGTGCTTTGTTATATCTGACATTGCGTAGCAACGTGCTGTTA
>NW_019720480.1:0-367 GCF_002891405.2 Cryptotermes secundus
GACTTACATTTTCACATATTGTGATTCCTTATTTGTCGCAAATCTTTACAACATGACACGAGTCCGAAGTTACGAGGAGCCCCTATCCATTTGGCAGTAAATTCCTTCACAGCATTGTGGTTTCTGAGTAGCTTTTGTACAGTATATACATAAGTTACTTTGAGAGGGTAAGATGTACTAACCGCCGCACAGGACAAGTTGGACAACCTGTACGCCACTAAGTACTAATGGTTCACGGTTCTGTTAACAAAGATAGCCCCAAACGTAAGCTGCTGAATCCAGGGTGTTTTCCGTAGAATTTTGAAAAGTGGAAGCACAGATGAATTAGGTGTAAGAATTAATTTAGAGGAAGCGGTCGTGGCCTGCT
>NW_019720480.1:474-883 GCF_002891405.2 Cryptotermes secundus
TCAGGGTGACAAATATGCATTCATTCAATCATACATCAGTAGTTCTACTGACTTGTGTTTGGCCCTGACTGCATTTTCAGTTTCGTAATTCTATTCAGAGCCGGTAGGATGTCAGTGAGGTAAACATGTTTTGCATAAAGCAGCTTTTCCTCTCTTCCGATGTCTATTTGCATAAGTGCAGAAATATGCATTGCTGTACATGCACTTTTTTTAATAGGCTAATGAGGGATATATTCATCTACTCTATTTGCTGTTTCGATGCATCTAACTAGCCCATGAACACAAAAACAAGTTGTTTGTCCAGGTGGTAATGTGGGGAGGAGTGCCAAGGCAAACACATGACGAATCGGTTTCTGTACCGATTTGTATCAAATCTGGCGATACAGTGGCCACTTGTCAGAGGTCTGCC
>NW_019720481.1:0-244 GCF_002891405.2 Cryptotermes secundus
TTGGGAGTGTGTAATACAGTGACACTTGTATAGCTCCCGTACTGTAAACGAGTAGTCTACTGACAATAGCGTAATTTGATTTGCGAATAGGGTTATAAATTGTGAAATCCCGCAATATTGTTATAATTAATTGTAGCCGTGATTTGTAGGTTGTTAAATAAACCAGTTAACAATCTGAACGGCGTCTTCAGTAACAAAACACGTTACATTTGGTGTCAGAATTGGGATGGGTCTTGTGGCTGAG
>NW_019720482.1:0-997 GCF_002891405.2 Cryptotermes secundus
TTTTGTATATGTACCTCTAGGAATTCACACTCTTCAACTACATACATACACGAGAATGGAAATCATGTGTTCCACAATGTACTTCTTAACAGTTTTCAATCATGGTCCTTGAGAAATTGGCTCTATAATCGGCCAATATCGCTAAAAATTAACGTTTATCATACATCCTCATGAGAAGAAACGACTAAAGAGTTATTTAGACGAAGAAAAACACAACACAAGCTAGAACAACCATAACATTAAACGAATTTGTGAAAACACAACTGTATTGACTTCCTGTTTTTAAATACATTCTATAAGAATAAAACATGAGCTTACGAGACTATAAGGCATAAAACTATACTTATTCATTCAAGTAACGTTTTTTAATATTGTCACGTAATAGTGACAAAAGAAGGGTTTTTTATTTTTGACCGGATTCACTGGACTCTTGATACAGCGCGTGACCACACTTTAAAGTTCACTGTAACACACACACACCAGTATTCACAGTCACGTCTTCGCTGGCCTTTGCTTGGTAGCGGCTTCCAACGTCGGACGTCCCCTTTCTTCTTGATTCCCGAACTGTCCCCGTGTCTCAGCTACCAGCTTCTAACAGCAACACCTCACAACGACTAAACCCCAGCAGTCCTCTAACTCGCTCACTCATTAACGAATCAACTCACTCTCCTGGACTCCTAACTGGTCCGCTTACAATATCTCGGTATGGACAGGAGAGAAAACACCGTTTCTCTGCTGCAGTGCAATTGTTGTCCTGGAAACATGCTACTCTGCGGAGCCATTACTTAGCAATGGATGTTGCACAGTTGCTTATTCCGCCGTCGTTGCTTAGCAATATGAAATAACCATTTACTGAAACAAGGGACATTCTCATGGCATTCAGAATTACAACGCTGGCAGCTGTTTTTACATTTGCACATACTTCACTTACATTTACCTCCACATACACACTCTCGCTAGTCTTGAACTCCTCCTTGCGACAATTTTCCGGCACATT
>NW_019720483.1:0-216 GCF_002891405.2 Cryptotermes secundus
CGTTGCTATCTTGCTAGCTTTTCGTTGCAAGCTTGCTTGTTTTGCGTTTATATCTTGCTTGCTTTGCTTTCTCACTTCCGAGCTTTGCGTTGCTAGCTTGCTAGCTTTGCGTTGCTAGCTTGCTAGCCTGCTAGATTTGAGTTGATAGGTTGCTATCTTTACGTTGCTAGCTTTCTTTCTTTTCGTTGCTTACTTGCTTGATTTTTTTTTTTTTCT
>NW_019720483.1:247-1090 GCF_002891405.2 Cryptotermes secundus
CTTTTCGTTGCTAGCTTGCTATCTTTGCGTTGCTACCTTGCTAGCTTTGCAATGGTAGCTTGCTAGCATTGCGTTGCTTGTTTACTTGCTTTGCGTTTCTTGCTTGCCAGCTTCGCGTTGCTAGCTTGCTAGATTTGCGTTTCTAGCTTGGTAGCTTTGCGACGCTAGCTTGCTAGACTTCCGTTGCTAGCTTTTTACCTTTGCCTTGCTACCTTTCTAGCTTTGCTCTACAAACATGCTAGCTTTGCGTTGCTAGCTTGACAGCTTTGTGTTGCTAGCTTGCCAGCTGTGGGTTGCTAGCTTGCCAGCTGTGCGTTGCTAGCTTGCCAACTTTGCGTTCCTAGCTGGCCAGCTTTGCGTTGCAAGCTTGCTAGATTTGCGTGGCTACCTTGCTAACATTGCCTTGCTACATGATATCTTTGCGTTCCTACCTTGCTAGCTTGGTGTTGCTAGCTTGTTACCTTTGCGTTGATAGCTTGCTAATATTGCGTTGTTTGTTAAATTGTTTGCGTTTCTTTGCTTGCTAGCTTTGTGTTGCTAGCTAGCCAGATTTGCTTTACTAGCTTGCGAACCTTGCGTTTCTAGCATGCTAGCTTTAAGTTGCTGGCTTGCTAGCTTTGAGTTGATACCTTACTAGCTTTTCGTTGCTATCTTGCTTGTTTTGTGTTGCTAGCTTGTTGATTTGCGTGGCTAGCTTGCTAGATTTGCGTTGCTAGCTTGCTATCTTGGTTTTGCTAACTTGCTAGTTTGGCTTTGCTATCTTGCTAGATTTACGTTGTAATCTACCTTGCTTTGCGATGCTAGCTTGCTAGCTTTGCTTTCCTAGCATGCTACCTTTGGGTT
>NW_019720484.1:0-428 GCF_002891405.2 Cryptotermes secundus
GCTATGGCTCCCGTATCGTACTGTGAATAAGTGAAGACCATTGAATATAGAGTAACCAGACTACTGTGTAGGAAATATATAGTAAACTGGGTAAACCCTCAACTGTGTTGTAAATAATTTTAGTTAAGATTTGTAGGTTGGTAAATAAAATAATTAACAATACGAACGGCGTCTTCAGTAGCAAAACACGTTACAATAGCAACTGGCATAATACTCACTACTCATTACTTATGTAGCTTCCGCACTGACAACACAGAAAATAGTTACGTTACAGCCACCACTGTTGCGTAACGTCGTGTTTACAGCCGTTTCTGGGGATCTCTGCAGAGAGTTGTTTATTGCTGCGTAGCAACCACAGCGCTTCGGCTCGGCTCTACTCGGCACGGCACGGCACTGAGAAACACCGCTTTCTTACTGTTGCGTAAACT
>NW_019720485.1:0-242 GCF_002891405.2 Cryptotermes secundus
CTAGCGTTACATATCAACACAGCGCCAGGCAAAAAGGGTGCCTATGATGTGGCCGTTTTCCCGTACTGTCTGATCGAGGCTACATACGGAGCAGCGAAAGCTATTCACAGTCAGTTCTAGTGTGGCTACCGCAGAGTTGTACTGAGTCAGTCAGCGAGTCCTGGACCTATCGTCGAGTTAGCCAGCAACCAGTCAGTTGTATTGTGGTATTTGGAGTGTACTATTTGTGATACTGCAGATAG
>NW_019720485.1:317-571 GCF_002891405.2 Cryptotermes secundus
CGAGAATTTACGCGATATACGCCCGATACGCGACAATATATTGTGCCTTTGTCAAAACTGCTATTTGTTGTTGTTTTTTCTTTTGGAAGGACTTATTACTTGAGCACAGGTTTTGACTACACTGAGTTTATTGGATGTTATCTGAAAATTTTTCATTCTCTCTATATTTGTAATTGTTGAGGGTAAGTCAGAAAATGTCCACAAAATGTCCATATCTTTTATTTTGTATGTGCATGTGCATGCATGCTTGTGTG
>NW_019720486.1:0-411 GCF_002891405.2 Cryptotermes secundus
TTAGCTTGCTAGATTTGCGTGGCTATCTTGGTAGCTTTGCGTTGCAACCTTGCTAGATTTCCGTTGCTAGCCTTCTAGCTTTGGGTTGCTGGATTGCTAGCTTTGCGTTGCTAGCTTGCTAGCTTTCCGTTGCTAGTTTCCTAGATTGCTAGATTTGCGTTGTTAGCTTGCCAGCTTTGCGTTGCTGGTTTGCAAACTTTGAGTTGCTAGCTTGCTAGCTTGCAACTTTTCGTTGCTATCTTGCTAGTATTGCGTTGCTAGCTTGGGAGCTTTGTGTTGCTGTGTTGCTAGATTTGCGTTCTAGACTGCTAGCGTTGCAATGCTAGTTTGCTATCTTTGTGTTTCTATCTTGCTAGCTTTGCGTTTCTAGCTTACTAGCTTTGCGTTGCCTGCTTGCTTGCTTCCTTTGCG
>NW_019720487.1:0-556 GCF_002891405.2 Cryptotermes secundus
AAGTTATTTGTAGCATGACATACCCAAACACGCTACATGCATTACGGACGCGTGCAACACGTCACATCCACATTAAATTCATGCATTGTTTGCAATCATATTGACCGCCTGCTCTCCTTCATCTCCAACAGAGTTATGGGAGAAATATAAATCGCACATGGCTGAAGATACTTTCCGTCGAATACGCAAGGAAAATTCGAATATGAACATGGATTTCACAGCAGAAATCTGCAATGAAGCGTTGATAATGATTGAAGATTTGTGCTTAGAAATTGCGAACAAAGTTCTCAATCAATTGGGAATGCCATTACCGAATCGATCTGCTGCTGCTTCGTTCAGTGTAGAATTGCATCGTGAACAAAATTACAACACGGGTGATCTTTTGTCATATGTGCAATCAAATATTCCTAAGCTACCGCTTGAGCAAAAAGGCATTTACGATCAAATAATGCAAACTGTCAATAACGGGGTTGCAGAATTCTTCTTCTTAGATGCGCCAGGAGGAACTGGTAAAACGTTCCTAATTAGATTGATTCTGGCAGCAATTCGATCCCAA
>NW_019720488.1:0-1152 GCF_002891405.2 Cryptotermes secundus
AAGCTTGCAACGAAAACTGGCAAAATAGCAACGCAAATTTGGCAAATTAGAAACAAAGCTGGCAAACAAGCAACGCATATTTAGCAAGCTAGGAACGGAAAGCTAGCAAGGTAGCAACGCAAATATAGCAAGCTAGCAACGCAAAATAGCAAGCTAGCAACGCAAAACAAGCAAGCTAGAACGCAGAGCCAGCAAGCTAGAAACGCAAAGCTACCAAGCTAGCAACGCAAAGGTACCAAGATAGAAACGAAAATCAAGCAAGTTAGCAACTCAAAGCAGGCATGCTATAAAAGCAAATCTAGCAAGCTAGCTACGCAAAGATAGCAAGCAAGAAACGCAAAGCAAGCAAGCAAGCAACGCAAAGCCAGCAACCTAGCAACGCAAAATTAGCTAGCTAGCAACGCATACCTGGAAAGCTAGCAACGCAAAGCTAGCAAGATATCAACGCAAAGCTATCAAGATAGCAACGCAAATCTAGAAAGCTAGCAACGCAAAGCTAGCAAGCTAGCAACGCAAAGCTAGCAAGCAAGAAACGATAAGCAAGCAAGCAACGAGAAGTTAGAAAGCTAGCTACTTATACCTGGCAAGGTAGTAACGCAAAGCTGGCAAGCTAGCAACGCAAACTGGCAAACTCGCAACTCATACCTGGCATGCTAGCAACCCAAAGCTGGCAAGCTAGCAACGCATATCTAGCAAACTAGCAACGGAAAGCTAGCAAGATAGCAACTCAAAGATAGCAAGCTAACAACTCAAAGATAGCCAGCTAGCAATGCAAACATGGCAAGCTAGAAAAGCAAAGCTAAGAAGATAGCAACGAAAAGCTATGAAGTTAGAAACGCAAAGCAAGAACGCTAGAAAAGCAAAGCTAGCAAGAAAGAAACGCAAACAAGCAAGCAACGCAAAGCTAGCAAGCTAACAACGCATATCTAGCAAGCTAGCAACATAAAATACGCAAGCTAGCAACGCCAAGCTACCAAGGAAGGAACGCAAACATATCAACTTTGCAAAGCAAACTAGCAAGGTATCAACGCAAGGCTACCAAGCTAGCAAAGCAATGCTAGGAAGATAACAACGCAAAGCTAGCAAGCAAGAAACGCAAAGCTATTTAGCATTTCAAAGCTAGCAAACTAGAAACCTAAAGCAAGCCAGCAA
>NW_019720489.1:0-197 GCF_002891405.2 Cryptotermes secundus
CTGGTACAGTAGGCCAGTTAGTGGCCGACATACCAAGTGGACTCAATCTCACCCAAACACAGGAAACTTATGTACTTATATACAGGGTGTCCCAGGAGGAATGTGCCAAACTTCGGGAGGGTGTTCCTTATGTTAAAGTATGCCGATATAACCCAAAACACCTATGTCCAAAGTTGAACGGTTACGGAGATAATGGC
>NW_019720489.1:1366-2574 GCF_002891405.2 Cryptotermes secundus
AAGTCGTTAAGCAAGTTTATTATTGCCGTATATTATTGACTTCTTTCGCGAAAGAGAAACGTGCTTTCTACTGATTTTTAGTACACTTATAACAGGACAGAAAACATGCCTCGAGGCAGTTGTATTTGCAGCTGGGGTTCTTATACGTACAATAGACAGGTGATTTTCGAACGAAAACAGGCCCCATGAGGATAAGTACATTTTCCAGGCCGTTAACCGTATATGACGGTGTGCCCTGAAGAAGATAAGCCTTCACTGGCCGAGTTATGCTAAACGCAGTGTACCAATTTACGTGCAACATGTATGTACCTGACGACGAGGCCGTGACATAGCTCAGGCGGTTAGCCGCCGACTTCCCACCGCGGCGGCCCGGGTTCGACCCCAGTTCAAGTCATGTGTGCTATGTGATGGACGAAGTTGCACTGGGGCGGATTTTCTCAAAATACTTGCGTTTTTCCCCTACCAATTATCATTCCACCAACTGCTCCACGCTCACCTGTCATCCGGGGCTGGTACAGTAGGCCAGTTAGTGGCCGACATACCAAGTGGACTCAATCTCACCCAAACACAGGAAACTTATGTACTTATATAGTATATATATACACACACATATACACTTGAGGATGATCTCTGTATGACCGAAACATGTCATGGAATAGGAGGTGTTCCATCCAGGAACCAGGAACCACGAAGCCGCATTCAAGACTGTATTGTGTGTGTGTGTGTGTATACGGAACTCAAGGACAAACATAGATAAGGCCTCTCAGCTGATAGGTATAGTCCGTAGACCCGCTAGAAGACCACACTTTTCTCGGGCCATTATCTCCGTAACCGTTCAACTTTGGACATAGGTGTTTTGGGTTATATCAGCATACTTTAACATAAGGAACACCCTCCCGAAGTTTGGTCCATTCCTCCTGGGACACTCTGTATCTATTAGGGTGACCAACTTTCGGTCATGAATTTAAGGGAGATTTATATATCTAGTGATAAGAAAGCTATTCTGATCATCTGGGCAGTGCTATAAGAAAACGGTTGATCCATAGAGAATTTGATACCTATGAAATTTTATTAGCAGCACCGTGTTTTCTGCGGCATATATCTGTTTAAATTTTAATTAAAATTAATTTAAAAGAAATACGTTTTATTCCATCGGGAACCGCTGTAGCGTAGTTGGTTGAGGCACTATGCTACAAGACGGAAGGTCG
>NW_019720490.1:0-1922 GCF_002891405.2 Cryptotermes secundus
AACAGAAAATGGTTCCAGCCTGAAGCACATGTGTCACTTTGTTCCCATCTCTTGCCCCCTTCTGCGCATGCATCTTCCACCACACACATTCAGTCTTTGTTTATCACAACCAGTGTTCTGTGTCTGGGGCCAAAAATGTACTGCACCTGCCACAGCTGTGAGTGAAGAGCATAGTTGTAGCACTGTCATCTGCAGGAGAAAGCCTACTGTTTATGATGTTCATGTGAAATTGGTTATGTGTCACAAGAAAGGAGGTGAACATGCAGTTGACATTGCAGATGTTCTCCAGTTTGCTTAAATTATGATTCATGCTATTTTGAACATTACACAGGAAACTGAAACAAAGGCTCTAAACTTGTTAAACCACACAAATGTGAAAATTACACACCAAAAGTGTGATGTGACGGTTTTCGAGAGGTGTTTGGGAACATGGTCCCAAAATGTTATAAACACATTCATGTGAGCCTAGCCTTCAAGTGAAGGAGGAAATTACAACTGTAGCAGAAGAGTCAGAATTCCAGGATGTTAGTGAAGAAGGCATAGTAGAATTGCTGGAATCCCATTCTGTGTTATTAATGAATGAGGAACTGGCAGGGTTGACCAGGCAGACATACAAATAAACACACGACCACGACGATGAGAGTGTGATTTTATAATAAATACCGAAACAATTAGAATATTTAAGAGAAACTAGCAGAATTAATGAGGCTGCGGATTATTTTGGTGCCATACGCCTTTCTGTGTTCATCTGCCAAAGTTCAGTGTGAACTGCAAAATGTGTTATCGTGCTGTAAAGAAATTTTAGGGGAAGGAATGTGAGCTGGAACCAGAGAAGCGTGCAAAGTGCAGACCATTCAGGCAGGTCCTTCCAAGTTTCAGTGTGTGTATATGTACTCATGTGTGCACACAGAATGTTGTTCTGTATATTTTGGAAGGCAATAACAGCTGCAAACTCAAGGTAGTGATATGTTAAATGTATATATGTAAAATATTGTTATTTCAATACAGTGTAGTCATTAATTTGGAATGGGTGCAGGAGTTGCTTTTTAGTTTGCTGAATTGCAGTTCCTTTTTTAAATCATGTCATGGTGGGCATGCTACCTTCTCAGTTTACAGACACGTATGGTAACCTCAAATGTAGCAGCCCTTATAAACTCTTGTTTGCATTATTTGTTGTGGGTGGAAATCCATTCTTAAAGGAGATTTGCTTCAAGTGGCACAGTCCCAATTAACCACTAATAACCAGGACCCACTGTACCACCGTTGAATGCAGCAACCAGTGTTCTTTGGGGGTGGTAATGTTTTGGGTTTACTTTCTTGGTGTCCAGTCTTGTCATAGCAAGACTTGTGGAGCAACAGACAGGATAACAAACTGCAGTTGGTGCAGCCATGTATTCCAGCATGGCAGTCATTCATTTTCATCAGGAAGGAGGGAATTATGCTTACATGCCTTCAATTTAGTCACAGTTGCCTGACATATGCATCTGTTCTCAGGTGTGTCCATACCTGCTTTTGTGCAGTTTGGTGTGTTCCTTACAATTTTACACACTTGAAAGGACAAAAAAGCCAACTATTTTCATAAACGCACACAGACATCCATGCCTAGAGGAGGATTCGAACCCAAGATCCCAGTGTTCGAGCGGGAGAAGACGGTTCATGCCACAGTGATCGGCAATGACCATTCACTATACTGTTTTCCCACCCCGCCTCAGGCAATTGAACCCTGGTAATCTAGCCACGGTAGCCGAGCGCTCTAAGGCATGCAGCCTTCGCTCGTTCGGAAGCCGGGATCGTGGGTTCGAATCCCGCTCAGGGCATCGATGTTTAGTGTTTGGGTAGCTATCTTGCGACGCGCTGATCACCCGCCCAAGGAGTCCTACCGTCTCTAAAGTGAATATGAAACTGAGAAATTAGCCCTGTGC
>NW_019720491.1:0-164 GCF_002891405.2 Cryptotermes secundus
ATTTGGTGAAGAGAAAATTCTTGACCCTACTGGGACTTAAACTCCCATCCCTCAGTCGACCAGCCCATAGCCAATCGCTATACCGACTGAGCTATCCTGCCTCTGCATACCTATTTTAGTACTGAAGTAAGTAAACAAGTAAAGGTATCCCCATAACAGGCCGT
>NW_019720491.1:240-447 GCF_002891405.2 Cryptotermes secundus
ACATGTCCGCTGTACCCCCCAAGAATATTCCAGGAATATTCCTGGTACTCTTTCTGTTAGAGGCTGAGTCGGCCCCAAGGCCCATAGTTCGGTTGGAAGGATTAGGTCAATTGAAAAAAAAATCCAGTGGCTTCATCTGGACTTGAACCTGCGACCTTTTGACTTATAGAATAGTGCCTCAACCAACTATGCTACCGCGTTAGTATT
>NW_019720492.1:0-229 GCF_002891405.2 Cryptotermes secundus
TGGTTTACACAATGAACACATATTTTAAAGAAAAAGTCACAAATTTCAAACATATAATGGAAAAATTAAAAGTGGAAACATTATATAAATACATACTCGTGTATTAGATGGCACTAGAAAATGGTAAAAAGGAACATTAATATATGACTTATATATGTTGTGTAGATCACACCTAAAAGTACATGTACAAAAAGATATATTCAGTTCAATAGATCTGTTACACTCCCAC
>NW_019720492.1:238-381 GCF_002891405.2 Cryptotermes secundus
AAGTTGGTTCCAAACATAGCAATCTTAGGCAGCGGTTCTGGAACTAGGTGGCAAGTTTAAAAATTATGGGAATACCCCAAAACTGAACTATCAACTGATGTGCGGCTGTGTAAAAATGGATCTGTGGCTTATAAAGCATTCTA
>NW_019720493.1:0-379 GCF_002891405.2 Cryptotermes secundus
AACAGTATTTGTGACATTTTCTACATAACTTGTATATTGATATACAGTTTCAGAAGACAATTCAAGTGAGATGACAATGACGTTTGTTTGATTACAACTGGGTTCTGAGGCAGTAACTTTGAAAACTAGTCCTCATTATTAGTCACTTCATTCATATAAGAAACATACAGTGCTTACCTGTAGCCACTAGAGCATTGAGGCTTGCTGCACATCTGTTAAGGTGTACCCGAGAAATGTTTGTTGCACAGAACTTTATTGTACAGCATTCTAGCAGAATCAGTAGTACATGATAACCCAACTCTTCCTGCCCATACCATAGCCCTGTAGGAGTAAAACATATTGTCTCAAAACCTTGAAATAATTCATCAGTAAACATCAC
>NW_019720494.1:0-469 GCF_002891405.2 Cryptotermes secundus
GCAAACCTAGAAAGCTTGCAGCGTAAAAGATAGCAAGCTAGCAACCAAACATAGCAAGCTAGCAACGGAAAGCTAGCAAGCTAGAAATGAAAAAAGCTAGCAAGCTAGCAACGCAAATCTAGCAAGCTATCTACGAAAAAAACAAGCAAACAAGTAACGCAAAGCAAGCAAACAATCAACAAAACAAACAAACTAGCAAGCAAAGAAAGGCAAGCAAATTACGCTAAACAAGCAAGCAACCAAGTAACGCAACTCGAGGAAGCAAGCAAGAATGCAAGATACGCAAACTAGCAAGCAAGCAAGCAACAAAATGCAAGCAAGCTACGCAAAGCAACCATGCAAGCAAAAACTGCAAAGCAAGCTAACAAGCAAAGCAAAGCAAGGAAGCAACGCAAAGCAAGAAAGAAAACAAACGAAGATAAGAAAGCAACGCAAAGCCAGCAAGCAAGCAAAGCAACTAAACGCAAGC
>NW_019720495.1:0-984 GCF_002891405.2 Cryptotermes secundus
CGACACCACATGGCGTCATTCGTACCGCTGCCTTTATATCTGCGAAGACATACGGTGTCTTTAGTCGTTTAAAGGTTAAGTGATAATTGTAAAGTGTAAAACCACAGGGAAAGATAGGCTACTAGATTGACTAGGTTCATTCGAGACACCGAGGCGTAGAATACCCGCCAGTAGGGTGACAGGAGGTAGAACCAATGATGACTGCAGGTTCATTACCCAGTGTAGTACAACCGACGAACGTCAGTAAGAGTGCATATAGATGTATATAGTGACATAGAGAAATAGAATAGGATAGACATGCGTGTGAGTTTACTTTAACCTAGCAATTCCTTAAGTGTTACCCTCTTCCTTGACGACTCCAGGACCTCCCAACGCTCCAGCGAATTACGAGTTAAGCCAGGACAGGACGCAAGCTATGATAAATTTACTAGATTTCTTGAAAATAACAAGATGGTGGCAGCATACTAACAGGGTGACAGAGCGGGATATTTCCACGCCCTCTGTCACCACGGCATAAGAGAGGTGTAGCGGCGGCTTAAGAGAGGCCCAGTGGCGGAAGCGGTGGAAGTACCTCCACGCCCCCCTTCACGCCATAACATTTACCTCTGTGGGATTTGTCGATAGTCCAATAGAAAACCACTTCGGGAAGTTTGTGGGCCCTAAAAAGGGCCGTTTGCTCCACCGCGGTAGATGGAGTTTTACGGCCCTTTCGGCTGGTCTGTCTGGCCGATGAGTAGGGCTGCGTGCGCCGGTGTGTTGGCTAATGTTGCGGGAGCTGAGTTAGTTGTCCGATCGCAGTGCGGCAGTTGCCGGAAGTTGCCTTGTCGCAGAGCGTGGTTTCTGGAACATGTCTGGACGCGGAGCTCGGTCGCTGGAGTGGCGGCTGCTGCGCCAGTTGCCCGATGTGTTGGGCATGACCGCCGGAGAGCCGAGGCAGCCGTCCCTGACCCAGCCGATGACTCCGAAGACCGATCGCTCTGGACT
>NW_019720495.1:1029-1181 GCF_002891405.2 Cryptotermes secundus
AAGTCAGAGTCAAAGTCATGTTGCAACTGACGGTCAGTCAGTCTGTCTGTCTTGGTGTCGAGCCCCACATGGGACTCATACCAGATGTTTTCTTCTTTGTGAAAGTTTCTGTCCTGTCTATTTGGGGCGCCCTCTCTGACGAGAGGTCGGGT
>NW_019720496.1:0-1416 GCF_002891405.2 Cryptotermes secundus
CTGTCGTCTTGACAGATTACTGATGATGATGATGATGATATTATGACGTATTGACCCATTACTAGGAAACGACTCGGTAAACACAGTCCCACGGAAGCCAACGCGGGCAACAGTAGGATGTTTATTGTTAGGCAACGGATCAGTAAACACGCCTAAAACAATATGGGACAATATAACACGGAGTTTCCTGTGAGGTACGCGCCGAGGCTATATAACAAGAAGTCCCAAGGGAGCCGTGAGTTATTAAGAAATGGGTCGAGTTCTGGACATGACAGCCTAAGGTGACTGAGTCCAAATGACAAGAAAGGAATTGGACTGTGACTCATGTGTAATTTGAAGTGAGAGTGATACTGTTACAAATTTGTTCCCAGAATACGACTAGTGAGGGCTGAGAACACTACTGTGTGTGTAATAATGAATCGTGACAATATTTTTATTTTTATAGCCACCAGGGTCAGTTCCTCAACCAGAACATCTGTGTATGCCTTGTCAATATTAAGATATACAGCAAATAGGACATGAAATTATGAATTAGTCTAAAAGTAAAACATAAATTTACTCATGCGATATAAATACTGTGACATGCTGAGCTATGAGGCCTCCCCCACCCCCCGCCAGCCGTGATGCGCCGAGCGAAGCCGAAGCGAGCCGATGTTAGCCGAGTCCTAGCATCCTGGTCGCTAGGCAACGCGAGTCAACAGCGGTGACGTCACCAAGTAGTAACAGCGGTTACTTCCGCTAGCGCCAGGCAACAAGGGTGCCTATTACGTGGCCGTATTGTCCGATCGAGGCTACATAGGGAGCAGCGAAGGCTATTCACAGTCAGTTGTACTGAGTCAGTCAGTGAGTCCTGGAGCTACCGCCGAGTTAGCCAGCAACTAGTCAGTTGTATTCTGGCATTTGGAGTGTACTAATTGTGATACTGCAGATAGCAGTAACCGTAAATCTGTAATTTGGGTGATTGTAAGTGCGAATGTAAAATAAAATTCGCTACATCAAATACATCGAGAAGTTATTTGTCGCGATATACGCCCGATACGCGACAATTGGTGTCAGAAGTTTGATCGGTAACGTAAACACGTTACAATACATTAGAACCTGTCATTTAAGTCAAATACAAAATTTCTACTGCAATGCCAACATATCGCTATAATAGCTATAGCTATCGTACATTTGGCAAAAATAGTTACGGAGCAAATTTTACAGTACATTTGGTTGTTCTTTGTTAGGTTCGCGGTTGGAAGGAGAGAGAAACTCCGTGGCTTTTAGTCCGCAAGCGATCTATACCGACCGAGCGACCGCCGCTTGTCGCCGAAGGTAGTGCCAATTCTTGCGGATAGAGGGTATCGCGTAGTCAGCGCAACGGATTCTCACGGCCGTTAATCTCGGTTTTGTAGACCGGAGCCGCTACTTTTC
>NW_019720497.1:0-454 GCF_002891405.2 Cryptotermes secundus
TAAAAACAAATTGTATGCTTCTGTATTTATTTCGTGTATTGGCTTCGTAATCCTATCGTGTACTTCCGTGTATACCCTTTCATTCAGTTATAGCGGACATCGGAGATAACGGAAATCTTGTTCCTTTCATTAATCTGATATTACGAGGGATTATCAATCTATTTATCTGCCTATGTCTCCGTAGGTATTTAGTTGGACCTTGGCCGCTTTTTCCGTTTACTAATCCTGTACACAGTCGGTAGGACTCCTTGGAGGGTGGTCAGCCCGTGACAAGGCCGTTACCTACACAGGGAACATCACAAACATAGAATAAACGCACAGAGACATCCATGCTTTGAGTTGAATTCGAATCCACGATCCCAGTGTTCGTAGCGGGCGAAAAGAGTTCATGCTTTGGACCGCGCGGCTACTGTGATCGGCATTTACTCATGGAGCTGAGCCCTTCTTGACGAGC
>NW_019720498.1:0-562 GCF_002891405.2 Cryptotermes secundus
TTAACTTGTGTTTTGTGAGAGGAGCTTGATATACAAGTATTATTGGGCGTGGGCCTGAATAAGATACAGGATCGAATAAGTGAGAAGGCGAATGTGATTGCGTGTAATTATACAGCTGTGTTCGTACACCTGAGGATGACCTCTTGAGGTCGAAACATGTAGTGTAATAATAATAAAAATATGCTGTGCGGTCAGTAAAATTGACTCTATATTGATAGGCTGCTGGTGTTTGAGAACAGAGTGCTATGGAGAATGTTTGGGCCAAAGAGGCATGAAGTGATGGGAGGTGCTTCATAATTTGTATATCTAGTAGAATGATGTTTTGTAGGATGCGATGGCAGGGCATGTAGCACATATGGGGGTGAAGAGAAAGGCAGTTAGGATTTTTGTGGGAAGGACAGAAAGAAAGAGACCCCTAGGAAAACTTAAATGTAGGTGGGTGGATAATATTAAAATTGATCTTAGAGAGGTAAGACAGCGTGATATGGACGGGATTGATCTGGCTTAGGATAGGGATCAGTGGAGGATTTTTGTGAACATGTTAGTGGACTGTCAAGTTCCA
>NW_019720499.1:0-440 GCF_002891405.2 Cryptotermes secundus
GAGAGGGCGCTACACACAGACAAGACAGTAACTTTCATTCAAAAGTAATATCTGGACACCAAGACAGACAGACTGCCGTCAGTTGTAACATGACCCTCGCCCTCGCCCTCCTGTTGTGGGACGTTACCGCACACGCGTGAACGAGCCAAGAGCGCGCTGCATATGAAGATCCGTGCGCGGACCACAGAAAACACTGCTGCTGTAATGCTGGCGGTGTGTGGGTTGCGGACATAGCCTGACAGTGGGTCAGTTCGTGAAAATATGTCACTTTGGCTATAGACCCATGTATAGAACCACATATACCTGACTGGAGGACTAGCTGGAAGTGAGTAGTTAGCGGCGCGCCGCTGCTGCTTTGCCTCCGGCGAAAGTGCCCCCGTTCCTATTCGATAGAGGGCTCTGTGGGCCTAAGAACCTGTCTGGATTACATGGAAGGGTGA
>NW_019720500.1:0-1650 GCF_002891405.2 Cryptotermes secundus
TGGAATCTTTGATAATTTGTTGAAATTCTTTATAATTACTTGAAAATTGGAATAATTATTTTAAAAAAATTCCATATATTAATTTGAAATCCTTCAAAACCTGATTTATATTCATTAAAATAAATAAAATATCAATCAGAATTGACTAAAATTTCCCTAATATAATGTAGAAATCGTCAATAATTTGGACAGAATTCCATTTAATACTAAGAAATCTTTCACATATTGTCTGTAATTTGTTATATTTACATGAAATTGTCAAAGAATATTCGGAAAAATCGTCAAGAAATAGGTCGATTTCGTTCATAATTTTTTAAATTCTTTAAATTAACTTAGATTTTCAGAAAATGTTTTTAAGTTCGTTACATAAACAGCGATAATCAGAAATTTGAAGGAATTCCTTAATTTAGAGTGAAATCTCTTATAAATTCGTTGAAATTCTTTATTTTAACGTGAACATTTCAAAGAATTTTAGGTTATTCTTTATTTTAACGTGAACATTTCGAAGAATTTTAGGTTACATTTATATATATTTCATTAAGTTCGGTCAAAATTTAATTAAAATTCTCTAAACAAACTGCGGATGGTTCTAATTTTCTTTAGAATTCCGGAAATATAATGTAAATCGTCAACAATTCTGCTAGAATTCCCATAATTATGTGAAATCTTGCACAACATATCCAATATAATTTTTTATTAAGTTGAAATCGAGAAGGGGTTATTGGTCAAATTTATATGAATTTGGTTTAAGTATGTCAAAATTAGTGTAGTATTCCTTAAAGAAACATAATATCCTTCAAAATTTGATTAAAAGAGATTAATAAATAAATATCGGTAAAGAATTCTATAGTTTTCCATAAATTAATGTTGAATCTTTGATAAATTGTTAAAATTCTTTATAATTACTTGAAATCTGGAAAAATTATTTTTCAAATATTCCATACATTACTTTTAAATCTTTCAAAACCTGGTATATATTCATTAAAATAAACAAAATAACAATCAGAATTGACTTAAATTTCCCTAATAAAATGTAGACATCGTCAATAATTTGGACAGTATTATATTTAATAATAAGAAATCTTTCACATATTTTCTGTAATTTGTTACATTTACATGAAATTGTCAAAGAATATTCGGAAAAATCGTCAAGAAATAGGTTGATTTCGTTCATAATCTCTTAAAATTTTTAAATTAATTTAAATTTTCAGAACATTTTTTTAAATTCGTTACATAAAACAGTGATAATCAGAAATTTGAAGGAATTCCTTAAATTTGAGTGAAATCTTTTATAATATCCTTGAAATTCTTTATTTTAACGTGAACTTTTCAAAGAAATTTAGGTTAATTTTATATATATTTCATTAAATTCGTTCAAAATTCAATCAAAATTCCTTAAACTAACTGCGGATGGTTCTAATTTTCTTTAGAATTCCGGAAATATAATGTAAAAAGTCAACAAGTCTGCTAGAATTCCCAAAATTATGTGAAATCTTGACCAACATAATTAATATAATTTATATTAAGTTGAAATCGAGAAGGTTTCTTTGTTTAAAATTATATGAATTTGGATTAAGAAATTCAAAATTAGTTTAGTATTATTAGAGAATCATAAAATTCTCAAAATTTGATTAAAATAGATTAATAAAT
>NW_019720501.1:0-1600 GCF_002891405.2 Cryptotermes secundus
AAGTTTGTTGTTGGGTTTTGTTTGTATGTTAAATAAAGTGTATGTAAGTTGTAAATGTAAGTTTGTTGTGGGTTCTTTTTGACCGTTTTGTTGAAACCAAGGTTCGCTTAACGACCCAGTGAAAGCCTCGTGTTCCCTAACTGAGTGGCGCCCAGTCGGAACATCAGAGTCTTTCAGCAACCCAAGGTGAGGTCACGTCTTCACCTGCTTCCTCAGAGTCTCTACAAGACTATTCAAAGCTAGCAGCTGCGGCCCCTTTAACACCACACGTTGCTTCAGCATGCCTACAGAAAATCTCCAGCTATATTCTCCCTCGATGTTAAAAATCCTCTTAATTGGAAATCTCGCTTAGAATTCCTATGACCATCCAGTACTCCTTAGAGCTGAATGGTCATACTCCCATTTAAGACTAATCAAATGCCGATCCTGAATCTAGCTACGCCCTCAATAGGCGTATCTCTGGGTGTTCAAGTATCAAGTTTCGGGTCCGAATCCCGTTAAGAACTCAGACTTTGCCAGTCCCAGGGGACATCACGGTGGAATCCTGTCTTGTACACTTCGGTCGGACTGCTCGTCAGTATAACACGTATCACCACTCGCTTCACCCACGCACTGTGCCTTATTAGCGAACTTCGGTTCTTCATAGAGTGTTACGCTCAACGCTTTGAAGACTACCTCTTGCTACCTGCCGACTCCTATCTGATTGGTGCACAGTGCATTCACGTCTTTCTACTTGTTCACAAATCAAGCACTCAACGATATTCTTACTGTAACCCTGTGCAACTATTATTTCAATACATTTATTCTAATTAACCTCACAACCCACTTCTGGAGACTGGAATTTCAGTTCTTACCTGTTCCAACGATCCTAAACCACAGATTTGCGCTCGCTCTACACGAATATCCCATCACTATCCCTCGGGATACAGCACGTCGGGGATTTTTCTGGGTCAGATTTGGGGTTAGGCAGCCTTTGGAAGCCCCATCGGAAGGTTAAGCTAGCAGAGGAAGATGGAGAATTCTCCACGAGGGAATGTAGCCTCGATCTCCTATCTCATTTACCGGTTGCAAGAATTTCACGTCTCCGCATCTCGACGATTCATCACAAGACGCACTCAGAGGCTACGTAAGCGTCGTATTTGCGCCTTTTACGAGGGAGTGTAGTCGCTTTGACCTCCCCTCTCACGGACCAGTTGCCTTTGCGTCCTTCATCACTGATTGTGCTTAACGTCATAATCCATGAGCTCTGATCGGAGGTTGATCGGCTACGAACAACGCCAATACACAACCATCCTGTCCCCGAGATCAAGTGGTCGAAGATTGGCCGATTCAGGAAATTAGAGGTCCACAGTTCGAAATTGATATTTGCCAGAATCGCCAAGAGTTAAAATTCAGACACTGTAGCGCAGAGTTTGCATAGTAATCCTCCCCGTTCAATATAAACTAGTGTGAGAAGCACATAATGTCGAATTTAGACACGATGGTATGATCAGTTGATGTGAGCAGGACCGACAAACTGAAATTTCTCGTCCATACGTGTGCAGATATTTCCGTCGTCGGAGATTTGAGGTTAAATATTATATTTTAGCATCCCGTTGCA
>NW_019720502.1:0-197 GCF_002891405.2 Cryptotermes secundus
TCGCTTTCTGAATTGACACCGAGGAAAGGGAAATGATATGCACAAATTCGGAATAAGGAGAGTGCACTCTGCAACCTGAAAACTCCCACTACTCCCACTCCCATCCAGACGATCCTTGCAGACTGTCCTCAATACTGTTCCATTTAGGACAGGCATCAATGCTCATGTGTTTCATGCACTCGAACAGTCTCTGCAGA
>NW_019720502.1:302-498 GCF_002891405.2 Cryptotermes secundus
AGGGCAGGACTTGCAGCATTGCAAATCATGCTCTGCTCTTCATGATCCGTGGCCTGCGGAGGAAGTGGATGCAGCCAGTGGCTTACTACTATACTCGTGGAAGCACAAAGGAAGAGATGCTTTCGCAGTACTTGAAGGAGGTTCTTGACGGCTGTCAGAATGCTGGCCTGAAGTTGGTTGCCACTGTGTGCGACAT
>NW_019720503.1:0-616 GCF_002891405.2 Cryptotermes secundus
GAAAACACTTCGATTTCGTTGTGGAACAGAGAAAACACATGTTTGAAAAATTTCGTGCACTGGCCATTACTCGGTCCACGATAATACAAACATTAACACCTACCATTTGCACTATCTCACTGAATCTCTTAACATATACTTTCAGGCAGATAATTAATCACAACATGTACATATATGTATATAAACATACGCAAAGCACCCTCTTATTATTTATAAATACCTCTTCATACCAGGAAAGAAACCAACCTTGATGGTACACACCGGATATTTAGGTCACACTGACAGGGCGGCCAACCTCTTAACATGACTGAAACAGAAACATTCGAATATCAGTCGGATTACAGGACGGTAATTTTTCATCCTATTTTTTACCCATTTTCATGTATAATATTATTCTACTTCCTATCCACGAAGGGAAATTCGGGGGAAACAAATGCCTACCGCCCACTCAATTGGTCGCGTATCCATAACAGAGAAACGAGGGAACGTTTTCACTGACAACAAAGATTTTTCGTCATAAAGTTATGCCATTGGAGGGAAGCATAATGCCATAATATGTGACATTCAGTAATCATTTATATTACCGTGGGGGATTCGCAAACTCTTGAGGTGGGAG
>NW_019720503.1:851-952 GCF_002891405.2 Cryptotermes secundus
GTTGGTCAGATTAGGTTTGCGCAGTAGACTACTGCGCATCCATCTGTACCCTGGATGGGGCCAAGTTCGGTAATTTATGCTAATGTTACGTTGTGATTGTA
>NW_019720504.1:0-656 GCF_002891405.2 Cryptotermes secundus
AGTCTGGTTAAATGGAAAAGAAAGAAAAGAGAAAGCGCACGTTTCCAAAATGTTTAATTTCACAATGCTTCTGGATATACAATATTTTTTGTTGTTCCATTGTCTGTGCAGATATAGAGATTGTCTGGTTTGCCGACTGTAGAACACGCAACATATAATTGTACATGTGAGAAGTAACCCGTCTAGATCTAAACCGCACAATTCTAAAGATTGGCCCTGAGATTTGTTGATGGTGATTGCAAACGCCAATCGAATTGGGAATTGCAGTCTCTTAAATTGAAATGGCACATCCGTTGGAATCATAGGAATGCGAGGAATGAGGACATCTTCACCTTTGAAAGGTCNTGATTGTTGCTTCTACGACGTTGCTCAAAAATTTTTTTTACTGCAAGCCGCGTGCCGTTGCAAAGCTTTGGCTGGTTGATATTTCGCAGCATGATAATTGGCACGCCTCTTTTCAATTGCAGTACGTGCGGTGGTATCGCTGGCAGATCGAGTGAATTAAAAAATTCTGTTGGATAATTGGGAAATTATTGAGCTGTAAATGTTGTGTCAAAAAACTAAAAGTTGTAAGCTTATAAATCTTGGAAATCTATACAAATAAAAATGTAAATGTTCGTTTGTTCAGAATCTTAAATCCCCGAAAGTTCTTCACC
>NW_019720505.1:0-432 GCF_002891405.2 Cryptotermes secundus
GACATGTTTTTACATATTTTATGGTGGAACCCGTGCACTGCTAGTCTTAGTCTCTGGTTGGCATTGGTCCAGTTCTGGTTCAACATGGCATCCGTGCTGTAGAAATCTAGAGGTATTTCTTCTCTTTTCCTCCTCCTCTCCGCTAGGTGTGCTTCTACATTCTTTGTGGATGGCAGCTGCAGCTTTATCCTCAGCTCTTCGATGAGGAAGGGCTCCTGTGTCAATTCATATGTTAGGCAGGAGCGCGTGTATTTTGAAATGCCCATTATGGTTTTCAGGAATTTTGCTTTCACTCCCTCGATGTTGGCCAGATCTTTTTTCGACAGTTTTTCCCATATCAGGTGAATCCTGTAGGTGAGTATTGGTAGGATTTTTGTGTCGCATAGACTTTAAGGATAGATGCTGTAAATTGTTAATGTCGTACATGGCTTT
>NW_019720506.1:0-886 GCF_002891405.2 Cryptotermes secundus
AATATGTATTATATATATATATATTTATTGTGTGTGTATTTCTTTTCTTTTTTCTTATTTTTCTTTACTGGTGCTATAACCCTGTGTGGGGATCTTGGCCTCCTCCACAGGCTCTGAAAGTTTTGTAACAGCAGATTTTTCTGTGGAGGGGTTGTCAGCCCCATGCCCAACCTGGATGACCAAGGACTACACTTTGTCTGATCTCCACCCCCCAACCTGTCTGGCATGGGTGGTGCTACCAAGAGCTTATGCTCCCACCAGCAAAGCTCTCTAGATCATTGGATAAATTAGTAGTACTAGGTGGTTCAAATATGACCGGGACTGATTTTTGTGTAAACAAGCCGCACTGCGCAGCAGCTGTGCGACCTTGAAATTGTAGCCACAACCTCCACTCTCCTTCCTGTTAGGGTTAGAACCTGTTCAGTGCTGTCTGGGAGTTGCTAGAGGAATGAGCGTACAGAAGTTACCACGGACCGTGGAACAACGCATTGTGATCAAGTTCCTCGTTGGAGAAAACGTCCCGTCCGCTGAAATTCACCAGAGACTCCAACAACAGTATGGGGAAGAGTGTCTCTCACGGACCCGTGTGTTTGAGTGGTATAAGTGCTTCAGAGAAGGCAGAGAGCATGTGGAGAATGAACCGCATGATCCTCGGCCGTGAACATCCATCACCGAGCCAAATATTGATCGTGCAGACGTGCTTATTCATGAGAATAGGCGCATCACTATCAAGGAACTTGGAGTCATGCTGTCCATCAGTGTTGGTAGTGTAGAAGACATCGTGAAATACCACCTGCACTATCGCAAGGTGAATGCATGGTGGGTACCATGCACTTCGACGAACGTGAACAAAATGGTGCACATGCAAGTTGCCAATTATCTCCTA
>NW_019720507.1:0-598 GCF_002891405.2 Cryptotermes secundus
GCAACTGTCAACTAACTGTCATGGTCATAATATCTCAGTACAGACTGTGTAGAAAACACTGCTCCTCATTGTTGTAGTTCAGTTGTTTCTGTTGGAACATGTCTGTGAAGCCGTTACTCATCAACAGCTCTTGTATATTTGCTTATCTCATGGTCACTGCCCAGCAATGAGTCTATATGCTACATTGCTCCCTCCTTAAGGCTATTTGTACCAAACAGCCTGTAGGTGTAATGCCATTTCTTTTTCTGTAATCAGTCTCATTCTCCTCCCCATGGGTCAGATCTCACACTGATTATTCTCTAACTGCTCCCTCTTGAAGGTTGCTTTTCCCAAGTGGCTCCCCCATAAGGTGCAAGTCAGTCTAGGTGTATCACCATTGTCCTTTTCCAATTGGTGCAGACAGAAGTCCCAAAAGTGGTCAATGCTCCTATATCCCTGGCTCTTACTATGTGTGCAGTTTCTTCTTTCATTTCAAAAGGAGCCAACCCCTCCAAAATGTCCTGATACTCTCATTTTCTTTGCTTTGTGACCTCCAGCTCTGTGGTCTGCCTGGAGGTCTTGTTGAGTGTTATCCTGCTTCCCAGATGTAATTGCTCTA
>NW_019720508.1:0-181 GCF_002891405.2 Cryptotermes secundus
TGTCTTTGTAATTGTTCGTGTGACAGACCAGAATGAAACAAAAAAGAAAGAAAAGTTTGTAAGAGTTCTGCAATTATTTTATTGCTTTTCGTATATTATTAAATGCAATCTTAATCTTGTTAACAAGAGAGTGTATCAGATTCTCGAGTTTCATTATACTACTGAAATTAATAACAAATGG
>NW_019720508.1:404-1344 GCF_002891405.2 Cryptotermes secundus
ATTGATGTAAATGAAATGTTCTTATTTTACGGGCACTGGTGAGAAACTCTCTCTCGATAAATAATGTTGCAATCTGATATCTTGTACTGCAGAGATTCTTACTCCATTGTGTGTTTTCTGTTTTTGAACTGAGTTTGATATCATTTAACTCATTCTCCTCCAGATGGTTTTGAGCGAAGTGATATTAAACTCAGTTCGAAAACAGAAAACACACAACAGAGTAAGAACCTCTGCAGTACAAGATATCAGGTTGCAACATTATTTATCGGGAGAAACTTTCTCACCAGTGCCTGTAAAATAAGAACATTTCCATGATTTATTCTGACCGGCATACAGTACATACATTTATTCACCTTACTCTTCTCTCTTGCACTTTAGTGCCGAAACATGTAGTGCAAGAGAGAAGATTAAGGTGAATAAATGTATGTACTGTAAGACGGTCAGAATAAATCATGGACATAAATCAGTGCAACAGGACGCTAAAATATAACATTAAGAACATTTCGTTTATATCAATTATTAATTCTAGCTATATGTGTAAACCAGTGATTTTTGGGAGGGAGCAGTAAAAAAATGCTGGTGGTATGATAGCATACTTTCTTACCGACAGGGCAGGTTGTATGATAGCATACCTTCTTACCGACCGAACCCTCGGCACTGGCTGAAGCTTTTTCTTTTTATCAAGAGAGTGTCCGCTGGCCACCGCGGCAACAGTGATGCTTCATGACGTCACGCTGGCTGTGTTGCCCGCCAATAGCATTGCGTTGCAACCCCCTGATTTTAACTGTCCGTTGCTGGTTGGTAGCATTGTTAGTTTTGGTTTTGAATGTATGACGGTTGGAGCGGTTGGCGTGTGATTGCGAGTTGACAGCGTTATTCTTTATTCTCGAAGTTCCGGACGTTTAAACAAGGTAAGTAATATGTTTCTAAGCTGCAGAAC
>NW_019720509.1:0-236 GCF_002891405.2 Cryptotermes secundus
ACGCATAGCTACCAGGCTAGAACCCACAGCTAGCAAGCTAGCAAACAAAGCTAGCAAACTAGCAACTAAAAACTATCAAGCTGGCAACGCAAAGCTTGCAAGCTAGCAACGCAAGGCTACCAAGCTAGCAACGCAAAGCTAGCAAGCTAGCAACGCAAAGCTAGTAAGCTGGCAACGCAAAGCTAAAATGAAAGAAACGCAAAGCAAGCAAGGAACGCAAAGCTAGGCAGCTAGCA
>NW_019720510.1:0-398 GCF_002891405.2 Cryptotermes secundus
AATATTGGAAATATGGTATTCATCTTCTACTTCAGTACTGGACAATAATTGGCAAATATAATAATATATCTTATAGAATACTGGAAATATGATATTCATCTTTCATTTCAGTAATGCAAAAGATTATATGGCAAAAATTACAACTAGGGACCGGATTTTTATGCCCTAATAATCCCTTAAATATGTATGCATTTATGCATGAAAAACTTCCGAAATATGCACTAAAATATGCACATAAAAAATTATACCAAGTATTACAATTGATTTGACATTATTTTAAGACCAACAAATCAATATTTAAGTTCATTTTATGTAATCACTGAATGATTCACTTGCAATAAAAAGCTATACTTAAATACAAATCATGCAACAAAGCAAACATATTTCATTACAAATTT
>NW_019720510.1:618-787 GCF_002891405.2 Cryptotermes secundus
TTAGTGATTTTTTACTTCGCAGTTCAGTACGTTTAACGGCTAATATTTCTTCAATTTCACAAATTTGTTCATATCCTGGAATTTTTTTAAATAATGCTGTGTACTTTTTCCTTTACAAATTCACCAACTTTTCCAGGAACCGAATTCAATTTGGAAACAGTGGTTTTGA
>NW_019720511.1:0-560 GCF_002891405.2 Cryptotermes secundus
GCAAAGCTACCAAACTAGCAACGCAAAACTAGCAAGCTAGCCACGCAAAGCTAGAATGCTACCAACGCAAAACTAGCAAGCTAGCAACGAAAAGATTGGAAGCTAGAAACTCAAAGGTAGCAAACTAGATCGCAATGCTTGAATGCTAGCAACGCAAAACTTCTAAGCTAGCAAAGAAAATCTATCAAGCTAGCAAAGCAAATCTAGCATTCTAGCAAGCTCAGAAACACAATGCTAGCATGCTACCAAGGCAAATCTAGCAAGGTTGCAACGCAAAGTTAGGAAGCTAGCAACGCAAAACTAGCAAGCTAGCAACTAATATTAAGCAAGCTAGCAAGCAAGCAACGGAAAATAGCAAGCTAGTAACACAAAGCTGTCAAGCTAGCAACATAAAGCTGGCAAGCAAGTAACGCAAAGCTGGCAAGCTTGAAACGAATAGTAGGTTAGCTTGTATCGCAAAGGATGGCAAGCTAGCTACGCAAAGCTGTCAAGCTAGCAAACCAAAGCTAGCAAGTTAGCAACGTATATCTAGCAAGCTTACAACGGAAAGCAAGCAAGCA
>NW_019720512.1:0-521 GCF_002891405.2 Cryptotermes secundus
GAATAAACTAAAATAAAATTACAAGACTGTCAGCTGTATCAACTCTTGCTTTCCTGTAAACAATGTGATTCTCTAGCTCGTTTAATAGATGGAAAGAAAATAATTCCCTGATCCTGTATACTACCTGCTAGAACATGTAGGCCTGGAAGATTAGATGGAAATTATGCAATCCTTTGTCTATCACACCGAAATACACATCTAACTTAGACATCACTTGCCATCATTCTTCATGCTATAACACATACTATACACACCACTGTGCAAATTTCACACTGTCATTTAACAAGACTGCCAGCATAACACCAACGACAACATGTGTTTCACTTATCATACCACCTTGTTATAAGCAAGAATACTTCATACAAAAAAACATACGTAAATACAAGGGGAAACTTTTGAATTCATTGTGCCTGAATCGAAATCTTAACATTCTTGAAAACATTACAATAACTCACTACACTTCACTGTATACAGGCTGTCCCAGGAGGAATGTGCCAAACTTCAGGAGGGTGTTCCTTATG
>NW_019720513.1:0-766 GCF_002891405.2 Cryptotermes secundus
CACAGCATTCTGAGTTGTCGCAACGTGTAGATCAGAGAGAGCCCCGCATTTTGGAGGTGACATATTCTTCCTAAACATTGGGCCATCTCTAAACTACACGTTGCTACAACGCAGGGCCCTAACTCCTTATAGACATGGCCATGAAAGAATCAAATCAAACATGGTACTCAGAATGTCTGTCTAAGATACGTAAGTTGCTGTCTGATTGCAGAGGTAATTGTAAGTGTAAACTGGATAGGAACTGCTGCAGCTTTGGGGGTTGGTGGGGAGATGTTAAGGTATTTTTCTAATTGGTACAGTTAGAAATTTCTTGGCAGCTAATTCCCCAATAATCTGACAAGTCATAGTGGACAGTTTAGGCATCATATTGATTGTAGAATTCTGTAATACAAGTTTATGGAAGTATGACTGCCATAACTTGGCTATGGTAAAGGCAGATGAGTTTCAGCATAAAAAACAAATAAAGTTGTCCCTGTGCTTAGTGCAGCACTGCACTCAAAATGTGTACAGGGTGCAAATAAAATGAAGTATATGAGGACCTACAAAACAACTTCTGCCAGAAGAGTCACATTGTAAATACAGTTAACAAATAATTTTAAAATATTTAAGAATTTTAATGTGTTGAATGAATAACATTAAAAAAATAATTGGATTGGGAGTAAATTCTGGAAATTCTTGCTCTTTTTTGAAACCTATATTGAATATTTCAGAACACCAAAACATTATTATTCAGTAGCATGTTGAAAAAATACATGTTGGTTGTGTT
>NW_019720514.1:0-187 GCF_002891405.2 Cryptotermes secundus
GGCGAAGGCGACAGCACACCCAACGTCGAGGGTGATAACTCAACGGCTGTCCACGGCGAAAGCGCAGCAAGCGGCCAGTGCAACAGAGCAGCGACCGACGACGGAGGGAACATGGCCAAGGGCGAGGGTGACAGCCCAGCGAAAGCCGACGGCGACAGCCCAGCGAACGCCGACGGCGACAGCCCAG
>NW_019720514.1:361-460 GCF_002891405.2 Cryptotermes secundus
ACACACACACACACACACTCATCCGTGATAGTTTTCTCTGCGACGTAGTTGTGAGCGCTGTCGCCCGCTGACCAGCGAAGGCGAGGGCGACAGCGCACA
>NW_019720515.1:0-534 GCF_002891405.2 Cryptotermes secundus
CGACCAAGAGTCTCGTCAATGGCTCATCAAAGGCATTGACAACAAAAGGCTCAAATCAGGGACCAGGCTGAAAGCAACTGATGCCAGGAACCTGCCTAAACCTGTTAAAGTAGATATCCGGACTAGGGCCAAATTGCCCAAAACCACGAAAAGCTGCTGAAATGGATTACAGAACTAAATCCGGGACTTCATACAGAGAACTAGAGGGTATTAGGCAACCAATCTGCGTCGAAAGGCCAAAGACTTATACTATTCATAGACCGGGGCTCCTATACTAATATACAAAGGACTGGTTATAAAATAATTACAGGACTCTTACAGGGGACTGTTAATGTGCTGGACGATCCTGAAGTCCGGCGCAGGGAGAACCTATGATAGACACTGTATCCTCTAACTCAGTCTCTGAGGAGGAAGGAGATGAAGTACGCAGCCTCCGAATGACCGAAATAAAGTGGATCAGGGGACCTCTTCACGTTGAACACAGTCCGGGAAAGAGGAGGGACATAAGTTGGAAATTGATACCTACTCAATTGG
>NW_019720516.1:0-216 GCF_002891405.2 Cryptotermes secundus
TAAAGAAGCCAATTAGTGGAGCAGTTGAGCTGAGTACAGTGTACTTTCCCTGCAATACAGTGGCGTGAAGTGAAGGGGTGAGTAGTCAGTTTGAGGATTGCTGCAGCTCAGTTGCTGTGAGTTGTTGGTGTTTTAAGCTGGTAGCTGAGGTATGGGGGTAGTTCGGGAATTCAGAGGAAGGGGAATGTCCACCGTTGGTAAAAATTACTAGGCAAC
>NW_019720517.1:0-700 GCF_002891405.2 Cryptotermes secundus
CTTCAAAATATTAATTAATCTGAGGACCTATATTACATATAATGATAATATTGCAAGTTTTAATATGTTGCATAATCCATTTATCAGGATAGATCAGTTATTTTCTTCCAAAATGCAGGGAACTTTAAAATGAAATGCGCAAGGAAGCAACAGATTGTTCGCTTCCACGCCCATTCTGGTTCGTTCTGGTTCAACTGGGACTGCAATGTTGTCATATATGAGAAGTCTTTTGTTTAGCTAAACCCGAGGTAGGCAATCTTTGTAGAACTGGACACGAGCTGGTGCTTTCAGAAACTGTTTATTCCACTTGCAATTACATCGTTAACAGCTGGAAACTGTGCGCGTATTTTTCTGCAATACGGTATCATCCGTCAGTTGAACAGGTTACGTGTATAACATTTGGAAAAAATACTATGCTGCTTTCAACATATAGAAAGCTCCATCTGTGTGCAATACAAGCACATTACAACAAATACTCTCAATTTCAGATGGCCATAGTAGTCACAGAGAATCATTTAGAAATCTTGCTATTGTGCCGTGGTTGGTTTTCTCTAGTACTTTGCAAGCATGAAGGTGAGCGTTGCCGGGTTCGTCTGGAAGTAGCTTACCAACTACGAAATTTGCTATGTATCGGCCACATAAATCGTTTGTCTCGTCCTTAATTATCCTTAATTTCAAACATATATGCAGAAATATGCTC
>NW_019720518.1:0-247 GCF_002891405.2 Cryptotermes secundus
GTTGGAGTCTGTGGTGAATTTCAGCGGACAGGAAGTTTTCTCCAACAAGGAATTTGATCACAATGCGTTGTTCCAGGCTCCACAGTACCTTCTGTTCGCTCATCACTCTTGCAACTCCCAGACAGGCAGCCACAAGAGGAGGACACATCACAAGACGCAGTACACACAGAATATATGAAGAATGACTACCACAGCAGAAGACTGATATAATACGAGAGTTTGAAATACGACGTATAAGATGATAAAT
>NW_019720519.1:0-503 GCF_002891405.2 Cryptotermes secundus
AGTTTATAATTAACTGCCATGATGATGGCCTCTAAGTATACCTTTATTAGAATAAAAACGTTATTTACCTGTTGCGTCTTTTGTTTGCAGTATGGCACCACATGCCCTCTGTGCCGTGGCGATGCAGGTTGAGTACCTGACTCATTCGGAAGAAAGATTCTGCATTTAAATAAATTTAATTTGTTTTGTTTATTCTTGTACATGTTTCTAGTATTTTGTTTGTATGTTCTAAGATTTAAGTCATAAAATATTTACCTCAGATTTTGTTAAAAAAAATATTCTATGTTTAAGTAAATTTAGTTAATTTTGTTTATTCTTGCAACATGATCTTAGTATATGTTCTGAAATTTAAATAATAAAATATTTACCTCAGATTGTGTTGTAACTTCTTTAATGACCAAGGGTTCAAACTTAGCAAACAATGGAATCCCATCACCATATCATTAGGGCATTTTGGTATGCATAGGCCAAGAAAATCCCAAGCAAGCAAATTCAGGGAAGAC
>NW_019720520.1:0-465 GCF_002891405.2 Cryptotermes secundus
CGCGTTTCTAGCTTGCTAACTTTGCTTTGCTAGCTTCCTAGATTTTCGTTTCTAGCTTGTTAGCTTTGCTAGCTTGCAAGATTTACTATGCTAGCTTGCCAGCTCTGCTTTGATAGCTTGCCTGCTGTGCGTTGCTAGTTTTCTAGCTTTGAGTTCGTAGCTTGCTAGCTTTCCGTTGCTAGCTTGCTAGCTTGATGTTTTGCGTTGCTAGCTTCATAGTTTTGCGTTGCTAACTTGCTAGCTTTGCGTTGTTAGCTTGCTAGTTTTGCGTTGCTAGCTTGAAATTTTTTCGTTNTTGCTACCTTGGTAGGTTTGCGTTGGTAGCTTGTTTGTTTTTCGTTGCTAACATGCTAGATTGCTAGATTTGCGTTGCTATCTTGCAAGTTTTTCGTTGCTACCTTCTTAGGTTTGCGTTTATAACTTGTTAGTTTTTCGTTGCTAGCATGCTAGATTGCTAGATTTGCG
>NW_019720521.1:0-1127 GCF_002891405.2 Cryptotermes secundus
AAAAATAATTATTCCAGATTTCAAGTATTTATAAAGAATTTCAACCAATTTTCAAAGATTACACTTTAAAATACGGAACACTATTCAATTTTCTTAGGATATTAAATTATTAATAAATTTTAATCATACTTTGTAGGAATTCATGATAATTTAAGTAATTCTAAACTAAATTTGACTTTCTTCAACCTAATTAAAATAAATTTAACGAAAAATCCTTTCAAGATTTCAACACAATATAAATAATATTAATTATTTTGTGAAAGATTTGACACTAATTCTGGGAATTCTACCAGTATTTTGACGAAATACATAATAATTCAGGAAATTGAAATAAAAATTGAACGAATAGAAGTGAGTTTGCGGAATTATAATTGAATTTTGAAAGGTTACAATGAAATGAATATAATTTAAACCTAAACATCTTTGAAATGTTCCCCTTAGCATAAAGAATTTCAAACAATTTATGAATGATTTCACACTAATTTAAGGAAAACCTTCAAAGTTCTGATTATTAGTGTATTATGTAACGAATTTCAATAAAATGTTCAGAAAACCTAAGTTAATTTAAAGGATTTTAACAAATTATGAACGAAATCAAGCTCTTTCTTGACAATTTTTCCGAATATTCCTTGACAATTTCATGTTAATATAACAAATTACATACAATATGTGAGAGATTTTTATTATTAAATGGAATTCTGTCCAAATTAGTGACCAATCCTACATCATATTATGGAAATTTAAGTCAATTCTGATTGATTTAATGTAAATTTTAACGAATATACACCAGGTTTTGAAAGATTTCAAGTTATGTATATAATTTTTGAAAAATAATTTTTCCAGATTTCAAGTATTTATAAAGAATTTCAAGAAATTGTCAAAGATTACACTTTAATAAACGGAAATCTATCCAATTTTCTTAGGATATTAAATTATTAATTAATTTTAATCATACTTTGTAGGAATCCATGATAATTGATGTATTTCTAAGCTAAATTTAACATTTTCAACCTAATTCATATAAATTTAACGAAAAATCCTTCCATGATTTCACCGTGATATACATAAAATAAATTATTTTTTGAAAGATTTTACACTAATTCAGGAAATTCTAGTAGTATTTTGAC
>NW_019720522.1:0-476 GCF_002891405.2 Cryptotermes secundus
GCCCTCTATGAGTTAAATTTACTTTTCTAGACCAGATTTCACTTTCACTTTCACATATTCATATAAGAACATATGCATACACTAACCTTACCAGATTTATGCCACCTGACAACTTGAATCAGCTTGTATTTCTTTACATGTAAAATATGTCAGAACCAAAAATTTTCAGTTCACTTACTAACCTGCTTAAAGAGTGGAAATTTTTCATGAAATGATTGTTCTCTGCCACTATTTACACAGCAGAACAAGGGATTACTTAATTTCCTAAAATCCATTATACTTTTAATGGCTTACTAAATTCTAACAATATTGTACCCATAACTCACATTTCAAATTATTACCAAGCATTGATAATTTCTAATTATTAATCTTGAAGCAAATATTCAATTTAAAAACTTACAATGTGCATAGAGTTCATTAGTTTAACCATTTTATATATATATATTGTCGCGTATCGGGCGTATATCGCGACAAAT
>NW_019720523.1:0-407 GCF_002891405.2 Cryptotermes secundus
GCAAAGCTTGCAAGACAGCAACGCAAATCTAGTAATCTAGCAACGAAAAGATGGCAAGCTAAAAATGCATAGCTGAAAAGCTAGCAAGCAAAAGCTGGCAATCCAGAAATGCAAAGCAGGCAAGCTAGCAACCAAAGCTGGCAAGCTATAAACGCAAAGCTCGCAAGTTAGCAACGCAAATCTAGCAAGCTTGCAAGGTAGCAATGCAAAAATAGCAAGTTTGCTACGCAAATCTTTCAAGCTAGCAAGCTAGCAACGCAAAGCTAGCAAGCTAGCAAAGCAATGCTATGAAATTAGCAACGCAAAGCTAGCAAGCTAGCATCAAAGCTAGCATGCTAGCAAATCGAAGCTCGCAAGCTAGAATGCAAAGCTAGGAAGTCAGCAACGCAAAGCTAGCAAGCTAGCAA
>NW_019720524.1:0-499 GCF_002891405.2 Cryptotermes secundus
AAACATATAAAACAAATCCAAGATATAAAAACATTACATTTATAATATTACAAAGTTAAAATTTCATGATGATTACTTATAATTCGTCCCTAGTCCAATAAAACATACAATCAGGCCTCACACAGACAGCCCAAGTTGTCACGACAACACACACTTGTCAATTATCTTGTCAATGTTGTAAGCAATTGTTAGAAAGACCTATAGTATATGACAAAGTTTGTCACATCACATATAATTACTTTCTAGTATAATACACTGAAATTGTCATTTAAAATAAAATTTTAATATCAAAGCTTCCGTCAAAGTAACAGAATATTTTAGTCATATAGGTTTAACATATACAACAAATCAAACATATAAAAACAATCAATTATAATTACGATTATCTCATATTCATGTTGATTATTAATTTATTGTATTACTCAACATCTTATATACTTATATTGTTGTATTATCATTATCCCTTAAAATATTCATCAAGTATATAAAAAGAGTTTAA
>NW_019720525.1:0-953 GCF_002891405.2 Cryptotermes secundus
GTTGCTAGCTTGGTAGGTATTCGTTGCTAGATTGCTAGCTTTGCTTTGCTAACTTGCTATTTTTGCGCTGCTAAATTGCTAGGTATGCGTTCCAAGCTTGCCAGTTTGCGTTGCTAGCTTGCTAGCTTTCCGTTGCTAGCTTCCTATCTTTGCGTTGCTAGCTTGTAGATTGAGAGATATGCGTTGTTAACTTGATAGCTTTGCTTTGCTAGCTTGCAAGCTTTGCGTTGCTATCTTGGTTGCTTGCTAGATTTACGTTACTTTGTTGCAAGCTTTGCGTTGCTAACTTGTTAGCTTTGATTTGCTAGCTTGCTAGTTTTGCGTTACTAGCTTGTTTGCTTGGTAGATTTGCGTTGCCAACATGCCAGCTTTGCGTTGCTAGCTTGCTAGGTTTCATTGGTAGCTTGCTAGCTTTGCGATTCTAGCTTGCTATCTTTGCGTTGCTTGCTTGCTAGGTTCCAGTTTCTAGGTTGCAGGATTTGCCTTGCTAGCTTGATAGCTTTGCTTTGCTATCTTGCTAGATTTGCGTTTCTTGCTTGCTTTGCGTTCCAAGCTTTCTAGCTTTGCGTCTCTAGCTTGCTAGCTTTGCGTTGTTAGCTTGCTAGATTTGCGTTGCTAGCTTGCTATATGGTGTTGTTTGCTTGCTAGAAATGGGTTGTAAGCTTGCCAGCTTTGCGTTGCTAGCTTGCTAGATATGCGTTGCTAGCTTGCTAGCTTTGCTTGGCTAGCTTGCTGGATTTCTAGATATGCGTTGGTAGTTTGCCAAGTTTACGTTGCTAGCTTGCCAATTTGCGTTGCAAGCTCGCCAGCTTTGCGTTTCTAGATTGCTGGATTTGCGTTTCCAACTTGCTAGCTTTGCGTTGCTACCTTGTTATCTTTCCTTTGCTAGCTTGTTAGCATTGCGTTTATAGCTTGCTAGTTTTGCGTTGCTAGTTGGTAGCTTTGCGTTTCTA
>NW_019720526.1:0-687 GCF_002891405.2 Cryptotermes secundus
TCAGCAACTAACTGATTTCCAGGGATGTAATGTACTGACAATTCCCTTGATTCAACCTTTTCTCTTATAAAATGAACCCTTATGTCATATGTTTTGTTCAGTCATTACTGACAGGATTTTTCGCTATGGCTAAAGCACCACGATTATCACAAAAAATAGGAACTGTGATTTCCTTGTTACATATTTCAAACCATAATTTTCTTAAGAAAATGGCTTCTTTCGCGGTCTCTGATAACGCCATATATTCTGCTTCTGTGGTTGACAAGGCTACAGTCCTTTGTTTTTCACATCGCCAACTGATAGCTGCTCCTGATAGTTTGAACACAGATCCACTAAAGGATCTACGATCAAAATTTCCTCCCCAGTCTGCATCGGAAAAATCTTCCAATTGATCATCGTTCTGGGAATATACAATACCTACATCCTTTGTAGTATTTAGGTATTTTAGAACTCTTTTAATAATACCCAGTGTTCCCTTGTGTAACAAGTGTTAAACTCATTTAGGTAAGTCATAGCAAAGATATATCTGGGTGCATGCACATGGCTAAATACATTAATAATCCTATAGCCTGTTGATATGGCATGTTATCTAAATTCTCAGTTGATTTTCTTGATTTAGGCAATGGTTTCAGNCCTTCGTGTTATAAACATTGAAACATGAAAGTTTGCAGAGAGCCACACCACAGC
>NW_019720527.1:0-736 GCF_002891405.2 Cryptotermes secundus
GTGAAAGCGGAAATGCTGAAGCGCAGCGGAACAATATAAAAGAATTCATGCTAGATACTATTAGTGATTTGGTTGGTAAAGTTGAGAAGATAGCAAGAAAACCATGTGTTACACAGGAGATGATGAGTAAAATGGAGGAGCGAAGGAAATGGAAGAATGTCAACACTGAAGAAGGCAGGAGGAAATACAGGAGACTGAGGAATGAATTGAAAAGAGCCACGGATGGGGCCAAAAAGGAATATCTTGAGAAGATATGTAATGAGATTATAGAATTTCAAAGAACAGGACGTTATGATTTGATGTACATGAAGAAAAAAGAACTAGGATGGAAAGAGAATCATGGGATTCATAATCTTGGCATCGAAGACTCCCAGGGGAATAGAATAGTAGATCACAGGAAAGTGCTGAAAATTTGGGAAAATTATATTACAGAACTATATGATCGACCTAATCGGCCAGAAACCTTAGAAGTTGAACCGGAAGAAGAAGTAGATACAGACGAGAAAGGACCATATATTTTACAAAGTGAGGTGGATAAAGCTATCAAGGAAATGAGGAAGGGGAAGGCTACAGGAAATGATGTACCTGGAGATGTGCTTAAGTTACTGGGAGAAGGTGATTTGAAAACACTGACAAAACTAATGAACACCATATTAGAATATAGGAGAGTGGCCCAAGGACTTTACAGAACTTACAATGATTGCCCTAAAGAAAAAGACAAAAGCTACAAAATGCA
>NW_019720528.1:0-1000 GCF_002891405.2 Cryptotermes secundus
GCATATTTGGAAAGCTAACGAAGCAAAGCTGACAATCTAGAAATGCAAACAAGTAAGATAGCAACGCAAATTTGGAAAGCTAGCAACGGAAACATAGCAATCTAGCAACGCATATCTAAGAAGCTTGCAAGATAGCAACGGAAATCTAGNTAGCAACGCAAAGCTAGCAAGCTAGCAATGCAAATCCTGCAATCTAGCAATTTAGCAACGCACGGAGATAGCAAGGATATATTCCAAACCTAGCAAGCTAGCTACGCAAATTTAGCAAGCTAGCAGGCTAGCAACGCTAAGCTGGCAAGCTAGCAACGCATATCTACAAAGCTAACACGCTAGGAACGCAAACCTAGCTATCTGGCAACGCAAAGCTAGTAAGCTAGGAAAGTCAAGCTAGCAAAGTAGCAATGCAAACCTATCAAGCTGGCAACGAAAAAGCTAGCCAGCTAGCAACTCATGGCTATAAAGCTAGCATCGCAATGCTAGCATGCTAGAAACGCAAAGCTAGAAAGCTAGCAACGCCAAACTAGCAAGTTTGGAACGCAATGTTAGCAAGCTAGCAAAGCAATTCTAGGAAGCTAACAACGCAAAGCTAGCAAGCTAGCAACGCAAATCTGGTAAAGTTGCAAAACAAATCTAGCAAGCTAGAAACGCAAAGCTAGAAAGCTAGCAACGCCAAACTAGCAAGTTTGGAACGCAATGTTAGCAAGCTAGCAAAGCAATTCTAGGAAGCTAACAACGCAAAGCTAGCAAGCTAGCAACGCAAATCTGGTAAAGTTGCAAAACAAATCTAGCAAGCTAGAAACGCAAAGCTAGAAAGCTAGCAACGCCAAACTAGCAAGTTTGGAACGCAATGTTAGCAAGCTAGCAAAGCAATTCTAGGAAGCTAACAACGCAAAGCTAGCAAGCTAGCAACGGAAAACTAGCAAGCTATCCAAGAAAATCTACCAAGCTATCAAAAAAAAGCTGGCAAGCTAGAAACCCAAACTTGGCAAGCTAGCAACGC
>NW_019720529.1:0-358 GCF_002891405.2 Cryptotermes secundus
ATAAGATTTATAATAAAATTGTATATTGATGTAGTTTCATAAGTATTGAATGATGATGACAATGACATTCTCGCTATCCACCTGTAGCCAATACAGTGTTGTGGCTTGCTGCAATGATTGATATGCATGAGTTCCACATCAGAAGTATTTATATTTACAGGGCTTATGAGAAATGAGGTTTCTTTCACTGCAAACGTTGGTCACTACTTGGTAATGGTTGCACTGCAAACATTTTAAAGGATTAAGCAATACATAATAAAGTAATTACACCATGAACTAAAACAGACATACCTTGCTGGTTCCCTTGGAAAGGTGAAGAATTTGATGCCTTGCTTGCTGGATGACAAGCACCCAGCAG
>NW_019720530.1:0-236 GCF_002891405.2 Cryptotermes secundus
AATATGTGAAAGATTTCTTCTTATAAAATTGAATTTTTCACCAAATTTTTGATATTTTATACATTACATTAGGGAATTATTAGTCAATTCTGATTCATATTTTGTTAAATTTAACGAGTATAAACCAGGTTTTGAAAGGTTTCAACAAATTAAAGAAATTTTTACAAAGAATTATTACAGAACTCAAATTAATTCAAAGATTTTGAAAAATTGTTAAAAGTTTCACTTTATATGTA
>NW_019720530.1:248-1144 GCF_002891405.2 Cryptotermes secundus
TATGGAAATCTATCCAATTGTTTGACACTATTTAAGGATAAAATAATTTTAATCAAATTATGAAGGATTTTATGATAATATAAGGAACACTAATCTAATTTGGACTTTCTTAAACCAAATTCATATAATTTTTGCAATAAATCTTTCTCAATTTCAAGTTAATTTAAATATATCAACTATTTTGTGAAAGATTTCACACTAATTTAGGGAATCCTTGCAGACTTTTCGACGACTAACAATATATATCCTTAAATTTAAAGAAAATTAGAATGATTCGACGTTAGTTTAAGGAATTTTAATTGAATTTTGAACGAATTCAACGAAATGTATATAATTTTAACCCAAAATTCTTTGAAATGTTCAAGTAAAATAAAAAATTTCAACCAATTTATAAAAGAATTCACTCTAAATTAAGGAATTCCTTCAAGTTTCTGATAATTAGTTAACATTTAATGAATTTTAATAAAATGTTCAGTAATTTTAAGTTAATCAATAGAATTTATACAAATTATCAACGATCTCTAACTATTTTATGAATTGTTTATTTCCGTATATTCTTTGACTATTTCACGTTAATATAAGGAATTACAGACAATATCTGAAGGNCTCAAACTATTTTATGAATTGTATATTTCCTGTATATTCTTTGACGATTTCACGTTAATATGAGGAATTGCAGACAATATATGAAAGATTTCTTCTTATTAAATGGAATTCTGTCCAAAAATATTGATGATTTCTACATTATACTAGGAAAATTTTAGTCAATTCTGAATGATATTATGTTAAATTTAACGATTGAATACCAGATGTTGAAAGATTTCAAATAATTCATAAAATTTTACCTAGAATTTTACAGATTTCAATTTAATATAAAGATTTTGAACAAATTGTCA
>NW_019720531.1:0-440 GCF_002891405.2 Cryptotermes secundus
GAAAACGTACAGGGACGATTTACCAGGAGAAGTGCTAATTGAGCCACTTGGTTTAGGTACGCCGGGAGCATACGTGACTCGGGTGGCGAGCCGAGTACTGACGGCGGGAGAGTTAGATGAGTTAAAGGTACTAGAGGGAGACTGTCTAGTTCAGGAAAATGTGAAAACAGGTACTCGAAAACAAGGTGGTCAGAATACTGGTGTTAGGGGAAAACACCGAGGTGATAGCGCAAGGTATTGCGTTTTAAAGTATTGAATACTCGAGGTCAGTATTTGGAAGTCGGAAAGAATGTCCCCCTCGGACAGGCGGAGCCACTCGGTGGGCCGCTCCGGTGGGCACAGGAGGTGATTTCCACGACCCCTAGGTGACGGAGGCAGCAGGACTCCGGATCAGCTCCTTGGGAGGGAGGAATTCCATGGAACTACCAAAGAAATAAGCA
>NW_019720532.1:0-753 GCF_002891405.2 Cryptotermes secundus
TGATTTTGCAGGTTTTGAGACGCTGTTAGCGGGTTTTCACTAATACCTACGAGAGCCACGTCATCAGCGAAAGATGCTATCTTGGTGTTTTCGATTTCAGTTATATCAGCTGTGTAGAGCGTAAATAGCAGTGGCCCCAGGACACTGNTGTGGGACTCCGGATTTAATGGGATATAGACTGTTGGTCTGAGTGCTTGACGGAGAAGTTTCTGTTGGAGAGGTATGGTTTTAGAAGGAGATAGTAATTTTGAGACAGAGAGTTTTTTAATTTGAAGAGTAAGCCTTGGTGCCATATTTTGTCAAAGGCTTGGGATATATCAAGAAATGCAGCGTTACAAAATTTCTTTTCCTCGAGACTCGTGGAGATTTCATTTACAATTCTGTGAACTTGATGGGTTGTAATCTGTCGCGAAATCCGAACTGATGATTGGGAAGCACTGTTAACAGCTGCGTATATCCTTTGAAGCAAAAGTCTTTCCAATACTTTACTATGTGACAGGTAGCAGACTAATGGGTCTATAAGACGATAGTTCTTGTGGGAGCTTTCCAGGTTTGTGTATCATTATTATTTTGGCGTATTACCAAGTTGTAAGGAAGTAGGACAGCCTTATACTTTACGTCCGAAGTGGCCCGTTCGTGCCAGTGATGCGTATAGTCGTCAAAGTCGCCAAAGTATCCCGTTTTGACCAGTCGGGCATTTAAAAATAGAGTATTTTTTATTGCTAGTGGGGTGGGACTAAGTCCCCTGTACTG
>NW_019720533.1:0-574 GCF_002891405.2 Cryptotermes secundus
CAGGGAGTTCATTGACAGACCTGTAGAATGGTACATGCTTGTACAGTCCAGAAACTAACTATCAGCCAAGCGGCTAAGAGACATTATTGGAATATTAAGCTCTCCATTGTAACACATAGAAGAGAGAAAATGATATATATACAGGATGTTCCAGGAGGAATGTGCCAAACTTCGGGAGGGTCTTCCTTATGTTAAAGTATGCCGATATAACCCAAAACACCTATGTCCAAAGTTGAACGGTTACGGAGATAATGGCCAGAGAAGTGTCAAACTTTGACCGGCGTTACACACTTGTTGATTACAAAATACATATTAAAACTGGCANAGGAATATGTGGTTTCTGTAATGTTAATAATGTACGTAACATCAAACTAACTTGTGAGTCACATGAAGCCATTAAATTTAACAACAAAGAACTCGCACGCCATGTCAAATTTGTCGTTAAGGGTTCCAAGCACTATACATGACACATGAATGGCAAGCCCTGACGTAACTTTGGTGACTGCGCGTTCTGGTGTGCGGGTGTATCGGGCTAACGTGAGCTGCCATCACCACACTCAAGGACAAACACAGA
>NW_019720534.1:0-874 GCF_002891405.2 Cryptotermes secundus
AGCTTGTTAGGTTTACGTTGCTACCTTGCTAGATTGGCGTTGCTACCTTGCTAGCTTTGCGTTTCAATCTAGCTAGTGTTACGTTGCTTGCTTGTTAGCTTTGCGTTGCTAGCTTGCTAGCTTTGTTTTGCCAGCTTGCTAGCTTCATAAATTTCTGTAGCTAGCTTGCTAGTTTTGAGTTACGAGCTTGCTAGCATTGCGTTGCTAGCTTGCTATATTTTCGTTGCTAGCTTGCTCATTTAGAGTTGCTAGCTTGTTAGTTTTGCGTTTCTAGCTTTCTAGCTTGATAGAGTTGCGTTGCTATCTTGCTAAATTACCGTTCTAGCTTGCAAATATTGCGTTGCTAGATGCTAGGTTTGCGATACTAGCTTGCTAGTTTTACGTAGCCTGCTTTCTTGCTTTGCGTTTCTTGCTTGCTATTCTTCCTTGTTAGCTTGCTAGCTTTGCGTTGCTAGTTTGATAGTTTTGCGTTACTAGCTTGCTAGCTTTGCGTTGCTAGCTTGCTAGCTTTGCTTTGCTACCATGCTAGCTTTGCTTTGCTAGCTTGCCAGCTTTCCGTTGCTATCTTGCTAGTTGTGAGATTCTAGCTTGCCAGCCGTGCTTTGCTAGCTTTATAGCTATGCGTTGCTAGATTGCCAGCTTTCGGTTGCTTGCTTGCTGGATTTGCGTTGCTATCTTGATAGGTTTGCGTTGCTATATTTCTAGCTTAGCGTTGCTAGCTTGCTAGATATGCGTTGCTAGCTAGATAGCTTTGCGCTGCTATTTTGCTTGATTGCTAGATATGCGTTGCTAGCTTGCTAGCTTTGCGTTGATAGTTTCCTATCTTTAAATTGCTAGCTTGCTAGCTTTTCGTTGCTAGCTTGCTAGCTTTGCG
>NW_019720535.1:0-1143 GCF_002891405.2 Cryptotermes secundus
GCTATCAACGCAAGGCTAGCAAGCTTGCAACGCAAAAGTAGCAAGCTAGCAACGCAAATCTAGCAATCAAGAAACGCAAAAAAAGCAAGCAAGCAATCCAAGCAAATCTAGCAAGCTAGCAAGGCAATGCTAGCAATGTAGCAACCAAAAGGTAGCAAGCTAGCAACAAAATCTACAAAATTAGCAAAGCAAGGCTAGCAAGTTAGCAACGCAAAACTAGCAAGCTAGCAACACAAATCTAGCAATCAAGAAACGCAAAGAAAGCAAGCAAGCAAGCAAAGCAAATCTAGCAAGATAGCAAAGCAATGCTATCCAGCTAGCAAAGCAAAGCTAGCAAGCTTGCAACACAAAGCTGGCAAGCTAGCAACGAATATCTGGCAAGGTAGCAATGCAAGGTAGCAAGATAGCAAAGCTAAATTAGCAAGCTAGCATATCAAAGCTAGCAAGTTAGCAATCAAAGCTAGCAAGCTAGCAACGCAAAGCAAGCAAACTAACAAAGAAAAGCTGGGTAGCTAGCAACGCAAAACTGGATAGCTAACCAAGCATATCTAGCAAGTTAGAAACGCAAAGATAGTAAGCTAGCAAAGCCAAGCTAGCAAGCTAGCAACGCAAAGCTAGCAAGCTAACAACGCAAACCTGTCAAGCTAGAAACTCATAGCTGGCAAGCTAGCAACGCAAATCTGGTAAGTTAGCAACGCATATCTAGAAAGCTAGCAACGCAAAGATAGCAAGTTAGCATCGAAAATCTAGCAAGCGAACAACGCAAAACTAGCAAAGCTAGCAACGCAAAGCTACCAAGCCAGCAACGCAAAACTAGCAAGCTAGCTACGCAAAGCTAGCCAGCTACCAACGCCAAGCTAGCAAGGTAGCAACGCAAATCTAGGAATCAAGAAACGCAAAGCAAGAAAGCAAGCATGCAAAGCAAAATAAGCATAGCTGGAAGCTAGCAACGCAAATCTGGTAAGCTAGCAACGCATATCTAGAAAGCTAGCAACGCAAATCTGGTAAGCTAGCAACGCATATCTGGAAAGCTAGCAACGCAAAGATAGCAAGTTAGCATCTCAAATCTAGCAAGCGAACAACGCAAAACTAGCAAAACTAGCAACGCAAAGCTACCAAGCCAGCAACGCAAAACTAGCAAGC
>NW_019720536.1:0-441 GCF_002891405.2 Cryptotermes secundus
GCAAAACTACGAAGCTAGCGAAGCAAAGGTAGCAATTTAGCAACGAAACTGTAGGAAGCTAGCAAACGAAATCTAGGAAGCAAGAATCGAAAAGCAAGCAAGCAAGCTAGGCAAAGCCAGCAAGCTAGAAACTTAAAGCAAGCTAGCTAGCAAAGGAAAGCTAGCAAGGTAGCAACGCAAAATTATCAAGTTAGAAACGCAAATCTAGCAAGCTAGCAACGTAAAAAGCTGGCAATCTAGCAACGAAAAATGGAAGCTAGCAACGCATAGCTAGAAAGCTGGCAACGGAAAGCTAGCAAGCTAGCAACGCAAAAATAGCAAGCTAGCAACAGATAAATATCAAGCTATCAAACTAGCAAAGCAAAGCTAGCAAGGCAGCAACGCCAAGCTAGCAAAGTTTCAACGCATATGCAGCAAGCTAGCAAAGCAAAGATAGCAGTT
>NW_019720537.1:0-272 GCF_002891405.2 Cryptotermes secundus
TGCGTACAACATGCTTCAGCATGTGTGTGTCACCTTCAGGTCTGTCACAGAAAACTGGACTTCCCAGTAAGAGAAACTCTGAAACCACCAAAACCACATCCTAATCTGTACAAACAGCAGTGTCAACAAGAACTCAGCCCATGCCATCCCAGGAAGAACAGCAGAATAAGGAAACATGGAGTGGACGGATAGTGTGCTTCAGTGCCACATATTCACGTAAAACATTCACTAGTAACCACTGAACAAAATAACCACAATGTTAAACAACAGAG
>NW_019720537.1:412-1346 GCF_002891405.2 Cryptotermes secundus
GCCATAGCTCAAGCAGTTAGTCACTGGCTTCCCACTGCGGCAGCCCAGGTTCAATACCAGGTCGGGTCAAGTGCGATTTGTGGTGGACAAAGTGGCACTGAGGCACGTTTTCTGTGAGTACTTCAGTTTCCCCTGCCAATCTTCATTGCACCAAATTCTTCATCATCATAATCACCCGGGACATGCTACAATAGGCCAATCAGTGGCCGCCGTGCCCGAGTGGACCCAACTGGACTCCACCCCCCACTAAGCAAATTAAAAAAATTGTTTAGACCTGAAGATGGCAAATGTGTGCCAAAACATGTCCTGGAGAGTGACTCCACCTGCTGGAAATAGTGTTGTGTCAACAGGAATATAATAAATAGTATCCTGTGATTTACACAGCAGGATGCCACAAAATATGAATACTACAACACCAAAACACCGATTATTATAACAGGTATGCCACTGAGAGTTCATCCACTGCTCTACACAAATTTCCATTCAACTTTCCGGCTGTGAAATATCTAAACATGGCCCCAGGAGGGTAATCATTAGACAGAAAGGTTCACGCTCCAGTCCTGCCCTTTTCTGATTACTCTGTCAATATGTTATTTGCAATATATGATATAAACTCCGCCCTAAGTGCAAACAGTATATTATATATAAACTCCGCCCTAAGTGCAAACAGTATACTATATGTCTTTGATCTTGCTCTCCTCTACACTATATATTTCGGCCGCAAACGGCCATCATCAGGTGTATACATTCATGTAGCTGTTACACTGCACTTAGTTTAGAATTTAACACTTACAAACACAGGTCTTCCCGACTGTTCTCTTCGTCATTACGAAAATCTATGTCGCTGACATCTGTCTGGTCTGTACATTATCTTAGCTATCCACACACATCAATTTTGATTTCCCTCGATTAGCACTTATAAAATCTTCAGTTC
>NW_019720538.1:0-400 GCF_002891405.2 Cryptotermes secundus
AGTCAAGGCACTAGCTAAATACACCCCTTCTGTTTCTTTCGCTTTCTCTATTACTCCTTCTGCCCCTTCTACTCCGTACTCCACGGGTATTCTCACTATCATTTCTGACCTTCGGGGAATTTTTATGGTGCAAACTCTGTTGGTTCGGGTGTTCCCCTTTTCCTCACCTATTACCTTGCTCCATTCGCCCTCAGGCGTATTAAATACTACCCTGTTGCTCTTGAAACAGATTCTGGCCATTGTAAATTGTAGAAAATCTCTACCAATTATTCCATCATAAGCAAGGTCTACTTGCTTATTTACTAATTGAAATTCAAACCTGACCTTGTGTTGGCCTTCACTTACGAACGCGTTTACCGTGCCATGGGTTTCCACTACTGACCCGTCTACACATTTCACC
>NW_019720539.1:0-231 GCF_002891405.2 Cryptotermes secundus
TTTGCGTTCTAGCTTGCTTGTTTTGCGTTTCTAGCATGATTACTTTGCGTTGCTAGCTTGCTAGATTTACGTTTCTAGCTTGCTAGAATTCCGTTGCTAGCTTGCTAGCTTTGCTTTGCTAGCTTGCCAGCTTTGCTTTTCTAGCTTGCCAGGTTTGCTATTCTAGCTTGCCAGCTTTGCGTTCCTAGCTTGCTAGATTTACGTGGCTAGCTTGCTAGCTTTGCGTTGCTA
>NW_019720539.1:292-391 GCF_002891405.2 Cryptotermes secundus
GCTTTGAATTGCTTCCTTGCTATCTTTGCGTTGCTAGCTTGCTGTCTTTGCGTCGCTAGCTTGCTAGCTTTGAGATGCTAGCTTGCTAGCTTTGCGTTG
>NW_019720540.1:0-1296 GCF_002891405.2 Cryptotermes secundus
GGAACAGAGGAAACTCATGTTTGTAAAATTTCGTCCACTGGCCATCACTCGGTCCAGGATAATAAACACCATAACACATACCATTTGCACTATCTCACTGAATCTTTACCATATACTTTCAGGCACACAATTAATCACAACATGTACGTATATGTATATAAACATACACATAAACAATGTCATCCTCTAAGTAGTTTAATAGATGGAAAGAAGATAATTCCCTGATCCCCTATACTACTTCCTAGCATATGTAAGCCTGTAAGATTAGATGGCAATAATGCAATCCTTTGTCTATCACCCCGAAATATACATCTAACTTAGAAATCACTTGCCATCATTCTTCAAGCTATAACACATTCTCTACACAAAACTGTGAACATTTCACACATTCATTTGACACGATTTCCAGCACAGCTCCAACCACATCGTGTGTTTCACTTATCATATCACCTTGTTATAAGCAAGAAATCTTCATACAAACAAGATATGTACAAGAAAGGGGAAACTTCTGAATCCAATGTGGCTGAATGGAAATCCTAACATCTCTCTCTATCTCTATAACCACTAAGACACATTTCTTCCAAACCACTACACATAATTCACATGATATTAATAATAGTGCAAGGAAAACTTCAAAGACACATTGCCTCACTACACACCCACAATCCTTATATTCACTTAATTTCGTTAATTCACTTTTATCATGTATTCTTCCTTCACACATACTTCGGTTTCATGGTTCAGAGGAAAAATACTTCGATTTCGTTGTGGAACAGAGGAAACTCATGTTTGTAAAATTTCGTCCATTGGCCATTACTCGGTCCAGGATTTTAAACACATTAACATCTACCATTTGCACTATCTCACTGAATCTTAAACATATACTTTCTGGCACACAATTAATCACAACATGTACGTATATGTATATAAACATACACATAAACAATGTCATCCTCTAAGTAGTTTAATAGATGGAAAGAAGATAATTCCCTGATCCCCTATACTACTTCCTAGCATATGTAAGCCTGTAAGATTAGATGGCAATAATGCAATCCTTTGTCTATCACCCCGAAATATACATCAAACTTAGAAATCACTTGCCATCATTCTTCAAGCTATAACACATTTTCTACACAAAACTGTGAACATTTCACACTTTCATTTAACACGATTTCCAGCACAGCTCCAACCACAACATGTGTTTCACTTATCACACCACCTTATTATAAGCATGAAATCTTCATACAAAATCTAGATATGTACAAGAAAGGGGAAACTTCTGAATCCAATGTGGCT
>NW_019720541.1:0-797 GCF_002891405.2 Cryptotermes secundus
CTATGAAGAAAGCAGTCTTCTGGGATTTGGCACCGTGTATACGTCCACAAATACACGGTGCCAAATCCCAGAAGACTGTTTTCTTCAAAGCTAGCAAGCTTGCAAAGTTGAGCTAGCCAGCTAGCAACGCAAATCTAGCAAGCTAACAACGTAAATCGAGCAAGTTAGCAAGCTAGGAACGCAAAATATGCAACCTAGCAACGCAAAGCTAGCAAGATATCAACGCATATCTAGCAAGCTAGCAACGCAAAACTAGCTAGATAGCAACGCAAACTTGGCAAGCTATTTACGAATATCTAGCAAGCTAGCAACGCAAAGATAGCATGATAGCAACGCAAAGCTAGCAAGCTAGCAACGAAAAGCTAGCAGCTAGCAACCCAAAGATAGCAATCTAGCAACGAAAATCTAGCCAGCTAGATCGCAATGCTTGCAAGCTAGCAACACAAAGTTACCAAGCTATCAACGCAAAACTAGCAAGCTAGCTACGCAAAGCTAGCAAGCTAGCAACACTAACCTATAAAGCTAGCAACGTAAAGCGAGCAAGCTAGCAACGCAAAGCCAACAAATTAGAAAAGCAAAGCTATCAAGCTAGCAACGCAAATCTAGCAATCTAGCAAGCTCAGCAACGCAAAGCTAGCAAGATAGCAACGCAAAGCTAGCAAGCTACCAAAGCCAAGCTAGCAAGGTAGCAACGCAAAGCTACTAACCTAGCAATGCAAAGCTATCAATTTAGCAACCCAATTCTACGAAGTTAGCAACGAAATCAAGCAAGCAAGCAAGCTACGCAAACCTAGCAA
>NW_019720542.1:0-748 GCF_002891405.2 Cryptotermes secundus
TGCAGTCGAAACACAGCATCGCAACAACTTAATCAATAACCGATACTATGTGCTTGTATTCAAATTCATTACGGTCACCAAACCGCCGCGCCTGTCAGCACCACCAATGACACTGTTCCAAATTATTGATTGAAATATAGATCCTATGTACCAAGCACTATGTAACTCAAGTCTTTCAATTTAATATAAATACACACTTACCCAGCATCCGTAATTTATAGATTTTCGACTCCATAATGGAACTTACCTGTAAAAAAAAGAACAACTTTGTAACGACCACAAGCACTGGCTTAAAACATCCCGAAGCAAAACCGCGAGGATGTGTTTCAATTCATTTCAGTGACATCTGAAAGTTAGTGAAGATGATATATTAATATCACTGAGTTTAGGATGATGGATAATATCCAGAAATCAACCACTGAACTCACTCCAAGTTTGACAAGTGTTCTTTGAACTACCCAAATAACTTCTTGAAACTGAGCTCTTCTTAAGAAGCTGTCAGTTGTGCAACTTCTCAAGAACTTCCCAACATTTTATGGAATCCGAATGTTCATTACCGTGTTCACAAGAGTCCGCCATCGATCCCCATCCTGAGCCAGATCGATTCAATCCATACCATCCCATCCCATCCTATCTCTCTAAGATCCATCTTAATATTGTCCACCCTCCTACGTCTTGATCTTCCTCGTGGTCTCTTTCTTATTGGCTTTCCCACCAATATCCTATATGCATTCGTCTTCTCCCCCAT
>NW_019720543.1:0-800 GCF_002891405.2 Cryptotermes secundus
TACGGATTCAGCGTATCTTTTAGCTCTAATGTGAGAACGGATTTGGTCAGTAAGTTTGGTCTCTTTGCTTCTGCTCAGAACTGAGAATTCTCTATATATCCATGATAAACTTCCAGCCTCAGTGAGCTCTCATTTCTTGTACTGTGCAACCATCTGACGCGCATTGGAAAACATTAATTCAGACAGGTGATGTTCTGTGACTTCCAGGTAGGCTTGTGGAAGAGTTCCCCACAAGAGGACCATTTCACAGATACAATGAACTTTCCTGGCTTCAATACCTGGCAGGAACAGGGTCTTTCCTCTTCAGTCAGAATGCCCACTCTGCCTCTAAGGCGCATACAGCAACAAAATTTATTTCAAAGCCAACCGTGACTTTAACAGTATATGAACAAACAAAGCATTTTTACGTCAAGATATCTGATCTGTTCAAATAAGGCAATAACCTACAGTATGACAATTCAGTCAACATAAGTTGGTCATTTTCATTCGTGCATGTAGCTCACATTCATATATCACAGCTGGTTTCATCAAAACTGAATAACCAAAGACAGACTTTCGTCTGAAGTAAGAAGCAGAAAATGTTGAAAATCAATTATTTTGTTTGATTCTAGAATATCTCTATATAAATTACATGCAACAGAAATCTGACCTCTACACACCAACCAAAACAGGTCAAGAAGAAATATGATCAGTTCATTGATAGGGAAAGCATTAATACACATTTGCTACCAAACAGGCTGCTCTCGCGATAATGTTCTAGACTTGTATTTGGTAGGTGATCACTCTTAATCTGGCTGGGA
>NW_019720544.1:0-475 GCF_002891405.2 Cryptotermes secundus
AGCTAGCAAGCTAGCCACGCAAATCTAGCAAGCTATCAACGCAAAACTGGCAAGCTAGAAACCCAAAACTGGCAAGAGAGCAAAGCAAAGCTTGAAAGCTAGCAACGGAAAGCTAGCAAGTTAGCAACGCATATTAAAAGCTAGCGAGCTTGCAAAGGAAAGCTAGCAAGCTAGCAAGCAAACCTAGCAAGCTAGCAACGCAAAACTAGCAATCTAGCAACGCAAAGCTAGCAAGCTCGAAAGGCAAAGCTAGCAAGCTAGCAACGCATAACAAGAAAGCTAGCAACGAGTAGCTGGAAAGCTAACAACGCAAAACTGGCAATTTAGAAATGCAAAGTAGGCAAGCTAGAAACGCAAAGCTGGCAACCTAGCAACGGAAAGCTAGCAAGCTAGGAATGCAAATCTAGCAAGATAGCAAGCTAGCAATGCGAATTTAGCAAGCTTGCAACGCAAAGCTAGCAAGCTAGCAATGCAA
>NW_019720545.1:0-1727 GCF_002891405.2 Cryptotermes secundus
TACACCTTAACAGATGTGCAGTTCCATATGGCACAGATTCTGCTGAACAGTCACTCCCACAACCTCCTGATACTTCACTACACACACCTTCCTTTGATCCCTTGCCTTCAGATTTATCTCCTGTACATGACCTTAAAGTCCTACCGCCCACCAGAACCTACAGCAAGACACTTGTGCCCTCTGCCATAGCACCTGTTCCTATCCATGCAGACAGTCCTTCCACTTCCTTTCAAATGTCTGCAATCCAATCCTCACCAACAGCAGGCAACACTTCTTCAGTGAAAGAAACCTCCTATCTCTTAGGCTCTGGAAATATATATGCTTCTGATGGGGCACTCGGGCATATCAGTTGTCAAAGTTCCTCCTCAAAGCCGAGAGCAAGGCGTTCTCTGCCGAAAGAACTTAATTTGGCTTCGCTTTCTGAATTGACACCGAGGAAAAGGAAACTATATGAAAAAATTCGGAATAAGGAGAGTGCACTCTGTAAACTCAAAAATAAATACAAAGGAAAGAAGTTGGAAAATCTCTGTGATGTGGACAGTGATCCACTTATGGAGAGACTTTCATCTTCTCTCAGTGTAGAGGCTGCCAGATTATTGGCAGCAGTTATTAGGAACAGCAGGCAGAAACCTCAGGGAAGGAGGTGGGATTTCGAAGAGAAAGTGTTGGCTCTGTGTCTCCTTAAGCGTAGTCCCAAATCCTATATCCTCCTCCGAACACTACTCCCCCTCCCATCCAGACGATCCTTGCAGTCTCTCCTCAGTACTGTTCCATTTAGGACAGGCATCAATGCTCGTGTGTTTCATGCACTCGAACAGTCTCTGCAGAAAATGTCTGGTGAAGATCGATATTGTTGTCTCATGTTTGATGAAATGTCAATCAGAGAGAACTAGCATTTCAATCAGCAGTTTGACTGCATTGAGGGTTTTGAGGACTGTGGAAGTGAGGGCAGGACTTGCAGCATTGCAAATCATGCTCTGCTCTTCATGATCCGTGGCCTGCGGAGAAAGTGGAAGCAGCCAGTGGCTTACTACTTTACTCGTGGAAGCACAAAGGCAGAGATGGTTGTGCAATACTTGAAGGAGGTTCTTGACGCCTGTCAGAATGCTGGCCTGAAGGTGGTTGCCACTGTGTGTGACATGGGTGCCAACAATGTCAAGGCCTTGAAACTGTTGGGTGCTTCCAAAAGGAAACCATTCTTCAGATTTCACAATCAAGAAACTGCAACAGTGTATGATCCACCCCACCTTCTGAAGTGCACCCGGAACCTTTTCCTGAAACATGATGTGCAGTTGAAGTCTGAACATGTGGGCACCCAACTTCCTGTTATTGCTAAGTGGGACCACATATTGAAACTGTATGAAATCGACAAAACCAGACCGTTTCGCCTGTTATTTAGGCTGACAGACACCCACCTGAACCCCACAGCACAGAGCTCAATGAATGTGCGCTTGGCTGCACAGGTCATGAGCCATACTGTTGCAGCAGGCCTCAATGCTCTAGTGTCTACAGGTAAGCACTATATGTTTCTTTTATGAACGAAGTGAGTAATAATGACTAGTTTTCAAAGTTACTGCCTCAGAACCAAGTTATAATCAAACAAACCTCATTATCATTTGACTTGAATCTACTTCTGAAACTGTATATCCATACACAAGTTATGTAGAATATGTCACAAATAATGTTTTTAGGATAATTAAAAAATATTTGAAAAGCAGATGACACTA
>NW_019720546.1:0-492 GCF_002891405.2 Cryptotermes secundus
CATTATTTCCAATTTCATAAAAATTTCCCTACATGAATATCTTGGCTTAACATTCGTTACATTTCTAATGATTCTCTGGCAAAATAAACACCTTCGTAGCATAAGAGGAGCTACCCCAGAAGATTATCTCATAACTCTTAATACAGTGTACATGAGCAAAATAAATTAGCTTTCAAATTTCAAATGATACTATATATTTTCTATTTCTAAGTGCAAAATATGCAGAGAAAATTTTACTGGTGACAGTATTTATATGCTGTTTCCAAAACAGCTTATCATCAATAATCAAACAAAGAAATTTAGTTTCCAATACATTTGGGCTAAAGGTCTGATCATAATTAATATGGGTAACGATGTTACAATGTTTCGTAGNAAAAAGCCAAATATTGAGTTTTACTGAAATTCAAGGAAAGCAAATTGGCATTAAACCAAGCATTTATATATTTAATGATTTGATTAAGATTTGTTTCAAAACTTGAATTATTTGAATCA
>NW_019720547.1:0-472 GCF_002891405.2 Cryptotermes secundus
CTCTCTGCCACACGTGTTATATGTTCTTGGTTTATATCATCCTAAGAACACATGAAGTGTAAGACTTACACGTGTGTTACCCCTCGTTTAAGGCCGCGCCATAGCTCAAGCGGTTAGTCGCTGGCTTCCCACCGCGGCGGCCCGGGTTCGATCTCGGGTCTGGTCAAGTGGGATTTGTGGTGGACATAGTGGCGCTGGGGAAGGTTTTCTCCGAGTACTTCGGTTTCCCCTGCCAATCTTCATTCCACCAATTGTTCCACAATCACCTTCACCCATCATGTGAGGCTGATACAATAGCCCAGAAGTGGCCGCAGTACAAGGGACTTAGTCCCACCCCACTAGCAATATAAAAAAAGTAAAGAATACAAAGTAGCGTGATGAAGTCTTCACAAAATTAAGTAGAAAGCAGATTATGAATGGTNCAATTGGCTCACAGATTGCGGTGAGGTCAGCCTTACGCGCCGGCCGCCCT
>NW_019720548.1:0-216 GCF_002891405.2 Cryptotermes secundus
GAAGTTCGCGGGTTAGAGTCCCGATGAGGTGGATATTTCAAATTAACTAATCCTTCCAGCCGCAATATGGCCCTAGGATCGACTCAGCCTTTAACAGAAATGAGTACCAGGAATCTTTCTGGGGGTAAAGGGCGGCCGGTGCGTAAGGCTGACAATCTTACCGCATCTGTGAGCCGATTTTCTAGAGAAAATGTGGGAACCTCGACTTCTCCCAAT
>NW_019720548.1:265-460 GCF_002891405.2 Cryptotermes secundus
AATACCAATGTAAACACGGCAGACATGCCATCCGTAAAGCAACTGTATACAACACTACCTATCCTGCACAATGAAGTCTCATAGCCTCATCTCATGCAAGTTCTTGCTCCCACAGCAAGAGTGTGCTCGCACACCGATAGGCAGTGCGTGTGGAATGTGGGTGAAATAATGGGGATCCCAGTCACTGCGACATGA
>NW_019720549.1:0-812 GCF_002891405.2 Cryptotermes secundus
GAGATCGAATCCCAATGTGGTGGATTTTTTCAAATGACCTAATACTTCCAGCCGGACTGCGGTCCTGGGGTCGACTCAGCCGCTAACAGAAATGACTACTAGGAGTCTTCTTGGGGGTAAAGGGCGGTCGGTGCGTAAGGCTAAACTCACCGCCATATGTGAGCCGATTGTGTAGAAAATGTGGGAGCCTCAACATCTCACAACCCTATGGCCTCCACGACCTGTTACAGGGATATATTTACTATAGTAAAATCAATGTGTGTGGAAACATTCGTTAAATTTCAACGTGGAAACATTTGTTTCGTGCTTTCATCCCCTCCCATTCTTTCCTTCTTCTCTTTCTCTCCTTTACCTCGTTCCCTGTTCTTTTTCTACTCATTTTCGCCTTACAAACCAAAACTAAATATAACATTCATCTCCAGAAAATTCATTTTTTGTAATTCATGCTCCATTACATGTGGGTTTATGAACAGGTTGCTATGTCAACACTTGTCATGTAATATTAATCAAGATACATTGTCTTAAAACCGACCTGTTCTGAATAATTATTTTTCGAAAATATAATGAAATAGGAGGGATCCTTCGGTAAACCTCGTGTTATATTAAGCAAACCAGTTGCAACGTAAGGGGAGATGAAGTTGAAAGTACCAGGAGGTTTATATAAGAATCGAATTCAGCTCCTTTAAATAACTCAGGTTGGACAGGGCTAAGAGACCTATTAAAATTTGTTTCCAGTCAATATTTCTTCAAATTAAATTAATATCAACCGTTTCATATTTAATTTTTATTCGGTAAAGATATAGAATTATTTC
>NW_019720550.1:0-453 GCF_002891405.2 Cryptotermes secundus
CTGGTACAATAGGCCAGAAGTGGCCTCAGTACAAGGGAATTAGTCTCACCCCATTAGTGTTAATAATAATAACAATAATAATTTTCGTAACTACCGATCCCAGTGGCAGCGATGTCTAAGGTATGAAATGTCTTCGCCAGTTCGAAAACTGGGATCATGAGTTCGAATTCCATTCAAGCCATGGATGTCTGTGTGCGTTTATTCTGTGTCTGTATTCTTCTGTGTGTAGGTAGCGGCCTTGCGACGGGCTGATCCCCCGTCCAAGGAGTCCTACCGATTGTCTAAAAATATGAAATTGAAGTGAAACGAGGCGTTTCACGGATGCTCTATGTTTAACTGGGAGCAACAGGAATAAATAAATGAAACTGAACTTCGTAGCGGGGACTTAATGTGTTGCCTACGAAGTAGGGGCTGAATTTTTGTGCATTGTTTAGGAGAGATACAATCTTTTAA
>NW_019720551.1:0-274 GCF_002891405.2 Cryptotermes secundus
GACGATTTGCTGGGTCTTTCACTGGTGGTCTTTTCAAGGTCGCGTTCGGAGGCGTGACTGCACTCGAATCTCACGCAGTAGATTCGTCATCCACTTCATTCCTTGACTCTTCTCCCTCTCCACACTGTTTGTTTGGTTCAGTCATTTTTTTTACACAGTCCAATATAAAATCTTTGAATTTGTACTTTCTCTTCTTGTATTTTTCTGTTGTTGTGTACTTTTTGGATACAATGAAACTATTCAACGCTGCCATTTGCAACAAGAAGAACACCAG
>NW_019720552.1:0-706 GCF_002891405.2 Cryptotermes secundus
TATAATTAGAATGATCAAGTCAAGGAGGATGAAGTGGGCAGGGCAAGTAGAACGAATGGGGGGAAGAGGAATGCACATAATATTGGTGGGAAAGCCAGAAGGAAAGAAACCACTGGGAAGACCAAGGCGTAGATGGGTGGGCAACATCAAAATGGATCTTAGAGAGATAGAATGGGATGGTATGGATTGAATTTGTCTGGCTCAGGATAGGGACCAGTGGAGGGCTCTTGTAAACACGACAATGAACCATCGGGTTACAGAAAATGCTGAGAAATTCTCGAGTAGTTGCAGATTTGGCGGCTCTCAAAGAAGGGCTCAGCTTCATACGTAAGTAACTAAGCAAGTATTTTATTTTACCGTAATATTTTTGGGCAATGTCATTTCAAAATATTTCTGTTCTTGGTATGGAAGAACAACAGAAACCGCAACAACTGTATGTAAATTTCACTGTGAAAGTATGAGAATTATCAATCGTTGAAAATGTCTCTTTAAAATGTGGTTATTTCTCCGCCTGCTTTTCCTAACTCCGAAGATCATGATACTGTATAAACTAATAATTATTTGAGCTCTTTTGAATGTGTTTGAAAGTTTATCGCTACATATTGTCACGTGTATGGGATGCGTGACTTATTAGACGGGGTTTTGAACGATGTCCGAATTTATTGACACCTTATGCACACCACTCAGAACTACAATTAATTACAGC
>NW_019720553.1:0-279 GCF_002891405.2 Cryptotermes secundus
TAGTACTTCCCTTTGAAGTATGTAATATATATAGTAATTTTAGCACCCCACTGAATTAATTTATCATTTATTTAACGAGCATTTCCGTCTTAAATGCAACATATTACATAGTCACCCTTCTTCCACACTACAGGATTCAGCTGTATACCGCATTCACTGGGTGTCTTTTATCTCGCTAAAATTGTTCCACTTTGTGACAAAATTTCATATCGTGTGTGAACGGGGTATTTCCTGATACTAATTACTGACTACATTGTTACAAATTCTCGTAAGAAACAC
>NW_019720553.1:366-1059 GCF_002891405.2 Cryptotermes secundus
TGACAAACCTTCGCATACTTCATGTGAGATGCCTGTTCTCAGTAATTTGTGTTTAGCCTCCATCACTTCACTTTCAGCTCTCAGAAACCATTATCTACGCATTTCAGCATTTCATTCTCAACTATACCCACTTTTCTTTGATCTTCTGGCATACTTTAAAAATGTTCTTATATTCATACAGTGTTCACGAAAAATTACATGTACACAAATAAAAGACTATGCCTTTTCTCCTATTTTAAAGTTAGTAAATGGTGATCCTGATTTTGTGCGCAAAAAATATACTGATGTTTCTAAACGTTGCAGACTTTCAGTGGTTAATTTTTCTAAGATACATACATGCAAACATTCTAGCCATGAGCTACAAGGCCTTTGCCTGAATAACTGCCACAGCTAAAGACACATTATTTATTCATTTTAATCTATTATTACACACAAATAAAAAAGCACTCTGTAGTCTAAAACATGTATTTTTTACATTTAATTTATCCATAAAATCCCAATTTCGGAGCTCGAACTGAACAAAACCTATCAGGCTGGCAACTTCAGGACTGTCCCTCAGCGTGCTGGTAATTTCTAATCCAGGTGCCTGCACGTATGTCAATTGCTGGCCATCCATCAAGGTCGCAGCGCTGAAATCATTCATCGACGGAGGGCACGGACTGGTGTGAAGATTCTCCATTGCCAATATCTGCA
>NW_019720554.1:0-383 GCF_002891405.2 Cryptotermes secundus
CGGACCGGTGTGGCCTTGGAAAATTGCCAATGGTGCGGAGAACCTAATTTTGCTTGCGGGATGTGGCTTTTCTCCCTCAGCCAATTGGTAGTTGCAGCACACTGGGGTGGAGGCAGAGTTCACCTTTTCTGGGCACTTCTTGTGTAAGTGGCCACCTCCGCACCACAGACAACTTGGGGGCTGTTTGCAGTTAGCCCAAACGTGGCCGAACTGTTGACAGTTGTAACATTGTGTGAGCCCGTTTTGCGCTTTGTAGGCCTCTACCCTGATGGCAATGTGGCAGAGGTTGGTTAACCGGAAGAGCACTTGAGACTTTTCGGTTCTTGGTAGAGTCACTAGGAACAGGGGAAGATTGATGGACCTTACTCCTTCCGGAGGCGTCC
>NW_019720555.1:0-554 GCF_002891405.2 Cryptotermes secundus
GGCCACAGTGTTGACACTCACCGTTATGAAATTGTGGAAACTGAAACACGTTAATAATGATGTTACCCTGCTTCGATTTTGTAAGATGAGTATAAGTATGAGGGGTGAGCCATAGAAACCGGCCCTTGCACTGCGTCCTTCAATGATCTATTGTGCTTCCCCTTTGTGTTAACCCTTTAATAATCCTACACTTCCGAATTAAATGTATGACTTTATTCATGGGGACGTCATAAAAGTCACTTGGTTCCATGAAGAATTGACCCAGGTGGCGATATTTTAGGTGAGCGATAGCCTCACAATCGCATAAGATGTTTGTGGCTGATTCGTCTTCTTGTAGGCACCTTTCACAACCTGTCAGTCCAAGTTTGTAAAGGTGCCCTTTTATGTTTCAGTGTCCAGTAAGTAATCCTACCTTAGTTGATCTCTATATTTTATAAAATAAATTATTTGAGCATGTATGAATGTATTTACATATTTTACGTTTTAAATGCTAGGCAGGATGAACGTCAGCTCTCTAATTAGTAACATCCCGTCGTTCCAAAAGTTGGCTCTGC
>NW_019720556.1:0-211 GCF_002891405.2 Cryptotermes secundus
TGATGTGTCCCGTTTAATTTCAGTCCCACCTGGTTTCTCTGGACCGTCCTAATGGCATATTCTAAAGGAAAGTTGAAGAGGAGTGGCGATAAAGCATCTCCTTGTTTTAGACTATTCTGGATAGGAAATTTATCAGACAAATGTTTACCTACACGGACTTTACTATAAGTTTCGTTTAAACACATTTTAATCAACCTAACTAGTTTCATGG
>NW_019720557.1:0-445 GCF_002891405.2 Cryptotermes secundus
TGGCCTTCCTCTCTTTGGCTGTTGGGGCAGCCTTCTGCAGTATTTAAGTCATCTTCCGTGCGGCATCGTCGATTTCGGTTTGTTCTATTATTTGCATGATGTCCTCTTGCTTTCCCAATATGTATTTTTGGATTCTTCTTGTTTTTTTCAGGGTGCTTGTTTCTGTTTTCATTTGCTGTTCTTTGCCCCCATATTTGAATCTTGTGCTTATCGGTAGGTGTTTCCTTAGTGGTGAAGTTGATGATGTTTTTATTGTTTGTTGTTCTATTTCTATCTCGTTTCCTTTCTTGAACACNACAGCTGCATCCATTCGGCGCTATGTATGTCATCACATCTGTTCTATTTGCTAGACAGAATCCTTCTACCTGTAGTAGCTTCGTAACCTCTTGGGTTTTTTTGCCGGGTTTATCAATTCTACAGTTTATATCCCCTGCGAGTATGGCTG
>NW_019720558.1:0-600 GCF_002891405.2 Cryptotermes secundus
GTCACGCCAAGTCACGTCTAGTCACGTGATATCACGTCAGTCACGTCAAGTCACGCCAAGTCACGTCATGTCACGTCCAGTCACACAAAGTCGCATCAAGTCACGCCAAGTCAGGTTAAGTCACGTCAAGTCAAGCCATGTCAAGTCTAGTCACGTCAAATCACGCCAGTCACGCCAAGTCATGTCAAGTCACGCCATGTAACGCCAAGTCACACCAAGACACGACACGTCACGTCAAGTCACATCGCACCACCTCACCTCACCTAACCAAACTTAACAGCAGGAAATGGTACCTGTCAGTTACTGATTGATGCGGACAAGTCTACTGCGCAAACCTAACTTAACCTAACCTAACCTAACCTAACCTAACATAACATAACCTAGCCTCGCCTCGCCTCGCCTCGCCTGGACCCATCTAGCCTCGACTACCATCAAGTCACGTCAATTCACAGCGAATCACGCCAAGTCACGTCATATCACGTCAGTCACGCTAAGTCACGTCAAGTCACGCTAAGTCACGTCAAGTCACGCCAAGTCACGTCATGTCACGTCTACTCACGTCAAGTCACGCCAGTCACGCAAAGTCGCATCAAGTCACGC
>NW_019720559.1:0-417 GCF_002891405.2 Cryptotermes secundus
AAAAAGCATATCTAGCAAGCCAGCAATCTAGCAACTCAAAGCTAGTAATCTAGCAACGCAAATTAATCAAGCCAGAAATGGATGCAAGCAAGGAAGAAGGCAAGGCAAAGTTATTAAGCTAGCAACGCAAAGCTAACAAGCTAGCAACGCAAAGCTAGCAAGCTAGCAACGTAAAGCTAGCAAGGTAGCAACGCAAAGCTAGAAAGCTAGCCACGCATATCTAGCAAGCTTGCAACTCAAAGCTGGCAAGCTAGCAACGCAAAGCTGGAAAGAATGAAACCCAAACAGGCAAGCTAGCAACGCAAAGCGCGCAAGCTAGCAACGCAAAGCTAGCAAGATAACAACACATATTTAGCAAGCTAGCAAGCTAACAACGGAAACACAAGCAAGCTAGCAACGCAAAGCTAGCAAGCTAGC
>NW_019720559.1:547-940 GCF_002891405.2 Cryptotermes secundus
AGCAAGCTAGCAACGCAAAACTAGAAAGCTAGCAACGCAAATCTAGCAATATAGGAATCTAGCAAGGTATAGATAGCAAGTGAACAACGCAAAGATGGCAAGATAGCAACGAAAACCTAGAAAACTATCAACGCCAAGCTAGCAAGCTAGCAACGCAAAGCTAGCAAGCTAGCCACGCAAATCTAGCAAGCTAGCAACGCAAACCTGGCCTGCCAGCAACGAATAGCTGGCAAGCTAGCAACGCATATCTAGCAAGCTAGTAACCCAAATCTAGCAAGCTAGAAAGCTAGCAACGCATAGCTAGCAAGCAAGCAACGCGAAGCTAGGAAGTTAACAACGCGAAGCTACCAAGATAGCAACGCAAAGCTAGCAAGTTAGCAACGAAAATCTAGC